>NC_029792.2:17971664-18032573 GCF_000816755.2 Arachis ipaensis
TTTGGAATTTATAGTATATTCTCTTCTTTTTATCCTATTTTATTTTCAGTTGCTTGGGGACAAGCAACAATTTAAGTTTGGTGTTGTGATGAGCGGATAATTTGTACGCTTTTTGGCATTGTTTTTGCATAGTTTTCAATATGATTTAGTTAGTTTTTAGTATATTTTTATTAGTTTTTAATTAAAAATCACATTTCTGGACTTTACTATGAGTTTGTGTGTTTTTCTGTAATTTCAGGTATTTTCTGGCTGAAATTGAGGGACCTGAGCAAAAATCAGATTCAGAGGTTGAAGAAGGACTGCAGATGCTGTTGGATTCTGACCTCCCTGCACTCAAAGTAGATTTTCTGGAGCTACAGAACTCCAAATGGCGCGCTTCCAATTGCGTTAGAAATTAGACATCCAGGGCTTTCCAGTAATATGTAATAATCCATACTTTGTCCGAGTTTAGATGACACAAACTGGCGTTGAACGCCAGTTCCATGTTGCAGTCTGGCGTTCAGCGCTAGAAACAAGTTGCAAAGTGGAGTTCAACGCCAGAAACACGTTACAATCTGGCATTTAACTCCAAGAATGACCTCTCCATGTGTAAACTTCAAGCTCAGCCCAAGCACACACCAAGTGGTTCTTGGAAGTGGATTTCTGCATCAATTACTTATTTCTGTAAACCTTAGTAGCTAGTCTAGTATATATAGGAGATTTTACTATTGTATTAGACATCTTGGGACGTTTAGTTCTTAGATCATGGGGGCTGGCCATTCGGCCATGCCTGAACTTTTCACTTATGTATTTTTCAACAGTAGAGTTTCTACACACCATAGATTAAGGTGTGGAGCTCTGCTGTTCCTCAAAGATTAATGCAAAGTACTACTATTTTTCTATTCAATTCAACTTATTCCACTTCTAAGATATTCATTCGTACTTCAATATGATGGATGTGATGATTGTGACAGTCATCATCATTCTCAACTTATGAACGCGTGCCTGACAACCACTTCCGTTTTACCTTAGATTGAATGGATATCTCTTAGATATCTAATACAAGGGACCGAGTCCGAGATATTAGTGTCTTTGTGGTATAAGTTAGAACCCATGGATGGCCATTCCTGAGATCCGAAAAGTCTAAACCTTGTCTGTAGTATTCCGAGTAGGATCTGGGAAGGGATGGCTGTGACGAGCTTCAAACTCGCGAGTGCTGGGCGTAGTGACAGACGCAAAAGGATAGTAAATCCTATTCCAGTATGATCGAGAACCGACAGATGATTAGCCATGCAGTGACAGCGCATTGGACCATTTTCACAGGAGGATGGGATGTAGCCATTGACAACGGTGATGCCTTACATAGAGCTTGCCATGGAAAGGAGTAGGATTGATTGGATGAAGACAGCAGGAAAGCAGAGATCAGAGAAACGAAAGCATCTCTATACGCTTATCTGAAATTCTCACCAATGAATTACATAAGTACCACTATCCTATTTTATATTTTATTTATTTTCATCCACTAATTTCTTAATACAATTTAATCCGCCTGACTGAGATTTACAAAGTGACCATAGCTTGCTTCAAGCCGACAATCTCCGTGGGATCGACCCTTACTCACGTAAGGTTTATTACTTGGACGACCCAGTGCACTTGCTGGTTAGTTGTACGAAGTTGTGAAACAGATATAAGATCATGAACGTGCATATTTAGTTTTTAGCGCCGTTACCAAGGAATGGAATGATCACGATTTCGCACACCAGAAAGCTGACTATGTGTTTACCTGTGTTTCAAAACAAAACCCCATTGAATGTTATGAATGTAAAGATTATCTCATATATCTCTATCTATCCATATCCACATAAGGATTATCTATCCACCTTCGATCTTCTTTCTTTCTATCTAATATGTATGTATCTATCTAATTATCTATGTAAGGTAATGTTTATTTCTACTGCAGGAAGAACAATTAGGGATAAAGTGTATAGCATCATGAAATGGTAGCCTAATTCCTTGCAATTCTTCACCAATAGACTATACAACCAACACTAAAAGTAAGCCTCACTTGGACTTTAATTTCTTACAATTTTTATATTTATAGCATGTACATTTTTCAGTATAAAACAAGAATGCATTATACTTTAAGCCCTTTTTGTTCAGTTATTTATCCATAACAGTATAATGTTACGATCCTTTTAACTCCAAAGTTATTTTTGACATAGGCAGTATTTTAATTTTCTATTTCATTTTAAATATAATACTCAAGAAAACTGTATATCCATCAAAACAAAAATGTCTTCAACAAGTTCTAAGATGGGATGCATGAAACAAACTAAATTGTGTAATATAATTACATAAAGAATAGGACATATGTGAACTCAACATTATCAAAGTAAGGAGAGTAATCCATCAATCAGAAAATAAAAAACAAAATGACGAAATTTAATTTTTATTAAATTTTAATATTGTATCATTTGAATAAATTTTTTTTGGATTAAAGTTTAATAAAAATAGATCCATATCACACACTCTTTAAGAATTATTGTATCCATGGATTTTTAAAAAATTAAAGAAAAATCGAAAAAAAAGAGATTAAAAAAAGATAATCCTCAAGGTTAATATATATTCTTCAATATTAAATGTAATCTTGCTGATTAAATTGTATTAAGAATCAGGGTAAAATATATTCTTTTTATCAATTATAACAATATTAGTACTAGTCTTTTTTAAAAGAACCAACTTAAAAAAGAAAATATAACAACTAAAATAAAGATATTAAAATGAGTCAAGGCAACACCAAAATCATATGAATTACTGCAAGTTCTTCTTTAATATCTACATTGCATATGCAAAACACACCTACACACATACGTAAGTCACAAGAGGCACAAGTTAGTTGTTTACACAGCAGCTCACTAATTTTGTAATTCAAATTCAATAATGGTGCAAGAGGCGCACATACTGAGCCATTTTGTTTAATCATCCTTAACTCTCTTTGAAAACAACAACAAAGACAAGTAATAGTGCTTCTTCAGCAATAACACCCATAATCATCTCATCAGTCACTAAAACTAATTAGCACCCTCAAAAAATATTCTTGCTATAAAAATGGTTACAATCTTCTTCATCAGCATTCTTTTGTCTTCAATTACCACACTCCATCAAGGTCAAAGCTGTGACTAAGACCGACCAAGATGCCACTGCAGCGGCGATGAAAACTGGCCAAGATCTTGCTGGAGGAGGCAACGGAGACTGGATTAGAAGCGGCAACGAAGACCGGGCTGGAGGCGGCGGCAACGTTTAGGCTGCGACGAGAGAAAGCAACGACGATTCTGTCTCGGCTCTCAGATGTGGGATGACTACGATTTTGCGGTGAGACCGTGAGAATGAGAGACAGTGGCAGTAAGAGGGGAGGATCGTGGTGGTGGAGGGGAGGTGAGTGGCGGACGGCGGTGAGAGTAGAGCCAAAGAGGTGCGAATTTCTGAAATTGTGAGAGGATTTGAATTTTGGAAGGCGATAGAATTAGAGCTTTTCTTTCTCAAAACTAAGAGATATATATAATAGAGCCATATTTTTATTATTATTATTATTATTATTATTATTATAGTAAAATATAATTTTTGTTCTGAAAGTTTGTCAAAAATTTTAAAAATATCTCAAAGTTTTATTTTATCTAAAAATTTTTTTATTTGTATCAAATATACCTTTAACAGCTAAATTTTCAAAAAAATTAAGACTAATTCAGCAATAATACATGACAACTATCTCTAATTTGCTTGTCTTCAGTTATTCTTATAAAATTGTTGCTGAATTGATCCTAAATTTTTTGAAAATTAGCCTTTAGGGATATATTTAATACAAATAAAAGACTTATGGGATAAAATTGAAACAAAATAACTCTTATGAGTATTTTAAAAACTTTTAGCAAACTTCAAAAAAAAAAAAATACTTTATACTTATTATTATTAAGTAGTCGACAAATTATCCTTTCAATTTTTCTTTACCCCTGCAAGAGGCAAAGGAAATATTCCCATATAGAACATGTTAGTAATTTACTTCAAGTATCTCTCAAATGTAACAAAGTAAAGGATGTTATCCTCTTGGAAAATTTTACAAAAATTTGACATTGCAAAGGATGTTACAGGAACCAATAACCAAACGGCTCATACATGAATAACAATATTCTCATAAATTGTATGATGTATGGTCACTATCAACTATAAAATGTGAAAAATAATTAAGAATAAAGTTCTATATCAATAATGTCTAGCAGCAACTTTAACTGAGCTACCAAGAAAGAAAAACAAGCAAAATTAACTGGATCTATCACACTATACTTTTAGTACATCTATGAACATAATTCAAATTTACCATAAGAGGCAAGCAATTACCATTGCCACAAGATTGAGTTATATGTAGACACAGTACATGTCACAAAGAACCTCGAGTCTGAATCGAGCAGGTTCTACATGTCACAAAGAACCTCTAGTTTGGATCAAGCAAGTTATGGAATTTGATAGTTTTCTTGACTCTCTTTCTTCAAGGTCCATTCCTGGTTAATGGATTCAAAGAGTATACTTGCTTCCTAGTCCAACACATTGTGTCGTCCCAAAAAATTTTCTAAAGGCATTCTCGTGCTATACAGTTGTTCCAATCTACTCAGTCCACGTTTACATAAAGATTTAATTTTCCCTTCTATTGCCAGCACCATTGGGCTTTCTGATTAAAGCAAAAACAAAAGCAAGTTTCTCACTGTGGTATGAGATGGATTTAAATTTTTATCCTATCCCACATTATGCAGAACAATGTTTGTACCTAGATTATACCCGATTCGTTGCAATATTGAAATCAATATGTTCAATTCATTATAGATATTTTTCACTGCAGGATGAGTACTATCTTCTGAAATAAATTTGTGGACTTCACTCTCAACCTCAACCAAACTATAAGCAGCAAACTTTTTTGCATTGTTTTTATTCATGAGAGATTGTACATCACCTACTTTTTTCCATCTCCCACAAGTAGCGTATAAGTTGGAAAGCAAGATATAAGGTCCTGCATTATGTAGATCCAACTTGAAGAGATGACCAGCTGTCAATTCTGCATTCTTGATGTCATCCTTCTTTGCACAAATAGAGAGTAGGGTGGACCAAATGAGGTAATATGGTTCATGAGTTATGCATTTGATCAAATCCATAGCTTTATCGACACCACTAGAGCGACCAATGAGAGTGACCATACAAGCATAGTGATCAAATGTTGGTGTAATCCCATGTTCACTTATTGAATTAAAATATTCCCGTCCTTTGGCGACCATGTCAGCACTGATACAAGCAGATAATACACCCAAAAAACTAATGCTATCAGGTTTGAAATTTTCCTGAAGCATCCTTTCATAAAGAGCCAGTGCTTCATGTGTGTTGACTATTTTGTGCATAACCATGGATCATAGAATTTCAAGTAATCACATTTCGAATAGGCATTATCCCAAAAAAATGCTCCAAGAATCCAAAATAACTCCACACTTGTAGTACATATCAACAAGAGCACTTGACACAAGCATGATATGATCAACACCCATTACTATTACTTTTCCATCGACAACCTGAGCATGACACAAAGAAGCTAGTATGGCACAGGAGCTGACCACACTTGAAATGGTGTAACTGTCAGGTCTAACATCTCCACGCAGCATGTCGCCAAGCAACATCAATGAATCCTCTTTTCTTCCATTCTGTGCATACTATCATTGTTGTCCAACAAATCTCATCATTTCTAGGTATTTCACTGAACATCCTCCTTGCACCGTCCACATGTCTACACTAAAAGAAAGGATTGATAACAATTGATGTTGTAACTTGGTCAGGTTTCAAACCCAATAAATTCATCTTATTAAACAATTGAATGCACTTATCATGATTCCCCAATTTGACATATCCAAAGATCATAAGATTCCAGGAAACAACATTCTTATGTGTCATTCGATCAAAGAACCACCGTGCCCTGTGAATATCACCACACTTCGCATAGACGCCAGTGATAGCATTCCATAACAAAGTGTTATCCCCACAACCACTAATAACAATTCTCCCGTGAATCTGCTTACCAAGCTTCAAATCCAAGAGCTTAGAACATGCTTGCAATGCATTCACATAGGAGTATTGGGTGGGCTGAAACCCATCTTCTTGCATCCTTACTAAAATCTTTAATGCCTTGCCTGAATGCCCATTAGTTGAAAAACAAGCAAACAAGGTGTTATAAGAAACAGAATCACGAAAAGGCATTTGATCAAAGACAGTGCACAAATCCTCAACCAAACCCAACTTAGCATAAACAGAAAGCAAGGCATTCCAAGAATAAACATCTCTGTGGGTCATATTATCAAATAGGTTTCGTGCATAGGAGAGTTTGCCGTATTTGGCAAACAAATGGAGGAGATGGTTGTGAATGAAGGAGTCTTTGGGTTGGAAAAGGTGAAGTTGCATGTGAGACTACAATCTCTTGGCTTCAACAAAGTCATTTTCTTGAACACAGTGAAGGACATGGCGCGTATAGGAATCAGAAGTAGCAAGGCCGCGAGAATACAAAAAATCAATAGCTTGTCTAAGATTTTAATTAGCCATTGAAGAAGAAAGTGCAATGCCCAACCTTTCAGAAATATGACTAGCTTTAAAATGTTGACATTTTGGGGGCTGACTTCTTGAATGGCTTCCAAGTGGCATGCTCCTATTGCTCTTGCATCAATGCCCTTCTTGCTGAAAAGTTTGAAAAAAAAAACCCAAAATGAATTCAAAGAACAATAGGTACAATGATATCTGTCATGCTCAAAATCAACATGCTCTGGCTTTTGTTTGGACATATATGTGGGATGTTATGTTCTCCAATCAAATACATGGCTGCCAATTGGCAATGAAAGCTATAGCATCTTAATAGGTTGCAATGCAGCAACATCGGTTCATGTTGAAGGTATGTACAATATTTTGCAATGCATCAAGTGCTGATGCTAGCTTTATACTACTGTTTATAAAAGACTAATTAAAAAAATTGCTTGATTGTTTACTTTTATAGAAAGTAGTTCACACCTATGGTTGTATTATATTATAATTATATTACCTGCTACTTCCCAACATATCTCACCAACAAAACAAACCAACTTCAAAATTTGAAAACTTGAAACTAATAATTTATATGTTCATAATCATTATACTGACATGACTTAATTACTCAAAAACTTTTAACTTTTAAAAACAAAATCAAACATGTATGTTTGCTTTAGGTAAAAAATGGCTTCACCCCCTTCATTTACTCTATCTCATTCTCCTTCATCGTAAACCCAAGGCCAGCTCCATTGGTTGTGACATCTTGGCTTCAGACTTGGCAACCTCCACAAGTACGTTGAAAGGAGCACATTGCCACAAATGGCTCATCAGAAGCATCATCACTGGCTTTAAGGAGAGGAGAGGAAAGATGATGTAGAAACACAAAAGCTGGCCATGTGCTTACTTGAAGAAACAAAACCCCAATGAATGTTATGAACGTAAAGATTATCTCATATCTCTCTATCTATCCATATCCACATAAGGATTATCTATCCACCTTCGATCTTCTTTTTTTCTATCTAATATGTATCTATCTTTCTAATTATCTATGTAAGGTAATGTTTACCTCCACTGCAGGAAGAACAATTAGAGATAAAGTGTATGGCATCATGAAATGGTAGTCTAATTCCTTGCAATTCTTCACCAATAGACTACACAACTAACACTAAAAGTAAGCCTCACTTGGACTTTAATTTCTTACAATTTTTAAATTTATAGCATGTATATTTTTCAGTTCAAAACAAGAAGGCATTATACTTTAAGCCCTTTTGGTTCAGTTATTTATTCATAATAGTATAATGTTATGATCCTTTTAACTCCAAATTTATTTGTGGCATAGGCAATATTTTAATTTTCTATTTCATTTTAAATATAATACTCTAGAAAACTGTATATCTATCAAAACAAAAATATCTTCAACAAGTTCTAAGATGAGATGCATGAAACAAACTAAATTATGTATTATAATTACATAAAGAATAGGACATCTGTGAACTCAACATTATTAAAGCAAGGAGAGTAATCCATCAATCAGAAAACAAAATAACAAAATGACGAAATTTAATTTTTATTAAATTTTAATATTGTATCATTTGAATAAGTTTTTTTTATTAAAGTTTAATAAAAATAGATCCAAATCACACACTTTTTAAAAATTATTTTCATTTTATACATACAAATTATAAACATTTCAATTTTCTAAGAAGAAATAACTAGCCAAAAAAAGTATGTAAAGGAGAAGGGTGTTCATGAAATATAGAGGAATTTTATGACAATTACTAGTGAGAAACAAAAGCAATATTGCATGAAATATAGGAAGGGGCATAAAAAAACTCTCCACTTTCCCGCAACGGGTAACGGGGACCCTGCATCCACAGATTTTTAAAAAGTTAAAGAAAAAATTGAAAAAAGATAATCCTCAAGGTAATATATATTCTTCAATATTAAATGTAATCTTGCTGATTAAATTGTATTAATAATCAGGATAATATATGTTTTTTATCAATTATAACAATATTAGTACTAGTCTTTTTTAAGAGAACCAACTTAAAAAAAATATATAACAACTAAAATAAAGATACTAAAATGAGTCAAGGCAACACCAAAATCATATGAATTACTGCAAGTTCTTCTTTAATTTCTATATTGCATATGCAAAACACACCTACTCACATACGTATGTCACAAGAGGCACAAGTTAGTTGTTTACACAGAAGCTCACTAATTTTGTAATGCAAATTCAATAATGGCACAAGAGGCGCACACATTGAGCCATTTTGTTTAATCATCCGTAACTCTCTTTGAAAACAACAACAAACACAAGTAAAAGTGGTTCTTCAGCAACAACACCCACAATCATCTCATCAGTCACTAAAATAAATTAGCACCCTCAACAAACATTCTTGCTATAATAATGGTTCCAATCTTCTTCATCAGCATTCTTTTGTCTTCAATTACTACACTCCATCAAGGTCAGAAGACACACACAAGAAACACACCCACATTGAATAAGATCACAGAAGACTTACCAAAAGGAAGAGTGGCGAACGACAAAGAGGTTGACGGAAAAGCTGCGACTAAGACCGGCCAAGATGCCGCTGCAGCGGCGATGAAAACTGGCCAATATCTTGCTGGAGGTGGCAACGGAGACTGGACTAGAAGCGGCGACAAAGACCGGGCTGGAGGCGGCGGCAACGTTTAGGCTGCGACGAGAGAAAGCGACGACGATTCTGCCTCGGCCCTCAGACGCGGGATGATGATGATTTTGCGGTGAGACCATGAGAGTGAGAGACGGTGGCGGTAAGAGAACTTGAAAAGAATAACGGCATTGCAAAAAAGGGCGATAGAATTAGAGTTTTTCTTTCTCAAAACTAAGAGATATAGATAATAGAGCCATATTTTTATTATTATAGTAAAATATATTTTTTGTTCTGAAAGTTTGTCAAAAGTTTTAAAAATATCTCAAAGTTTTATTTTATCTAAAAATTTTTTTATTTGTATCAAATATATCTCTAACAGCTAAATTTTTAAAAAAATTAAGACTATTTCAGCAATAATACATGACAACTATCTCTAATTTGCTTGTCTTGGGTTATTCTTATAAAATTGTTGCTGAATTGATCCTAAGTTTTTTTGAAAAATTAATCTTCAGGGGGATATTTAATATTAATCGAAAACTTTTGGGACAAAATTGAAACAAAATAACTCTTATGAGTATTTTTTAAACTTTTAGCAAATTTTAAAAACAAAAAAATACTTTACCCTTATTATTATTAAGTAGTAATAGTAGTAGTATACTTTTTTTTTTGTTGCCCATGATATCCCCCAACCCGACAGGGCAAAGACTAATACGTCACGGATCTGAGCTCCATTTACAAGTATGCCGTTGGCCAATGAGTTGCTGCATGCACAGAACGAAATTCGAACCCCAGACACTTGGTTAAACAGACGAGTAAGCTGACTATTCGACCGATCTAAGTTTGTTATAGTAGTAGTATATTTAGCGGTAGTATTGTTATAAACACGGCACTAAAAATGCCACTTCGTGTGCACCAGGCCTGATATGGTCATTTCGTGGGCATTTGGCTGGAGATGTAATGTAAATTCATTTTGTGTAAGGAGACTGCGAAATGAAGTTATGCAAATTTAAAATCTTTTCAGCAAAACGTATTCTGATAATAAATTATTTTTTGTTATTTATTTAAAAAAAGGCGAAGAAATTTCCGAGTTCGTAGAACCTTAATACTACAACCTTATTACAAACAAGAACACAACAAAATCCTGATACCATACAAAATAAGAATATAACCTTATTAAAAAGACACTACTGTCTAGTAATTGCATTGAAAATGAGGACCCTGATACTACAAATACAACAACAATTTACAAGACAGAAAAAGCAAAGAAAAGTATGAGGGAACAAAAAAAGGTTTATGCACATATGGTGAATTCCAAAAAGACACTAACAATGGTATCCAGAAAATCATCTATTTTCCTTCAAGAGAGTAATATGCAAGAATATGATTTGGATGCTTCATGCTTCATTACTAGAAGGAATCAACTCAATAGCCAAAAGACCGCATCTGGAAGAAGAGACACCATGACCTTGCACCCAAAAGTACCTAAGAGAAGCCAGGAACATCGCGAAAATGGCTAGGGCACACTCGGTAAAAGAGAAACTTTAAGTAAAGAAGCATTGTTATAAGTTAAGCTCCGACCCAACGGAACATACTAACATAATATTAGAGTTGATAGAATGTGTTGATCATTTATTTCTTCACTACAAGAATTATGTGCCCCTGTAGTTTCATTAAGGGTACTGGTTAGTATAGGACATGTATTTATGAGTGGCTAATATGGCATTTAATTATATCAGTATGATAGAATGTGAGGTTTGAATTTCAGAATTGAAACTGATCCATTAGTGTATTACTTACCCAACATTGGAACCATCTCGCAGTTGATTAGACCCATTACAGGAGTTAAATGCCTGAAACACTTAGTGGGGGAGATCAAGAATCTACATTTGTTAGTGAATTAAGGAATTGGTACAGCAGATGAAATTTGTGGAGTTAGGGTTCAACAATGCACAGGTCATCGGGTGTTGCATCTTTATCTCTGATAAAGTTATCGACAAATTATCCTTTCATTTTTCCTTTACACTGCAAGAGGAAAAGGAAATATTTCCATATAGAACATGTTAGTAATTTACTTCAAGTATCTTTCAAATGTAACAAAGTACAGGATGTTATCCTCTTGGCAAATTTTGCAAAAATTTGACACTGCAAAGGATGTTATAGGAACCGATAACCAAATGGCTCATACATGAATAATAATATTCTCATAAATTGTACAATGTATGGTCACTATCAACTATAAAATAAGAAAAATAATGAAGAATAAAGTTCTATATCAATAATGTCTAGCAGCAACTGTAATTAGGCTACCAAGAAATAAAAAATAAGCAAAATTAACTTGATCTTTCACACTATACTTTTGGTGCACCCATGAACGTAATTCAAATTTACCATAAGAGACAAGTAATTACCACTGCCACAAGATTGAGTTACATGTAGACACAGTACATGTCACAAAGAACCTCGAGTCTGAATTGAGCAGGTTCTACATGTCACAAAGAACCTCTAGCCTGGATCAAGCAAGTTATGGGATTTGATAGTTTTTTTGACTCTCTTTCTTCAAGGTCCATTCTTGGTTAATGGATTCAAAGAGTATACTTGCTTCCTAGTCCAACACATTGTGTCGTCCCAAGAAATTTTCTAAAGGCATTTTCGTGCTATACAGCTGTTCCAATCTACTGAGTCCACATTTACATAAATATTTAATTTTCCCTTCTATTGCTAGCACCATTGGGCTTTCTGAGTAAAGCAAAAACAAAAGCAAGTTTCTCACTATGGTATGAGATGGATTTAAATTTTTCTCCTGTCCCACATTATGCAGAACAATGTTTGTATGTGGATTATACCCAATTCGTTGCAATATTGAAATCAATCTGTTCAATTCATCATAGATACTTTCCACTGCTGGATGAGTACGATCTTCTGAAATAAATTTGTTGACTTCACTCTGAACCTCAACCAAACTATAAGCAGCAAAATTTTTTGCATTGTTTTTATTCATGAGAGATTGTACATCACCTACTTTTTTCCATCACCCACAAGTAGCGTATAAGTTGGAAAGCATGATATAAGGTCTTGCATTATGTAGATCCAACTTGAAGAGATGATTAGCTGTCAATTCTGCATTCTAGATGTCACCCTTCTTTCCACAAATAGAGAATAGGGTGGACCAAATGAGGTAATCTGGTTCATGAGTTATGCATTTGATCAAATCCATAGCTTTATCAACACCACTAGAGCGACCAATGAGAGTGACCATACAAGCATAGTGATCCAATGTTGGTGTCATCCCATGTTCACTTATTGAATTAAAATATTCCCGTCCTTTTGCGACCATGTCAGCGCTGATACAAGCAGATAATATACCCACAAAACTAATGCTATTAGGTTTGACATTTTTCTGAAGCATCCTTTCATAAAGAGCCAGCACTTCATGTGGGTTGACTATTTTGTGCATAACCATGGATCATAGAATTCCAAGTAATCACATTTCGAATAGACATTGTCCCCAAAATTCTCCAAGCATCCAAAGTAACTCCACACTTGCAGTACATATCAACAAGAGCACTTGATACAAGCATGCTATGATCAACACCTATTACTATTACTTTTCCATCAACAACCTGAGCATGACATAAAGAAGCTAGTATGGCACAGGAGCTGACCACACTTGAAATGGTGTAACTGTCAGGTCTAACGTCTCTATGTAGCATGTCGCCAAACAACATCAATGCATCCTCTTCTCTTCCATTCTGTACATAACCAACTATGATTTTTGTCCAACAAATCTCATCATTTCTAGGTATTTCACTAAACATCCTCCTTGCATCATCCACATGTCCACACTGAAAGTAAGCATTGATAACAATTGATGCTGTAACTTGGTCATGTTTCAAACCCAATAACTTCATCTTATTAAACAATTGAATGTACTTATCATGATTTCCCAATTTGACATATCCAAAGATCATAAGATTCTAGGAAACAACATTCTTATGTGTCATTTGATCAAAGAACCACCGTGCCCTGTGAATATCACCACACTTCGCATAGACACCAGTGATAGCATTCCATATAAAAGTGTTATCCCCACAACCACTAATAACAACTCTCCCCTGAATCTACTTTGCAAGCTTCAAATCCAAGAGTTTAGAACATGCTTGCAATGCATTCACATCGGAGTACTGGATGGGCTGAAACCCATCTTCTTGGATCCTCACTAAAATTTTTAATGCCTTGCTTGAATGCCTATTAGTTGCAAAATAAGCAATCAAGGTGTTATAAGAAACGAATCACGAAAAGGAATTTAGACAGTGCACAAATCCTCAACCAAACCCAACTTAGCATAAGCAGAAAGCAAGGAATTCCAAGAATAAATATCTCTGTGGGTCATATTATCAAACAGGTCTCGTGCATAGGAGAGTTTGCCGCATTTGGTGAACAAATGGAGGTGCTGGTGGTTGTGGATAAAGGAGACTTTGGGTTGGAAAAGGTGAAGTTGCATGTGAGACTGCAATCTCTTGGCTTGAACAAAGTCATTTGCTCGAACGCAGAAAAGGACATGGCACATATAGGAATCAGAAGTAGCAAGGCCACAAGAATACAAAAAATCAATAGCTTGCCTAAGATTTTGTTTAGCCATTGAAGAAGAAAGTGCAATGCCCAACCTTTTGAAAATACGACTAGCTTCAAGACGTTGACATTTTGGGGGGTGACTCCTTGAATGGCTTCCAAGTGGCATGCTCCTATTGCTCTTGCATCAATGCCCTTCTTGCTGAAAAGTTTGAAAAAAAAAAAACCCAAAATGAATTCAAAGAACAATAGGTACAATGATATCTGTCATGCTCAAAATTAACATGCTCTGGCTTTTGTTTGGACATATATGTGGGATGTTATGTTCTCCAATCAAATACATGGCTACCAATTGGCAATGAAAGCTATAGCATCTTAATAGGTTGCAAGGCAGTGGCATCGGTTCATGTTGAAGGTATGCACCGTATTTTACAATGCATCAAGTGCTGATGCTAGCTTTATACTGCTGTTTATAAAAGACTAATAAAAAAATTGCTTCATTGTTTACTTTTATAGAAAGTAGTTCACAGCTATGGTTGTAATATATTATAATTATATTACCTGACACTTGCCAACATATCTCACCTACAAAACAAACCAACTTCAAATTTTGAAAACTTCAAACTAATAATTTATATGTTCATAATCATTATACTGACATGACTTAATTACTCAAAAACTTTTAACTTTTAAAAACAAAATCAAACATGTATGTTTGCTTTGGGAAAAAAATGACTTCACCCCCTTCATTTACTCTACCTCATTCTCCTTCATCGTAAACCCAAGGCCAGCTCCATTGGCTGTGACATCTTAGCTTCAAACTTGGCAACCTCCACAAGTACGTCGAAAGGAGCACATTGCCATCAAATGGCTCATTGGAAGCATCATCACTAGCTTTGAGGAGAGGAGAGGAAAGATGATGTAGAAACACAAAAGCTGGCCGTGTGCTTACCTGTGTTTCAAAACAAAACCCCATTGAATGTTATGAACATAAAGATTATCTCATATCTCTCTATCTATCCATATCCACATAAGGATTATCTATCCACCTTTGATCTTCTTTCTTTCTATCTAATATGTATCTATCTATCTAATTATTTATGTAGGGTAATATTTACCTCCATTGCAGGAAGAACAATTAGAGATAAAGTGTATGGCATCATGAAATGGTAGCCTAATTCCTTACAATTCTTCACCAATAGACTACACAACCAACACTAAAAGTAAGCCTCACTTGAACTTTAATTTCTTACAATTTTTATATTTATAGCATGTACATTTTTCAGTTCAAAACAAGAAGGCATTATACTTTAAGCCCTTTTGGTTCAGTTATTTATTCATAATAGTATAATGTTACGATCCTTTTAACTCCAAATTTATTTGTGGCATGGGCAGTATTTTAATTTTCTATTTCACTTTAAATATAATACTAAAAAAAACTGTATATCCATCAAAACAAAAATGTCTTCAACAAGTTCTAAGAAGAGATGCATGAAACAAACTAAATTGTGTAATATAATTACATAAAGAATAGGACATCTGTAAACTCAACATTGTTAAAGCAAGGAGAGTAATCCATCAATCAAAAAATAAAATAAAAGATGATAAAATTTAATTTTTATTAAATTTGAATATTGTATCATTTGAATAAATTTTTATTTTGGATTAAAGTTTAATAAAAATAGATCTATATCACACACTCTTTAAGAATTATTTTAATTTTTACATACAAATTATAAACATTTCAATTTTTCAAGAAGAAATAACTAGCCAAAAAAAGTACGTAAAGGAAAAGGGTGTTCATGAAATACAGAGAAATTTTATGACAATTACTAGCGAGAAACAAAAGCAATATTGCATGAAATATAGGAAGGGGCATCAAAAAACTCTCCCTTCCCCACAACGGGTAACGGGGACCTGCATCCACGGATTTTTAAAAAATTAGAGAAAAAATCGAAAAAAAAGAGATTAAAAAAAAGATAATTCCCAAGGTAATATATATTCTTCAATATTAAATGTAATCTTGCTGATTAAATTGTATTAAGAATTATGGTAATATATGTTCTTTTTATCAATTATAACAATAATATTAGTACAAGTCTTTTTTAAAAGAACCAACTTAAAAAAGAAAATATATCAATTAAAATAAAGATATTAAAATGAGTCAAGGCAACACCAAAATCATGAATTACTGCAAGTTCTTATTTAATATCAACATTGCATATGCGAAACACACCTACACACATACATATGTCACAAGAGGCACAAGTTAGTTGTTTACACAGTAGCTCACTAATTTTGTAATTCAAATTTAATAATGGCAAAAGAGGCGTACACATTGACCCATTTTGTTTAATCACCCTATACTCTCTTTGAAAACAGGAACAAACACAAGTAATAGTGCTTCTTCAGCAACAACACCCACAATCATCTCATCAGTCACTAAAACTAATTAGCACCCTCAACAAACATTCTTGCTATAATAATGGTTCCAATATTCTTCATCAACATTCTTTTGTCTTCAATTACCACACTCCATCAAGGTCAGAAGACACACACATACAAGAGGCACACACACATTGAATAAGATCACAGAAGACTTACCAAAAGGAAGAGTGGCGAACGACAAAGAGGTTGACGGACAAGCTGCGACTAAGACCGGCCAAGATGCCGCTACAGCGGCGACGAAGACTGGCCATGATCTTGCTGGAGGTGGCAACAGAGACTGGACTAGAAGCGGCGATGAAGACTAGGCTGGAGGCGGCGGCAACGTTCAGGTGGCGACGAGAGAAAACGACGACGATTCTGTCTCGGCCCTCAGACGTGGGATGACGACGATTTTGCGGTGAGACCGTGAGAGTGAGAGATGGTGGTGGTAAGAGGGGAGGATCGTGGCAGTGGAGGGGAGGAGGGTAGCGGACGGCGGTGAGAGTAGAGCCAAAGAGGTGGGAATTTCTGAAATTGTGAGAGGATTTGAATTTTGGAAGTGGAGAGAGTACATGCTTGGTGAGCTTCTCCATCTTTTTTAGAGTTGTCTTTCTAGAAGAAAAAGTTAATTTTATGTTTGAATACTTTATGTAAATTCTTTTTATTTATCAAGAATAACGGCATTGTAAAAAAGGGCGATAGAATTAGAGTTTTTCTTTCTCAAAACTAATATATATATAAAATGGAGCATATTATTATTACTATTATTATTATTATTAGAATAAAATATATTTTTATTCTTAAAGTTTGTCAAAAGTTTTAAAAATATCCCAAAGTTTTATTTTGTTTAAAAAAATTTTTATTTGTATCAAATATACCTCTGACAGCTAAATTTTCAAAAAAATTAAGACTAATTCAGCAATAATATATGACAACTATCTCTAATTTGCTTGTGTTGGGTTATTCTTATAAAATTATTGCTGAATTGATCCTAAGTTTTTTGAAAAATTAGCCGTCAGGGGTATATATAATACAAATCGAAAACTTATGGGATAAAATTGAAACAAAATAACTCTTATGAGTATTTTTAAAACTTTTAGCAAACTTCAAAAATAAAAAATACTTTACCCTCTTTATTATTAAGTAGTAATAGTAGTAGTGTATTTTTTTTATTGCCCACGATATCCTCCAACCCGACAGGCCAAAGACTAATTCGTCACGGATCTGAGCTCCATTTACAGGTATGTCGCTGGCCAATGAGTTGCTGCACACATAGAACGGAATTCGAACACCCGATATTTGGTTAAACAGACGAGTAAGCTAACCATTCGACCAATCGAAGTTTCTTATAGTAGTAGTATATATGGTAGTAGTATTTTTATAAACACTGCACTAAAAATGCCACTTCGTGTGCACCAGGCCTGATATGGTCATTTCGTGGGTATTTGGCTGGAGATGCAAATTCATTCTGTGGAAGGAGACTGCGAAATGAAGTTGTGTAAATTTAACAATCTTTTCAGCCAAAAATATTCTAATAATACATCATTTTTTCTTATTTAATTAAAAAAAAGGTGAATAAATTGCCGAGTTCATAGAACCCTAATAATACAACCTTATTACAAATAAGAACACAACAGAACCCTGATACCATACGAAGTAACAACATAACCTTATTAAAAAGACACTATTGTCTAAGAATTGCATTGCAAAATGAGGACCCTGATATTACAAATACATCAAAAATTTACAAGACAAAAAAAGCAAGGAGAAGTATGAGGGGATAAAAAAAGGTTTATGCACATATGGTGACTTCCAAATGGACACTAGCAATGGTATCCGAAAAATCATCTCTTTGCCTTCAATAGAGTAATATGCAAGAACATAATCTAGATGCTTCATGCTTCATTACTAGAAAGAATCAACTCAACAGCCAAAAGACCGCATTTAGAAGAAGAGACACCATGACCTTGCACCCAAAAGTACCTAAGAGAAGCCAGGAACATCGCGGCAATGGCTAGGGCACGCTCGGTAAAAGAGAAACTTTAATTAAAGAAGCATTGTTATAAGTTAAGCTCCGATCCAACGGAACATACTAACATAATATTAGAGCTGATAGAATGTGTTGATTATTTATTTCTTCACTACACAAATTATGTGCCCCTGTAGTTTCATTAAGGGTACTAGTTATATAGGACATATAACTATGAGTGGCTAATATGACATTTAATTATATAACTGATGAGCGGATAATTTATACGCTTTTTGGCATTGTTTTTACATAGTTTTCAGTATGATTTAGTTAATTTTTAGTATATTTTTATTAGTTTTTAATTAAAAATCACATTTCTGGACTTTACTATGAGTTTGTGTATTTTTCTGTGATTTCAGGTATTTTCTGGCTGAAATTAAGGGACCTGAGCAAAAATCATATTCAGAGGTTGAAGAAGGACTGCAGATGCTGTTGGATTCTGACCTTCTTGCACTCAAAGTGAATTTTCTGGAGCTACAGAACTCTAAATGGCACGCTTCCAATTGCGTTGGAAAGTAGACATCCAGGGCTTTTCAGAAATATATATTAGTCCATACTTTGCTTGAGTTTAGACGATGCAAACTGGCGTTGAACGCCAGTTTTATGTTGCAGTCTGGAGTTCAGCGCCAGAAACAAGTTGCAAAGTGGAGTTCAACACCAGAAACATGTTACAAACTGGCGTTCAACTCCAAGAATGACCTCTCCACGTGAAAGCTTCATGCTCAGCCCAAGCACACACCAAGTGGGCCCCGGAAGTGGATTTCTACATCATTTACTTATTTCTGTAAACCCTAGTAACTTGTTTAGTATAAATAGGACTTTTTACTATTGTATTTACATCTTCGGATCATCTTTGATTAGTTTTATGCTATCTTAGATCACGTTTGGGGGCTGGCCATTCGGCCATGCCTGGACCTTATCACTTATGTATTTTCAACGGTAGAGTTTCTACACACCATAGATTAAGGTGTGGAGCCCTGCTGTTCCTCAAAGATTAATGCAAAGTACTACTGTTTTTCTATTCAATTAAATTTATTCTGCTTCTAAGATATTCATTCGCACTTCAACATGAATGTGATGATCGTGACACTCATCATCATTCCATATGAACGTGTGCCTGACAACCACTTTCGTTCTACCTTCGATTGAATGAGTATCTCTTGGATTTCTTAATCAGAATCTTCGTGGTATAAGTTAGAACCCATGGATGGCCATTCTTGAGATCCGGAAAGTCTAAACCTTGTCTGTGGTATTCCGAGTAGGATCCGAGAAGGGATGGCTGTGACGAGATTCAAACTCGCGAGTGCTGGGCGTAGTGACAGACGCAAAAGGATAGTAAATCCTATTCCAGTATAATCGAGAACCGACAGATGATTAGCCATGCAGTGACAGCGCTGACGTTGGGATTTTTGCCAGTAAAGAATTTCATAAAAACAGTCGCGTTGTAGATATAGTCTCTAAACCGACAGAAATCCCTTCGTACAAACGTTTTGGTTGTCACAAGTAACAAACCCCTTTAAAATTGATAACCGAGTATTTAAACCTCGGGTCGTCTTCTCAAGGAATTGCAGGAAAGTATGTTCTTATTATTGGTTATGAGTTTTGTAAATTGGGGTTCTGGAGTTTGGGCAATGCGCACAGGTATATTTTCAGGCAATAAAAATAAAAAATAATTGTAAAATAAACTCTTGGCAAGGTATGAGAACCGAAAGTCCTATTCTGGTTATCCTTATCAATTGTGATGAGAATTGGATTTTTCTCCCACTTTGTTAACCTCTAACTATGAAGGTAAGTTAAGTGGATGAATTAATTCTGATTCCTCAAGTCCTAGTCTTTCCTTAGGAAAAGTTAGAGTTAGTGGAACTCGAATTAATTGTTGAAGAATTCCAATTTTCAATCAACAATGAATTTGATAACTCAAGAATCTCCAATTATTTAACCAAATCCAAAAGGGAAGAAAGTCTACTTGAATGAAAATAACTTGGATAAACACAGAGCATTAATAAATTAAAGAGAGCAATCATAAGTCTGAAATACCTCAAATTATATTAAATAAAATATTCAAACCATAACATGGAAAAGTTCATAAATTAAATTGGAAAAATAAATAAAAATAAAGAACCTAGGATTGAGAGTCACTCCTAAAACTAAGAGAAGTCCTAAATCCTAATCCTAAGAGAGAGGAGAGAATCTCTCTCTCTAAAAACTACATCTACTCCTAAAATTGTGAATATGAGAGCCTCCCTTATGAATGGATGCATTCCCTCACTTTATAGCCTCTAATCTGTGTTTTCTGGACCGCAAACTGGGTCAGAAACAGCCCAGAATTCGCTGGTTGCGAATTCAAACACGCTGATTTTCGTTACTGCGACGTGACCACATGGGTCACGCGGTCTTGTCGCCTAGCGTCAGGGCAACTATAGCATATTATTTATCAAATCGAAGCCCCGGATGTTAGCTTTCCAACGCAACTGGAACCGCGTCATTTGGACCTCTGTAGCTAAAGTTATAGCCGTTTGAGTGCGAAGAGGTCAGGTTGGACAGCTTAGCAATTTCTCCAACTTCTTGTATTCCTTCCACTTTTGCATGCTTCCTTTCCATCCTCTGAGCCATTCCTGCCCTGTAATATCTGAAATCACTTAACACACATATCAAGGCATCTAATGGTAATAAGAGAGGATTAAACATAGGAAACTTAAGGCCAAAGAAGCATGTTTTTAATCAAAGTACAAAATCAGGAAGGAGAATGTAAACTCATGCAAATAGTATGAATAAGTGGGTAAAGAGTTGATAAAATCCACTCAATTGAGCACAAGATAAACCATAAAATAGTGGTTTATCAAGTGCATTGGACCATTTTCACAGGAGGATGGGATGTAGCCATTGACAACGGTGATGCCCTACATAAAGCTTGCCATGGAAAGGAGTAGGATTGATTGGATGAAGATAGCAGGAAAGCAGAGATCAGAGGAACGAAAACATCTCCATACGCTTATCTGAAATTCTCACCAATGAATTACATAAGTACCACTATCCTATTTTATATTTTATTTATTTTCATCCACTATAATTTCTTAATACAATTTAATCCGCCTGACTGAGATTTACAAGGTGACCATAGCTTGCTTCAAGCCGACAATCTCCGTGGGATCGACCCTTACTCACGTAAGGTTTATTACTTGGACGGCCCAGTGCACTTGCTGGTTAGTTGTACGAAGTTGTGAAACAGATATAAGATCATGAACGTGCGTATTGAGTTTTTAGCGCTGTTACCAAGGAATGGAATGATCACGATTTCGCACACCAAGTTTTTGGCGCCGTTGCCGGGGATTGTTCGAGTTTGGACAACTGACGGTTCATCTTGTTGCTTAGATTAGGTAATTTTCTTTTTGTTTTATTTTCAAAAATTTTTCAAAAATCTTTCAAAAATTTTTCTTTTGTTTTCGAAAAATTATTCTAAATTTTTAAGAATGAATTCTAAAGTTTCAAAATGGTATGCTGAAGCTTGGCTGGCCATCAAGCTTTAGACTAACCTGGTATGATTCCTGGGATCTTGATTGAGGACTTTGAATTCATTACTTCCCTTTTTCTATATGTTTTCGAAAAAAAATATATACAAAAAAATATAAAATCATAAAAATAAAAAAATATTTTGTGTTTCTTGTTTGAGTCTTGAGTCAATTTTTAAGTTTGGTGTCAATTGCATTTTTTCTAAAAATTTATGCATTTTTCGAAAATTCATGCATTCATAGTGTTCTTCATGATCTTCAAGTTGTTCTTGGTAAGTCTTCTTGTTTGATCTTCATATGTTCTTGTTTTGTGTCTTTTCTTGTTTTTCATATGCATTTTTAATTTGTTAGTTTCTAAAGTTTGAAAATTTATGAGTTTGGTGTCTTGCATATTTTTCTTTCATTAAAAATTTTTAAAAATAAGTTCTTGGTGTTCATCTTGATCTTCAAAGTGTTCTTGGTGTTCATCTTGACATTCATAGTGTTCTTGCATGCATTGTGTGTTTTGATTCATAATTTTTATGTTATGAGTCTTTTTCATGTTTTTCTCTTTCTTCATAAAAAAAAATTTCAAAAATAAAAAAATATATCTTTTCCTTATTTTACTCAAAAATTTCGAAAATATGATTTGAGTTAGTCAAAAAAGTTTTTAAATTTAATTGTTTCTTACGAATCAAATTAAAATTTTAATTTGAAAATCTTATCTTTTTCAAAATCTTTTTCAAAAATCAAATCTTTTTTATTTTTCTTATTTATTTTCGAAAATTTTAAAAATATTTTTCAAAAATCTTTTTCTTAATTTTATCTCATAATTTTCGAAAATATCATCAACAATTAATGTTTTGATTCAAAAATTTCAAGTTTGTTACTTGCCTGTTAAGAAAGATTCAAACTTTAAGTTCTAGAATCATATCTTGTGATTACTTGTGAGTCAAGTCATTAATTTTGATTTTAAAATTTCAAATCTTTTTCAAATTAAAATTTCAATCATATCTTTTTCAAATTCAATTTCAAAATCTTTTCTAACTTCTTTCCTAACCTCTTATCTTTTTTTAAAATTGATTTTCAAATCTTTTTCAATCAATCTTATCTTTTTGTTTCAATCATATCTTTTTCAAAACCACCTAACTAATTCAATCTCTCTTAAAATTTTCGAAAATACTCCCTCTTTTTCAAAATTTCATTTTGATTAACTAATTGTTTTAATTTTAATTTAATTTCAACTTTAATTTTCGAAATTTAACTTTAAATTTTAATTTTTATTTTAATTAATTTTCGAAATCCTCTCACCTCTCATCTCCTTCTATTTATTTATTCATCTACTAACACTTCTTTTCATCTCATATCTCTGCTCCTATCCTCACCCTTGTGTTTGGATTATCCATTCTTCTTCACTCTTATTCCCTTTCTTCTTCTACTTACACAAAGGAACCTCTATACTGTGGTAAAAAGGATCCCTATTATTATTTTATGTTCCCTTCTTTTCATATGAGCAGGAGCAAGGACAAGAACATTCTTGTTGAAGCAGACCCTGAACCTGAAAGGACTCTAAAAAGGAAACTAAGAGAAGCTAAAATACAACAATCCAGAGACAACCTTACAGGAATTTTCGAACAGGAAGAGGAGATGGCAGCCGAAAATAATAATAATGCAAGGAGGATGCTTGGTGATTATACTACACCTACTTCCAAGTTTGATGGAAGAAGCATCTCAATCCCTACCATTGGAGCAAACAATTTTGAGCTGAAACCTCAATTAGTTGCTCTAATGCAACAGAACTGTAAATTCCATGGACTTCCATCAGAAGATCCCTACCAATTTTTAACTGAGTTTCTGCAGATCTGTGAGACTGTTAAGACTAATTTCTGCAGGTGGATCCATTCACCTAAAGAAAACGCCTGCAGAAGCTCAAGAACTTATTGACATGGTTGCAAATAATCAATTCATGTATACTTCTGAGAGAAATTCCGTGAATAATGGGACACCTCAGAAGAAGGGAGTTCTTGAAATTGATACTCTGAATGCCATATTGGCTCAGAATGAAATATTGACTCAGCAAGTCAATATGATCTCTCAAAGTCTGAATGAATTGAAGGAATCATCCAACAGTACTTAAGAGGCATCTTCTGAGGAAGAAGCTTATGATCCTGAGAACCCTGCAATAGCAGAGGTGAATTACATGGGTGAACCTTATGGAAACACCTATAATCCCTCATGGAGAAATCATCCAAATCTCTCATGGAAGGATCAACAAAAGCCTCAACAAGGCTTTAATAATGGTGGAAGAAACAGGTTTAGCAATAGCAAGCCTTTTCATCATCTTCTCAGCAACAGACAGAGAACTCTGAACAAAATACCTCTAATTTATCAAACTTAGTCTCTGATCTTTCCAAGGCTACTCTAAGTTTCATGAGTGAAACAAGGTCCTCCATAAGAAATTTGGAGGCACAAGTGGGCCAGCTGAGTAAGAAAATCACTGAAACACCTCCTAGTACTCTCCCAAGCAATACAGAAGAGAATCCAAAGAGAGAGTGCAAGGCCATTGATATATCAATCATGGCCGAACCCACAAGGGAGGGAGAGGACGTGAATCCTAGTGAGGAAGACCTCCTGGGACGTCCAGTGATCAACAAGGAGTTTCCCTCTGAGGAACCAAAGGAATCTGAGGCTCATCTAGAGACCATAGAGATTCCATTAAACCTCCTTATGCCCTTCATGAGCTCTGATGAGTATTCTTCTTCTGAAGAGAATAAGGATGTTACTGAAGAGAAAGTTGCCAAGTACCTTGGTGCAATCATGAAGCTGAATGCCAAATTATTTGGTAATGAGACTTGGGAAGATGAACCTCCCTTGCTCATCAATGAACTGAGTGATCTGGATCAACTGACATTACCTCAGAAGAAATAGGACCCTGGAAAGTTCTTAATACCTTGTACCATAGGTACCATGACCTTTGAGAAGGCTCTATGTGACCTTGGGTCAGGAATAAACCTCATGCCACTCTCTGTAATGGAGAAATTGGGAATCTTTGAGGTATAGGCTGCCCAATTCTCATTAGAGATGGCAGACAAATCCATGAAACAGGCTTATGGACAAGTAGAGGACGTGTTAGTAAAGGTTGAAGGCCTTTACATCCCTGCTGATTTCATAATCCTAGACACTGGAAAGGATGAGGCTGAATGCATCATCCTTGGAAGACCTTTCCTAGCCACAGCAAGAGCTGTGATTGATGTGGACAGAGGAGAGTTGGTCCTTCAACTGAATGAGGACAACCTTGTGTTTAAAACTCAAGGATCTCCTTCTGTAACAATGGAGAGGAAGTATGAAAAGCTTCTCTCAGTAGAGAGTCAACTAAAGCCCCAACAGTCAAACTCTAAGTTTGGTGTTGGGAGGCCTCAGCCAAACTTTAAGTTTGGTGTTGAACTCCCATATCCAAACTCTAAGTTTGGTGTTGGGAGTCTATAAAATTGACCTGATCACTTGTGTGGCTCCATGAGAGCCCACTGTCAAGCTATTGACATTAAAGAAGCGCTTGTTGGGAGGCAACCCAATTTTTATTTATCTAATTTTATTTTTATTTTATTATTCTTTTATGTTTTATTAGGTTCATGATCATGTGGAGTCACAAACTAAATCAAAAAATTAAAAACAGAATAAAAAATAGCAGAAGAAAAATCACACCTTGGAGGAAGGACTCACTAGCGTTCAAACGCCAGTAAGGAGCATCTGGCTGGCGTTCAACACCAGAACAGAGCATGGAGCTGGCGCTGAACGCCAGAAACAAGCATGGAGCTGGCGTTCAACGCCAGAAATGCATGCAAAGGCATTTTACATGCCTAATTAGTGCAGGGATGTAAATACTTGACACCTCAGGATCTGTGGACCCACAGGATCCCCACATACCTCTACTCACCTTCCCTCCTCATAATCCTATATCACCCTTTCCCAAGAACCTTTCACCAATCACCTCAATCTCTCTTCCCCATCACCTCTTCACCACTCACATCCATACACCCCACATACCTTCAAAATTCAAAATCTCTTTCCCACCCAATCCTACCCATATAGCCGAATACACACATCCCTCCATCTTCTCCGTATATTCTTCTTCTTCTTCTTCTATTCTTTCTTCTTTTGCTTGAGGGCGAGCAACATTCTAAGTTTGGTGTGGTAAAAGCATAGCTTTTTTTTTGTTTTTCCATAACCATTGATGGCACCTAAGGCCAGAGAAACCTCTAGAAAGAGGAAAGGGAAGACAGAAGCTTCCACCTCCGAGTCATAAGAGATGGAGAGATTTATCTCAAGGGTCTATAGCTCAGTGGTAGAACATTTGACTGCAAATCAAGAGATCCCTGATATACCTCAGGGGATACATTTTCCTCCACACAATTATTGGGAGCAACTAAGGGTGGAACATCAAGAGCACTCCATCATCCTTCATGAAATTAGAGAAGATCAAAGAGCAATGAGGGAGGAGCAACAAAGACAAGGAAGAGACATAGAAGAGCTCAAGGACATCATTGGTTCCTCAAGGAGAAAACGCCACCATCACTAAGGTGGACTCATTCCTTGTTCTTAAATTTTCTGTTTTTCGTTTTTATGTTAAATGTTTATCTATATTTGTGTCTTATTACATGATCATTAGTATTCAAGTGTCTATGCCTTAAAGTAGTGAATATAAATCCATCACCTCTCTTAAATGAAAAATGTTTTAAAAACAAAAGAACAAGAAGTACATGGTTTCGAATTCATCCTTGAAACTAGTTTAATTATTTTGATGTGGTGGCAACACTTTTTATTTTCTGAATGAATGCTTGAACAGTGCATATGTCTTTTGAAGTTGTTGTTTATGAATGTTAAATATGTTGGCTCTTGAAAGAATGATGAAAAGGAGACATGTTATTTGATAATCTGAAAAATCATAAAAATGATTCTTGAAGCAAGAAAAAGCAGTGAATACAAAGCTTGCAGAAAAAAATAGCAGAAAAAAAAAGAGAAAAAAAAAGAGAACAAGCAAGCAGAAAAAGCCAAAAGCTCTTAAAACCAAAAGGCAAGAGCAAAAAGCCAATAACCCTTAAAACCAAAAGGCAAGGGTAATAAAAAGGATCCAAGGCTTTGAGCATCAGTGGATAGGAGGGCCTAAAGGAATAAAATCCTGGCCTAAGCGGCTAAACCAAGCTGTCCCTAACCATGTGCTTGTGGCGTGAAGGTGTCAAGTGAAAACTTGAGACTGAGTGGTTAAAGTCAAGGTCCAAAGCAAAAAAAAAAGAGTGTGCTTAAGAACCCTGGACACCTCTAATTGGGGACTTTAGCAAAGCTGAGTCACAATCTGAAAAGGTTCATCCAGTTATGTGTCTGTGGCATTTATGTATCTGGTGGTAATACTGGAAAACAAAGTGCCTAGGGCCACGGCCAAGACTCATAAAGTAGCTATGTTCAAGAATCAACATACTGAACTAGGAGAATCAATAATACTATCTGAACTCTGAGTTCCTATAGATACCAATCATTCTGACTTCAATGGATAAAGTGAGATGCCAAAACTATTCAATAGGCAAAAAGCTACAAGTCCCGCTCATCTGATTAGAGCTATGTTTCAGTGATAGTTTGGAATTTATAGTATATTATCTTCTTTTTTATCCTATTTGATTTTCAGTTGCTTGGGGACAAGCAACAATTTAAGTTTGGTGTTGTGATGAGCGGATAATTTATACGCTTTTTGGCATTGTTTTTACATAGTTTTCAGTATGATTTAGTTAGTTTTTAGTATATTTTTATTAGTTTTTAATTAAAAATAACATTTCTGGACTTTACTATGAGTTTGTGTGTTTTTCTGTGATTTCAGGTATTTTCTGGCTGAAATTGAGGGACCTGAGCAAAAATCAGATTCAGAGGTTGAAGAAGGACTGCAGATGCTGTTGGATTCTGACCTCCCTACACTCAAAGTAGATTTTCTGGAGCTACAGAACTCCAAATGGCGCGCTTCCAATTGCGTTGGAAAGTAGACATCCAGGGCTTTCCAGAAATATATAATAGTTTATACTTTGCTCGAGTTTAGACGATGCAAACTGGCGTTGAACGCCAGTTCCATGTTGTAGTCTGGCGTTCAGCGCCAGAAACAAGTTGCAAAGTGGAGTTCAACGCCAGAAACACGTTACAAACTGGCGTTCAACTCCAAGAATGACCTCTTCACGTGAAAGCTTTATGTTCAGCCCAAGCACACACCAAGTGGGCCCCGAAAGTGGATTTCTACATCATTTACTTTTTTTTGTAAACCCTAGTAACTAGTTTAGTATAAATAAGACTTTTTACTATTGTATTTACATCTTCGGATCATCTTTGATTAGTTTTATGATATCTTAGATCACGTTTGGGGGCTAGCCATTCGGTCATGCCTGGACCTTATCACTTATGTATTTTCAACGGTAGAGTTTCTACACACCATAGATTAAGGTGTGGAGCCCTGCTGTTCCTCAAAGATTAATGCAAAGTACTACTATTTTTCTATTCAATTCAACTTATTCTGCTTCTAAGATATTCATTTGCACTTCAACATGAATGTGATGATCGTGACACTCATCATCATTCCCTATGAACGTGTGCCTGACAACCACTTTCGTTCTACCTTCGATTGAATGAGTATCTCTTGGATTTCTTAATCAGAATCTTCGTGGTATAAGTTAGAACCCATGGATGGCCATTCTTGAGATCCGAAAAGTCTAAACCTTGTCTGTGGTATTCCGAATAGGATCCGGGAAGGGATGGCTGTGACGATCTTCAAACTCGCGAGTGCTGGGCGTAGTGACAGACGCAAAAGGATAGTAAATCCTATTCCAGTGTGATCAAGAACCGACAGATGATTAGCCATGCAGTGACAGCGAATTGGACCATTTTCACAGGAGGATGGGATGTAGCCATTGACAACGGTGATGCCCTACATAAAGCTTGCCATGGAAAGGAGTAGGATTGATTGGATGAAGACAGCAGGAAAGCAGAGATCAGAGGAACGAAAGCATCTTCATACGCTTATCTAAAATTCTCACCAATGAATTACATAAGTACCACTATCCTATTTTATATTTTATTTATTTTCATCCACTATAATTTCTTAATACAATTTAATCCGCCTGACTGAGATTTACAAGGTGACCATAGCTTGCTTCAAGCCGACAATCTCCGTGGGATCGACCCTTACTCACGTAAGGTTTATTACTTGGACGATCCAGTGCACTTGCTGGTTAGTTGTACGAAGTTGTGAAACAGATATAAGATCATGAACGTGCGTATTAGGTTTTTAGTGCCGTTACTAAGGAATGGAATGATCACGATTTTGCACACCAATAACAATATGATAGAATGTGAGGTTTGAATTTCAGAATTGAAACTGATGCATTAGTCTATTACTTACCCAACATCGGAACCATCTCGTAGTTGATTAGACCCATTGCAGGAGTTAAATGCCTGAAACACTTAGTGGGGGACATCAAGAATCTAGATTTGTCAATGAATTAAGGCATTGGTGCTGCAGATGAAATTTGAGGAGTTAAGGTTCAATAATGCTTAGGTCATCGGGTGTTGAATCTTCATCTCTGATAAAGTTATCGACAAATTATCCTTTCATTTTTCCTTTACCACTGCAAGAGACAAAGAAAATATTCACATATAGAACATGTTAGTAATTTATTTCAAGTATCTCTCAAATGTAACAAAGTATAGGATGTTACCCTCTTGGCAAATTTTGCAAAAATTTGACACCGCAAAAGATGTTACAGGGAACAAATTACCAAACTGCTTATACATGAATAACAAGCAGATAATACACCCACAAGTAGATAATACACCCATATAGAACCAATTCACTTATTGAATTAAAATATTCGTGTCCTTTTGTGACCATTTTAGCACTGATACAAGCAGATCATACACCGACAAAACTAATGCTATCAGGTTTGATATTTTCCTGAAGCATTCTTTCATAAAGAGCCAGTGCTTCATGTGGTTGACTATTTTGTGTATAACTATGGATCATAGAATTCCAAGTAATCACATTTCAAATAGGTATTTCCCCAAAAATGCTCCAAGTATCCAATGTAACACCACACTTGGAGTACATATCAATAAGAGCACTTGACACAAGCATGCTATAATCAACATCCATTACTATTACTTTTCCATGGACAACCTGACCATGACACAAAGAAGCTAGTATGGCATAGGAGCTGACCACACTTGAAATGGTGTAACTGTCAAGTCTAACGTGTCCATGTAGCATGTCACCAAACAACATCAATGCATCCTATTCTCTTTCATTCTGTGCATAACCAACTATCATTGTTGTCCAACAAATCTCATCCTTTCTAGATATTTCACTGAACATCCTCCTTGCATCATCCACATGTCCACACTGAAAGTAAGCATTGATAACATTTGATGCTGTAACTTGGTCAGGTTTCAAACCCAATAACTTCATCTTATTAAACAATCAAATGCACTCATCTCAATTCCCCAATTTGACATATCCAGAGTTCATAAGATTCCAGGAAACAACATTCTTATGTGTCATTTGATCAAAGAACTACTGTGCCTTGTGAATATCACCACACTTTGCATAGACACCAGTGATAGTATTCCATACAAAAGTGTTATCAAACAGGTCTCGTGGATAGGAGAGTTTGCTGCATTTGGCGAACAAATGGAGAAGCTGGTTGTGGATGAAGGAGTCTTTGGGTTTTGAAAAGGTGAAGTTGCATGTGAGACTGCAATCTCTAAGCTTGAACAAATTCGTTTGCTCGAATGCAGTGAAGGACATGGTGCGTATAGGAATTAGAAGTAGCAAGGCCACAAAAATACAAAAAATCAATAGCTTGCCTAAGATTTTATTTTGCCATTGAAGAAGAAAGTGCAATGCCCAACCTTTCAAAAATGCAACTAGCTTCAAGATGTTGACATTTTGGGGGGTGACTCCCTGAATGGCTTCCAAGTGGCATGCTCCTATTGCTCCTGCATAAATGCCCTTCTTGCTGAAAAGTTTGAATAAAAAAATCCAAAATGAATTCAAAGAGCAGTAGGTGCAATGATATCTATCATGCTCAAAATTAACATGCTCTGGCTTTTGTTTGGACATATATGTGGCATGTTATGTTCTCCAATCAAAAACATGGCTGGCAATTGGCAATGAAAGCTATAGCATTTTAATAGGTTGTAATGCAGCAGCATCGGTTCATGTTGAAGGTATAAACAGTATTTTACAATGCATCAAGTGCTGATGCTTGCTTTATACTGTTGTTTATAAAATACTAATAAAAAATTGCTTTATTGTTTACTTTTATAGAAAGTAGTTCACACCTATGGTTGTATTACATTATAATTAAATTACGTGCCACTTGCCAACACATCTCACCAACAAAACAAACCAACTTCAAAATTTGAAAACCTGAAAATAATAATTTATATGTTCATAATCATTATACTGACATGACTTAATTATTCAACAACTTTTAACTTTTAAAAGTAAAATCAAACATGTATGTTTGCTCTAGGGAAAAAATGGCTTCACCCCCTTCATTTACTCTATCTCATTCTCCTTCATTGTGAACCCAAGGCCAACTCTATTGGCTGTGACATCTTAGCTTCAGACTTGACAACCTCCATAATTACGTCGAAAAGAGCATATTGCCACCGAATGGTTCATTGGAAGAATCATCACTAGCTTTCAGGAGAGGAGGGAAAAGATGATGTAAAAACGCGAAAGCTGGCCATGTGCTTACCTGTGTTCCAAAACAAAACCCCATTGAATGTTATGAACGTAAAGATTATCTCATATCTCTCTATCTATCCATATCCACATAAAGATTATGTGTCCACATTCGATCTTCTTTCTTTCTATCTAACATGTATCTATCTTTCTAATTATCTATGTAAGGTAATGTTTACCTCCACTGCAGGAAGAACAATTGGAGATAAATTGTATGGCATCACGAAATGGTAGTCTAATTCCTTGCAATTCTTCACCAATAGACTACACAACCAACACTAAAAGTAAGCCTCACTTGGACTCTAAATTTTTACTATTTTTATTTTTATTGCATGTACATTTTTCAGTTCAAAACAAGAAGGCATTATACTTTAATCCATTTTGGTTCAATTATTTATTAATAACAGTATAATGTTATGATCCTTTCAACTCCAAATTTATTTGTGGCATAGACAGTATTTTAATTTTTATTTCATTTTAAATATAATACTCAAGAAAACTGTATATCCATCAAAACAAAAATGTCTTCAACAAGTTCTAAGATGAGATGCATGAAACAAACTAAATTGTGTAAGATAATAACATAAAGAATAGGACATCTGTGAACTCAACATATTAAAGCAAGGAGAGTAATCCTTCAACCAGATAATAAAATAACAAAATGATGAAATTTATTTTTATTAAATTTTAATATTGTATCATTTGAATAAGTTTTTTTTATTAAAGTTTAATAAAAATAGATCCATATCACACACTCTTTAAGAATTGTTTTCATTTTATACATACAAATTATAAACATTTCAATTTTCCAAGAAGAAATAACTAGCCTAAAAAAATTATGTAAAGGAGAAGGGTGTTCATGGAAAACAGAGAAATTTTATGACAATTACTAGTAAGAAACAAAAGCAATATTGCCTGAAATATAGGAAGGGGCATCAAAAAACCCTCCCCTTCCCCGCAACGAGTAACGGGACCCTGCATCCACGAATTTTTTAAAAATTATAGAAAAAATCGAAGAAAAAAGATAATCCTCAAGGTAATATATGTTCTTCAAAATTAAATGTAATCTTGCTGATTAATTTGTACTAAGAATCAGGGTAATATATGTTCTCTTTATCAAATATAACAACAACATTAGTACTGATTTTTTTAAAATAACCAACTTAAAAAAATATATAAAAATTAAAATAAACATATTAAAATGAGTCAAAGCAACACCAAAATCATATGAATTGCTACAAGTTCTTCTTTAATATCTACATTACATATACAAAACACACCTACATACATACGTATTTCACAAGAGGCACAAGTTAGTTGTTTACACAGCAGCTCACTAATTTTGTAATTCAAATTCAATAATGGCACAAGAGGTGCACACACTGAGCCATTTTGTTTAATCATCCTTAACTCTGTTTGAAAACAACAACAAACACAAGTAATAGTGCTTCTTTAGCAACAACACCCACAATCATCTCATCAATCACTAAAACTAATTAGCACCCTCAACAATATTCTTGCTATAATAATGGTTCCAATCTTCTTCATCAGCATTCCTTTGTTTTTAATTACCACACCCCATCAAGGTCAGAAGACACACACACAAGAGGCACACACACTTTAAATAAGGTCATAGAAGACTTACCAGAAGAAAGAGCAGCAAACGGCGAAGAGGCTGACGGACAAGCTACGACTAAGACCGGCTAAGATGTTGATGTAGCGGCGATGAAGACCGGCCAAGATCTTGCTGGACGTGGCAACGGAGACCGGAATAGAAGCGGTGACGAAGATCGGGATAGAGGCAGCAGCGACGTTCAGGCTATGAAGAGAGAAAGCGACGACGATTCTGCCTCTGCTCTCAGACACGGGAAGACGACGATTTCGTGGTGAGACCGTGAGAGTGAGAGACGATGGCGGTGATAGGGGAGGTTCGTGGCGGTGGAGGGGAGGAGGGTGGCGGACTATAGTGAGAGTAGAGCCAGAGAGATGCGAATTTCTGAAATTGTGATAGGATTTGAATTTTGGAAGTGGAGAGAGTATAGGCTTGGTGAGCTTATCCATCTTTTTTAGAGTTGTCTTTCTAGAAGAGAAAGTTAATTTTATGTTTGAATAATTTATGTAAATTTTTTTGTATTTATTAAATATATTTAAGTATAAATATAAATTATAGTTTTTAAAAATAATGTTATTTTATTTTTTTTAGTATTTTTATTTGAATTATTAAAAATTTTTCAAAAATATTTTAATAATTTAGTGACACCAAAATAAACTCTATAGGGCAGGAATGGCTTAGAGGATAGAAAAGAAGCATGCAAAAGTGGAAGGAATACAAGAAATTGAAGGAATTGCTAAGCTGTCAACCCTGACCTCTTCGTACTAAATCGATCATAACTTGAGCTACAGAAGTCCGAATGAGGCAATTCCAGTTGCGTTGGAAAGCTAACATCCGGAGCTTCAAAATGATGTGTAATTTGCCATAGTTGCCATGCAGTTAAGTGACGCACACGCGTGGATCACGCGTATACGTGACCTTGCGAAAGTTCAGCGACGCGTATGCGTGACGGAGCCACGTGCTGTACGTATCAGAAATCGCTGGAGGCAATTTCTGGGCTGTTTTTGGCCCAATTTCAAGCTAAAAAACACAGATTAGAGGCTGGGAGTGGAGCAGAATCAATCATTCACTTCTCATTCATTCACTTTTGACATTAGTTAGGCCTCTCTCCTCTCTCTAGGTTCTTAGATTTTTAGGTTTATTTCTTCTCAAATTTCAGGTTCAATGTTCCTTTAATTTAGTTTTCTTCTACTTTTATTTATTCTATTACTTTAGTTTATCTTATTCTCTTGTTAATTTCCCTTTTCCACCATTTTTATGTTTATGATCTCTTGTTACGTTTGGTTTCTTTTAATGATATTTATGTTCTCTATGTTTATTGTTACTCTCTTTAATTGTTAGTCATTTATGTTTGCAATTGGTTGTTTTGATTTTATTATCTCTTATTAATTCTCTATGTTTTTATTTTGCGCCTTCCAAGTGTTTGATAAAATGCTTGGTTGGATTTTAAATTAGCTTTCTATATTATTGACATGGATTGATTAGTTGAGACTATAGAGTTATCAAATTCTCTTGTTGAAGGATAATTGAAAATAGCTGATTGGCCTAGGCTTAGGACTTGTGAACTTAAGTTGATTTTGCTCACTTGACTTACCTTCATTGTAGAGGTCAACTAAGTGAAAGCGAAATACAATTACCATCACAATTGATGACGATAATGAGGACATGACTTCTAATTCTCAATCCTAGTTAAGAATTTTCTTAGTTATTGATTTATCTTCTTGCCATTTTATTTTCTTGTTTCTTATTACAAAACCCAAAAAGATACAATCTCATAACCAATAATAAATACACTTCCCTGCGATTCCTTGAGAGACGACCCGATGTTTGAATTTTTCGGTTTATTTTTATTGGGTTTGCATTGTGACAAACAAATTAAATTTGATTGAGAATAATTTGTTGGTTTAGATCTATACTTGCAACGTAATTATTTTTGTGAAATCTTTACCGACGATTTTTCCCACATCAGTGGCATAATAGCTTCTCCTTTTTCTTGGGGTTTCTCTTGAACAATGTGTTCTTGAACAACATTTTCATTATGAAGAGTTTGATCATCCACCATATGATCTACTAGAACATTATCTTCATTATGTGGAACATTAGTAACAGGTTATTCTACATTGATCCTATTTGTATGGGCATTGTATTGAACAATCACTCTTGTACATAGAGAGATTTGATAAACATTATCATTCTCAAAAACCTTAAAAGAACGATTTCTCTCACTTTTCACATCATGCTCTAAAAATCTTGCATTTCTAGATTCAACTATTTTACTTGAATGGGAAGGACAATAAAACCTGTAACCCTTAGACTTTTCTGCATAACCTATAACATAAGCACTCGTCGTCCTTGGGTCCAATTTCCTTTCTTATGGATTATAAACTCAAACTTCAGCAGAACAACCCCAAATCCGTATATGATTCAAACTAGATTTCCAACTTTTTCATAGTTCAAATGGCATTTTAGCAACTGTCTTGGTTGTAACTCTATTTAATATATATGCGGTTGTCTTAAAGGCTTCATTCTACAAGAATAAAGGAAGATTGAAGTTGTTAAGCATACTTTTCACCATATCCAGCAAAGTCCTATTTCTTCTTTCAGCTACACCATTTTGATCTAGTGTGCTAGGCATGGTGTATTGTGCCATAATACCATGGTCTTGAAGATATTTTGCAAAAGAACCAGGTGCTTGTCCACTTTCAGTATATCTCTCATAGAATTTTCCACCTCTATCTAATCTCATGATATTAATTTGCTTTCCGCATTGTTTCTCTACTTCAGCTTTATAAACTTTAAAAGTGTCAAATGTCTCATATTTATTATGAAGCATATAAAGATACATATATCGTGAATAATCATCAATAAAGGAGATGAAGTATTTCTTACCACTTGAGGACATATCAGGACAACACATGTTAGTGTGAATTATTTTTAATATGTTAGAACTCCTCTTAGCACCTTTTTGAGACTTTTTGGTTTGCTTCCCTTTAATGCAATCCACACTGATCAAAATCAGTAAAGTTTAGAGGTTCAAGAACCCCACCACTTACTAATTTTTTCATTCTCCCAATGAAGATATGTCCCAACCTTCGGTGCCACAACATGGAGGGTTTTTCATTCATACCATTACCATGCATAACCATTAAACCTGATAGAACATTATTAGCTAAATTGACTTTAAATAAATCACCAATTAAAGTACCACGTCTAATAATATTAGAATTTTTAATAATGTCAATAGCATCATCATAAAAATGTATACATAATCCTTGTTTTACAAGCTTAGATAAAGAAATCAAATTTTTAGAAAATTCTAGAATATAAATAGTTCTTTCTGAAACTAAAATACAACCAGTACTTAATACATGCCTAAATGTTCCAACGGCTTCTACACGTGAATGCATCCGATTGTCCATATAGATGCTCAGTTCACTTCCTATTGGTTTCCTTTTCCTTATCTCCCCACACTTAAACATTAGCATGTCCTCATGCTAAGCTCAAGAGAAGCTATAAAGGAAGTGAAGAGGAATAGTAGAATGTATGAAATGCAACCTATCTATATGAATGTGAATAAATGCAAAATATTTCTACCTACTTGGTTAAAAGTAAATCAAATTCTCCAAGAACAAATATGAACTGGATTCCACTAATTCAAATCATAAAAGGAAGTACAAATAGACTTGCAAGAAGAAAGCTTGTGAAAGCCGAGAATAAAGAATCGAGCATATCAAGTGTTTGAGGTTCGATTCTCTCAATTCTCTACTAATATTCCTTTCTAAGACTTGCTCTTCTTCTACTAATCAACAAAAATTTAATCCACAAATACACATATCAAGAGGTCTTTTAAGGGTTGTAATGGGGTTAGGGTCAAGGTAGGAATATATTTGGTTAAGTGGGCTAAAATCTGAATCCTTGATTAACCCAAACTTCCCACCTAACTTAAGACAATCCATGTAATCAGAATATAAAATCTAACTACCCATTAACTATGTTTTGCCACATATTCGTGCATCCCAAATTTGAATACAACTCATATGCATTGCTACCACCATTTACTTTGGGGCATTTTGTCCCCTTTTTATTGCTTGATCTTTTTCTCATAATTTTTTTTGTTTTTCTCAATGCATATGATTAAGGTATTGAATGCATAAACATGTCCTCAACATTCTTTTTCACATTTTCACAAGAATATACAACACCCAATTCTCAAACCAAACGTTTTCAAGCCCAATTTCCCCACACTTAATTCATGAGCACTCTCACTAGTCTAAGCTAATCAAGGATTCAAATTAAGGACATTATTGTTTTCCGCTTAGAGTTAGTGATGAGCTAAAGTAAAGAACAAAATGGGTAAAATAGGCTCACTTTGGTTTGTAAAGGATAATGAAAGGGTAAGGCCATATGGGTATGTAAGCTCAGTGAAACAAAGGCCTCAATCACATAAGTGCATGCATACATCAAACAATGAAAATATAGAATCAAGCAAGACAAAGATCACAATGTTAGAGAGAACAACATACACCAAAACAGAATATTGGTTGATAAAATGCAACCAATCAAATAGGCTAAAAAATCTCACTGGTTTTGTGTGTTCGAGCTCTAAAACCATGTTCCAAAAATAAATTTCTTCAGGCAAGTTTAACAAAAAAATTTAATTCAAATTAGTGAAATGCTGATGAGCGGATAATTTATACGCTTTTTGGCATTGTTTTTACATAGTTTTTAGTATATTTTAGTTACTTTTTATTATATTTTTATTATTTTTTATGCAAAAATCACATTTCTGGACTTTACTATGAGTTTGTGTGTTTTTCTGTAATTTCAGATATTTTCTGGCTGAAATTGAGGGACCTGAGCAAAAATCTGATTCAAAGGTTGAGAAAGGACTGCAGATGCTGTTGGATTCTGACCTCCCTGCACTCAAATGCGTTTTTCTGGAGCTATAGAAGTCCAATTGGCGCGTTCTTAATTGGGATGAAAAGCTGACATCTTGGGCTTTCCAGAAATATATAATATTTCATACTTTTTCTAAGATTTGATGGCCCAAACTGGCATTCAACGCCAGCCAGAGACCCTTTTCTGGCATAAAACGTCGGAACTGGCACCAGAACTAGAGTTAAACGCCTAAACTGGCATCCAAGCTGGCGTTTAACTCCAGAAAAGGCCTATGCATGTGTAAAGCTCAATGCTCAGCCCAAGCACACACCAAGTGGGCCCCGGAAGTGGATTTTTGCACTCTCTGCACTTAGTTACTCAATTTCTGTAATCCGTAGTAACTAGTTTAGCATAAATACTAGTCTTTCCTATTGTATTGGAAGAAGCTTATGCCATTTTTCACATTTGGAGGCTGGCCACATGGCCATGCCAAGACATTTTTGTCTTATGTATTTTCCACGGTGGAGTTTCTACACCTCATAGATTAAGGTGCAGAGCTCTGCTGTTCTTCATGAATTAATGCAAGTACTATTGTTTCTCTTTCAATTCACGCTTACTTCTTCTCCAAGATATACTCTCGTACTTAATTCAGTTAAGTCAGAATGAAGGGGTGACCCGTGACAATCACCCACTATCTTCGTTACTCGCTTAGCCAAGATCCGCGTGCCTGACAACCACAAGTGGTCTACATGATGTTCAACGTAGTCAATGGACGACAGCCGGAGTATAGTCTCTTGAGTCTCTGATCCACGGATTTGACTTGCCTCTCCTGACAACAGAGCATTTGAATCCGTGAGATTAGAACCTTCATGGTAGAGGCTAGAACCAATTGGCAGCATTCCTGAGATCCAAAAAGTCTAAACCTTGTCTGTGGTATTCCGAGTAGGATCTGGGACAGGATGACTGTGACAAGCTTCAAACTCACGAATGTTAGGCGCAGTGACAGTGTGCAAAAGGATAGAGAGATCCTATTCCGACAGATGATTAGCCATGCGGTAGCTGTGCCTGGTATTTTTCATCCGAGACGAGAGATTCGACAGTTGGTTAGCCGTACAAAAACCGTACCTGGACCATTTTCACTGAGAGGACGGATGGTAGCCATTGACAATGGTGATCCACCAACATACAGCTTGCCATGGAAGGGAGCACACATGATTGGATGAAGACAATAGGAAAGCAGAGGTTCAGAAGCAATAAAACATCTCCAAACGCTTATCTGAAATTCCCACCAATGAATTACATAAGTATCTTTATTTTAATTTACGTTTTATTTATCTTTCAATTATCAAAACCTCATAACCAATTGAATTCGCCTGACTAAGATTTACAGGATGACCATAGCTTGCTTCAAGCCGGCAATCTCCGTAGGATCGACCCTTACTCACGTAAGGTTTTATTACTTGGACGACCCAGTGCACTTGCTGGTTAGTTGTACCGGAGCTGTGAAGAGTGTGATCACAATTCCGTGCACCAAGTTTTTGGCACCGTTGCCGAAGATTGTTCGAGTTTGGACAACTGACGATTCATCTTGTTGCTTAGATTAGGTAACCTTCTTTCTTGTTTCAACCTTTATTTTCTTTTCAAAAAGTTTTTAAAATATTTCAAAAAGAAAAAAAATATTTCGAAAAATCATTCAAAATTTTTTTTAAAATGAATTCTAGAGCTTCATGATGATATGTGAAGCCTGGCTGGCTGTTAAGCCATGTTTAATCTTTTGGCTGTAGAAAGGTCATCATTGTATTTGTTATGCTAAAGCTTGGCTAGCCATTGGCCATGTCTAATCTTTTGGACCGAAGCTTTAGACTAACATTACAGGAGTCTTGGAATTCTTATTAAAAAAAAATTTTTTGAATTTCTTTATTTTCTATTTCCAAAAAATTTTTCAAAAAATATACAAAAAAATTAATAAAATTATAAAACCAAAAAATAAAATTTGTGTTTCTTGTTTGAGTCTAGTGTCAAATTTTAAGTTTAGTGTCAACTGCATGTTTTTAATTTTCTTAAAATTTTCGAAAATTCATGCATTATGTTCTTCGTGATCTTCAAGTTGTTCTTGATGATTTTCTTTGTTTGATCTTTACATTTTCTTGTTTTGTGTCTTTTCTTGTTTTTCATATGCATTTTCGAATTATTAGTGTCTAAAGTTTAAAAATTTTTAAGTTTGGTGTCTTGCATGTCTTTCTTTTCTTAAAAATTTTCAAAAATATGTTCTTGATGTTCATCTTGATCTTCAAAGTGTTCTTGGTGTTTATCTTGACATTCAAGGTGTTCTTGCATGCATTATTTGTTTTGATCTTAAATTTTTTTGTTTTGTTTCATTTTGTTGTTTTTCTCTCTCCTCATAAAAAAATTCAAAAGTAAAAAAAAAAATATCTTTTCCGTATTCTTCTCATAATTTTCAAAATTTTGAGTTGACTTGGTCAAAAAATTTTAAAATTTAGTTGTTTCTTGTTAGTCAAGTCAAAATTTCAATTTAAAAACTTTATCTTTTCAAATCTTTTTCAAAATCAATTCTTTTTCATTTTTTTTATGATTTTCAGATTTCATTCTTAAAATTTTTCAAAATCTTTTTCATTTTTCTTTTAATGTTTTCGAAAATTTTAAAACTAATTTTTCAAAATTTTTTTCTTAATTTTATTTCATATTTTCAAAAATCCTTGCTAACAATTAATGTTTTGATTAAAAAATTTCAAGTTTGTTACTTTCTTGTTAAGAAAGGTTCAATCTTTAATTCTAGAATCATATCTTTTAGTTTCTTGTTAGTCAAGTCATCAACTTTAATTTTAAAAATAAAATCTTTTTAATTTCTTTTTCAATTCTTTTTCAAAATAAATTTCAATCATATCTTTTTAAAATTTTAATTTCAAAATCTTTTTCTAACTTCTTATCTTTTCAAAATTTATTTTCAAATCTTTTTCAACTAACTACTTGACTTGTTTGTTTTAATTTTAAAAAGTTTACTATTTCTTATCTTTTTCAAAACCACCTAACTACTTTTCCACTTCTAATTTTCGAAAATCACTAACTACTTTTTCAAAAGTCTTTTTAATTAACTAATTGTTTTAGTTTTTAATTTTCTTGTATTTCTTTTTCAAATTTTCAAAACTAACTTAATTAATTAAATAAAAATAAAAATTCGAATACTCTCTCTCTCATCTCTTTCTATTTATTTTATTTATTTACTAACACTTCTCTTCTCTCTTAGTATTCGAATTTCTTCCCTCTTTCATCTCTTTCTATTTATTTTATTTAATTACTAACACTTCTCTTCTACTCATAATTTGAACCCCTCTCTCTTCTCTCTGTTCGAATTACTCACCTCCTCTCTCTTCTCATTCTTCTATTCTTCTATTCTTATACTCACATAAAGGAATCTCTATACTGTGACATAGAAGATTCCCATTCTCTCTTTGTTCTCTTCTTTTTTATATGAGCAGGAACAAGGATAAGGACATTCTTGTTGAAGCTGATCCTGAACCTGAAAGGACTCTGAAGAGGAAGCTAAGAGAAGCTAAAGCACAACACTCCAGAGAGGACCTTACAGAAAATTTCGAAAAAGAAGCAGACATGGCAGCCGAACCTGAGAACAATGGTGGAGATGCAAGGAAGGTGCTTGGTGACTATACTGCACCAACTTCCAACTTCTATGGAAGAAGCATCTCAATTCCTGCTATTAGAGCAAACAACTTTGAGCTTAAGCCTCAATTACTTTCTCTAATGCAGCAGAATTGCAAGTTTCATGGACTTCCATTGGACCACTCTGCTGGTGGATCTCTTCATCTGAAGAAAACACCTGCAGAAGCCCAGGAACTCATTGAAATGGTTGTAAATAACCAGTTCATGTATACTTCTGAAAGAAATCCTATGAATAATGGGATGACTCAGAAGAAAGAAGTTCTTGAGATTGATACTCTGAATGCCATATTAGCTCAGAATAAAATATTGACTCAGCAAGTCAATATGATTTCTCAGAATCTGACTAGAATGTAAGCTGCATCCGGCAGTACTAAAGAAGCCTCCTCTGAAGGAGAAGCTTATGACCCTGAGAATCCTACAATGGAAGAGGTGAATTACATGGGAGAATCCCATGGAAACACTTATAATCCTTCATGGAGAAATCATCCAAATTTCTCATGGAAGGATCAACAGAAGCCTAATCAAGGCTTCAATAATAATAATGGTGGGAGAATTCGGTTTGGCAATACCAAACCTTTTCCATCATCTTCTCAGCAACAGACAGAGAATTCTAGGCAGAGCCTCTCTGACTTAGCAACCATAGTCTCTAATCTAATTAAGACCACTCACAGTTTCATGACTGAAACAAGGTCCTTCATTAGAAATCTGGAGGCATAAGTGGGTCAGCTGAGTAAAAGAGTTACTGAAACTCCTCCTCGTACTCTCTCAAGCAGTACAGAAGAGAATCCCAAAAGAGAGTGCAAGGCCATAACTATATCCAATGTGGCCAAACCTGGAGAAAGTAAAAAGACAGTGATTTCCAGTGAGGAAGACCTTGCTAGACGTTCACTGACCAATAAGGAGTTCCCTATTGAGGAACCAAAGGAATCTGAGGCTCATATAGAGACCATAGAGATTTCATGGAACTTAATGCTGCAGTTCATGAGATCTGATGAAGATTCTTCCTCTGATGAGGATGAAGATCTTATTGAAGAGCAAGTTGCTCGGCATCTTGGAGCAATTATGAAGCTAAATGCCAAGCTATTTGGTAATGAGACTTGGGAGGATAGACCTCCATTGCTCATTGAGGAACTGAATACCTTGGTTCAGCACAAATTACCTCAAAAGAAACTGGATCCCGAAAGGTTCTTAATTCCTTGCACCATAGGCACCATGACCTTTGAGAAGGCTCTGTGTGACCTTGGTTCAAGTATTAACCTCACACCACTCTCTGTAATGGAGAAACTGGGGATCTTTGAGGTACAAGCTACAAGAATATCACTAGAGATGGCAGACAAATCAATGAAACAGGCTTATGGACTTGTAGAGGATGTCTTAGTGAAGGTTGAAGGCCTTTACATCCATGCTGACTTCATAATCCTAGACACTGGGAAGGATGAGGATGAATGCATCATCCTTGGAAGGCCCTTCCTAGCCACAGCAAGAGCTGTGATTGATGTGGATAGAGGAGAGTTAGTCCTGCAACTGAATAAGGACTACCTTGTGTTTAAGGCTCAGGGATCTTCCTCTGTAACCATGGAGAGGAAGCATGAAAAGCTTCTCTCAATACAAAGTCAAGCAGAGCCCCCACATTCAAACTCTAAGTTTGGTGTTGGGAGGCCACAATCATGCTCTGAGTATCAGTGAAGCTATGTAAGAGCTTACTATCAAGCTATTGACATTAAAGAAGCGCTTATTGGGAGGCAACCCAATCTTATTTATCTATGTTAATTACTTTTTCATTTCATTTTCCATTGTTAGTTTATGTTTTCTTTAGGTTGATGATCATGTGGAGTCACAAAAACAGCTGCAGAATTAAAGCGGAATCAAAAATAGCACACCCTAGAGGACAGGCTTACTGGCGTTTAAACGCCAGTAAGGATAGCAGAATGGGCATTTAACGCCCAGTCTGGTAGCATTCTGGGTGTTAAACACCAGAATTGGCAGACAGACTGGCATTTAACGCCAGAAAAGGCAGCAGACTGCGTTTAAACGCCAGAAAGGGCTGTGCAGGGGCGTTTAAATGCTAGAAAGGTGCAGGGAGCAGAATTCCTTGACACCTCAGGATCTGTGGACCCCACAGGATCCCCACCTACCCCAACTCTTTTTCTCTCCTTTTCACACCTTTCCATAACACTCTTCCCCAAAATAACCTCCACCAATCACCTCCATTTCTCCTCCAAAACCATTATACAACCCACCTACCCCCACCCATTCAAATTCAAACCATCTCCCACCTACCCCCACCCATTCAAATTCAAACCATCACTCCTTCATTTTCATACATCATAACCACCTAACACCCCCTTGGCCGAACCATTCACTCACCTCCATCTCCTTCATCTCTTCTTCCTCTAATCCTTTCTTTCTTTTGCTCGAGGACGAGCAAACCTTTTAAGTTTGGTGTGGAAAAAAGCTATGCTTTTTATTTTTTCATAACCATTAATGGCACCTAAGGCCGGAGAAACCTCTAGGAAGAGGAAAGGGAAGGCAGTTGCTTCCAACTCCGAGTCATGGGAGATGGAGAGATTCATCTCAAAAGCCCATCACTAGAAAGAGGATGGAGCAAACAAGAGAGCCCACTCATGGACCTCAACAAGAGCATGAGGAAGTCCCTCATCAAGAAACCCCTGAGATGCCTCAAGGGATGCATTTCCCTCCACACAACTATTGGGAGCAACTCAACACCTCTTTAGAAGAATTGAGTTCCAACATGGAGCAACTAAGGATGGAGCACCAAGAGCACTCCATCATCCTTCATGAAATCAGAGAGGACCAAAAGGCCATGAGAGAGGAGCAACAAAGGCAAGGAAGAGACATAGAGGAGCTCAAGAACTCCATTGGTTCTTCAAGAAGAAGAAGAAGCCACCATCACTAAGGTGGACCCGTTCTTTAATCTCCTTGTTTATTTTCTTTTCTGTTTTCGGTTTTTATGCTTTATGTTTTGACTATGTTTGTGTCTTCATTACATGATCATTAGTGTTTAGTGTCTATGTCTTAAAGCTATGAATGTTCCATGAATCTTGCACCTTTCTTAAATGAAAAATGTTTTCTAAAAAAGAAAAAGAAGTACATAAATTTCAAATTCTATCTTGAAAATAGTTTAATTATTTTGATGTGGTGGCAATACTTTTTATTTTCTGAATGAATGCTTAAACAGTGCATATTTTTTATAGTGAAGTTTAGGAATGTTAAATTTTTGGCTCTTGAAAGAATAATGAAAAAAGAGAAATGTTATTGATAATCTGAAAAATCATAAAATTGATTCTTGAAGCAAGAAAAAGCAGTGAAAAACACAAAGCTTGCAAAAAAAATGGCAAAAAATAAAGAAAAAGAAAGAAAAAGAAAAAGAAAAAGCAAGTAGAAAAAGCCAATAGCTCTTTAAACCAAAAGGCAAGAGCAAAAAGTCAATAACCCTTTAAACTAAAAGGCAAGGGTAAAAAGGATCCAAGGCTTTGAGCATTAATGGATAGGAGGGCCCAAAGGAATAAAATCCTGGCCTAAGCGGCTAAATCAAGCTGTCCCTAACCATGTGCTTGTGTCATGAAAGTCCAAGTGAAAAGCTTGAGACTGAGTGGTAAAAGTCGTGATCCAAAACAAAAAGAGTGTGCTTAAGAACTCTGGGCACCTCTAACTGGGGACTCTAGCAAAGCTGAATCTGAAAAGGTTCACCCAGTTATGTGTCCCTGGCATTTATGTATCCAGTGGTAATACTGAAAAACAAAATGCTAAGGGTCACGGCCAAGACCCATAAAGTAGCTGTGTTCAAGAATCAACATACTAAACTAGGAGAATCAATAACATATCTGAATTTTGAGTTCCTATGGATGCCAATCATTCTGAACTTCAAAGGATAAAGTGAGATGCCAAAACAGTTCAGAAGCAAAAAACTACTAGTTCCGCTCATCTAATTGGAACTAAGCTTCATTGATATTTTGAAATTTATTGTATTTTTTCTCTTCTTTTTATCCTATTTTGTTTTTAGTTGCTTGGGGACAAGCAACAATTTAAGTTTGGTGTTGTGATGAGCGGATAATTTATATGCTTTTTGGCATTATTTTTACATAATTTTTAGTATGTTTTAGTTACTTTTTATTATATTTATATTAGTTTTTATGCAAAAATCAGATTTCTGGACTTTACTATGAGTTTGTGTGTTTTTCTGTAATTTCAGGTATTTTCTGGCTGAAATTAAGAGACCTGAGCAAAAATCTGATTCAGAGGCTGAGAAAGGATTCCAGATGCTATTGGATTCTAAGCTCCCTGCACACAAATGTGTTTTTCTGGAGCTACAGAAATCCAATTGGCTCGTTCTCGATTATGCTAGAAAGCTAACATCTTGGGATTTCCAGAAATATATAATAATCCATACTTTGCCTGAGATTTGATGCCCCAACCTGGCGTTCAACGCCAGCCAGAGACCCTTTTCTGGCGTAAAACGCCGGAACTGGCACCAGAACTAGAGTTAAACGCCCAAACTAGAATCCAAGCTGGCGTTTAACTCCAGAAAAGGCCTATGCACGTGTAAAGCTCAATGCTCAGCCCAAGCACACACCAAGTGGGCCCCAGAAGTGGATTTCTGCACTCTCTGCACTTAGTTACTCAATTTCTGTAATCCTTAGTAACTAGTTTAGTATAAATACTAGTCTTTCCTATTGTATTGGAAGAAGCTTATGCCATTTGTCACATTTGGAGGCTAGCCACATGGCCATGCCAAGACATTTTTCTCTTGTGTATTTTCCACGGTGGAGTTTCTACACCTCATAGATTAAGGTGCAGAGCTCTGCTTTTCTTCATGAATTAATGCAAGTACTATTGTTTCTCTTTCAATTCAAGCTTACTTCTTCTCCAAGATATACTCTCATACTTAATTCAGTTAAGTCAGAATGAAGGGGTGACCCGTGACAATCACCCACTATCTTCGTTACTCGCTTAGCCAAGATCCGCGTGCCTGACAACCACAAGCGGTCTACATGATGTTCAACGTAGTTATTGGACGACAGCCGGAGTATAGTCTCTTGGGTCTCTGATCCATGGATTTGACTTGCCTCTCCTGACAACAGAGCATTTGAATCTGTGAGATTAGAACCTTCATGGTAGAGGCTAGAACCAATTGGCAGCATTCCTGAGATCCAAAAAGTCTAAACATTGTCTGTGGTATTCCGAGTAGGATCTGGGACAGGATGACTGTGACGAGCTTCAAACTCACAAATGTTGGGCGCAGTGACAGTGTGCAAAAGGATAGAGAGATCCTATTCCGACACAAGTGAGAACCGACAGATGATTAGCCGTGCGGTAGCTGTGCCTGGTATTTTTTATCCAAGACGAGAGATCCGACAGTTGATTACTCATATAGAAACCGTACCTGGACCATTTTCACTGAGAGGATGGATGGTAGCCATTGACAACGGTGATCCACCAACATACAGCTTGCCATGGAAGGGAGCACGCATGATTGGATGAAGACAATAGGAAAGCAGAGGTTCATAAGCAACAAAGCATCTCCAAACGCTTATCTGAAATTCCCACCAATGAATTACATAAGTATCTTTATTTTAATTTATGTTTTATTTATCTTTCAATTATCAAAACCTCATAGCCAATTGAATTCGCCTGACTAAGATTTACAGGATGACCTTAGCTTGCTTCAAGCCGGCAATCTCCGTGGGATCGACCCTTACTCGTGTAAAGTTTTATTACTTGGACGACCCAGTGCACTTGCTGGTTAGTTGTACTGGAGTTGTGAAAAGTGTGATCACAATTCCGTGCACCAAATGCTATAGAATAGTTTCTTGGAAAAGGATTCATCACTTCAACCAAGTAGTGGTAAAGTATGCGCGAAATCTAACAAACATGCAAATGCATCCACTAACTAATTAAACATTGGTGTTGGAAAAGGAAGTAGTTACCCACGGAAGTCGGTATCGACCTCCCCACACTTAAGGATTGCACTGTCCTCGGTGCATGCAAAGATATGCAAGTGGATGGGTTACTACAACAGATGTGCTTTCTCCACAGTTCCAGCGCAACTCTCTGTTCATTATACCAGAGAGGAAAATTTGCATCAACGCGTACGCGTCAATCACGCGTACGTGTAACACCCTAATTAGCTTAAGCTTTACCTCGCGTCGTAAAGCAGAGGTTAATCAAAGGCCACGACAGTTCTAAGCTTATACATATAGTATATAGAAGGAATTAATAATATCTAGAAGCCCGATGAAGAATATAGCTCAAAAACAGGATTTTAAAAGCGCAAAAACGTACTAACGCAGCTAAAGACTTAAAGCATAAGAAACATGTAAAGAATATCAAAACGTCATAGTATATTAGTATAATATCATAAGACACTAGCCACGACTCGCGGAGTTTAAGCCGGCTAGCCATATACAGTAAAAATGGCTTATACAAGTTTTGTTCTCTCAATACAAGCCTCTAGGCCAAAGCAAAATACAAAAGTGAGAGACATATTCAAAATACATCAAAGACTCAAAAGAAGTATCCGGATCCTCCGCTTCTGTCACCAATCAGACAACTCACTGAGGTGGGTTGCGACCTGCATCTAAAAAACACAACAGAAATATGGTATGAGAACCGGAGGTTCTCAATATGGTAACAATTCCCAGTGATGTAGGATATAAGACCCCGGGATGCCAAAGGAAATTCTAGACTCCATATCCATCACAAGAATCCAAGCTTAAAGCAATTCTAAACCAAATCAGCATAATATGTAATTCCTTAATACAACTTAAGCCGTAGTACCATAAAAGGGTAATCTATCTTAGGGAATTTCTACTCTAATCAAACGTCGTTGTCCCACAGCATTCACCAACCGATCCGCCATGCGATCCCATCGCCACCGCCTTCCGAACCTCCTCAACCCCAGTAAAAGCACAAGTATATACAATACAAGTAAAACACAAGTAAAGGCATATACAGCAATTAATACAAGTAGCAATTAGACATGTTAAACAAATAAGGAAAACAATATCAAGTCGGCAAAGCATACAAACAGGTAGAAAATGCATATGATGAGTGCCTGCCCTACTGGCTGTGATATCACATTGTCGGTTCAACTGCCAACCTGACACATCTCCATGGAGATGTTGCCCTTCGGATTCATGGTGTGGGAACCCCCGAGATATAGTGCTCGGATCACTATCCAGGGTTTTGTGCCTGTACGTTTTGATGATCTGAAGGGATGCGAGCGGGATCTATTGCCACCGACCTCATATCTAAGCGCAAGCGGGACGAACCACCGCCCTTACGCTGCCGCCGCTACCTCGACAGGCGGGATCCAACCTCGGCCCTTGCCGGACGCATAGCGTCTCATAATCTCAATAAAAAAGTAGTACAGTGGTTTTCAAAACGATTTTAGTACATGATGGATCCATCACTTCATTCAGATTCCTCGACTCTTTTCAACCACTGTTCTTGCACATTTTAGTTCCTTGCTTTCACATCTCATTCATTAACCATTCATCACACATCATCAACCCCCCCATTACAACAGAAATCTAGTACTCCGTCTGCTAACTTTTTCCAAATAATAGTGTCTAAAATCCTTAAACCATTTCCCATGTTTGAGCACCCAAAAATATGCCCAAAAGTATTAAAAAAGTGTTATAGAAGCTTACAACCTCGTCGGGAAGGTGAAATAGTTGAAAACAAAGCAAAATTTGAGAAACAGGGGGTGTGCGTCCGCACAGGGGTGTGCGTGTGCACGCCCAGGAAATTTTTTAAAAGTGTGTGTACGCACAAGGGTGTGCATACGCACAGGTGTCAAAACATAAAAGGTTCTGTTCACTCGCACAACCTGTGCCAGCGCCCCCAACAGACTAGCCTCCCTAACGTGTGCGTGCGCACAGGTTGCACTTTTCATTGGTGTGTGCATGCACCAGCTGTACCAGCGCTGCAAGCAGACTGCCTGCCTCTGCGTGTGCGGACGCACAGGTCTGTGCGTGTGCATAGATCACCATTTACACAGAGTGTGCGTGCGCACAAGGCTGTGCGTGCGCACATACCAGAAAACATGAAATTCTGTAACTCTGCAAAATTTTTAGATTTTTAACACCAACTTTGAATGATCATAACTTCCTCTACAAAATTTCAAATTTCACAAACTTTATACCGATTTAAAGGGTTTTCAAAGATCTTTAATTCTAAATAAATTTCAACCAATTTTGAAAACTGAGGCAAAAGTTATGATCAGACAAAGTTCACCAAAATTCAACTTTTTGCCCAAAATCAGAATTTTCACAATTGCTTTGTAAAACATAACCAAAACCAAACCAAACCATTCCCAAACTCCACCTTTCATCATAATCAACCCTCAATGTCATACCACACTAAAATTACCACATTTTCCCTTAACTTTTCCTTATCCACAACATCAATATCAATATATCTCATACATCAAACTTCATTAACAATTTTTCCAACTATATTACCAATCATTCAACACCAAAATCACATTTATCAACATAATCCACTACTCAACTTCATAAATCTTTCATCCTCATCATATTACTATCAACCATCATTATCAACTCAAAATTCATCATTTCATCAAACATCATCATACAATAATATCCAACGACTCATCAACCATTCAAGTCCAATCCTATCCTATGGGTCACTAGCCTAAGTGTCCATGAATATTATATACTATATAGAGGAAATCGAAATCATACCTTGGCCGATTCCCAATATGAACCAAATGAGCTTTTAACCAAAATCCAACCACCAATGTAGCTCCAACAAGCACCAACAAGCTCCAAATTCACAATAATCAAGCTATATACATATAAATCACCACAAAATCAACCTAGGGCTCAACATAAATCAAAAGTTCACAAGAGTTCAAAGCCTCTTACCTTTTCCACAGATTTGGATGTCAAAACCCAAATCTAAGCAAGGATTAGAGTGAACCTAAATACTAAGAATCACAAAAACTCACTTAATCCAAAATCCTAGGTACCCGAAATTTTGGAGAGAAGAACTGGAAGGAATTCGAGCTTACCTCTAGAGTGTCTTAGATGAGTTTTGTAGAGCTTTTCACAAGGAACGCGTAGCCGCTGACGGCACGCAAATCGGAGCTCTATAGCTCAAGATATGAGCTTGGGAAGATTGAGGTAAAAAGGGTTTTCCTCTTCCTCTTCCCCCTTTCTCAATTTCTGAAGTGTGTGTATGTTTATGAGGCTAGGGTTCATTAAATGAACCTTTATATATGTTGGACTTGGACCCAACTTGGGCCCGGTTCAACCTGTTAGCGTTTTTAGCCCGTTTGGCCCAACTTCGGGCCAAACCTTTAAAATTAACGCCTGATTTTCCATTTATAGTGTTTTTCTAAGGTTTTTGACTGTTTCCACTTTTTCTCGCACAGCACCGGGCAGACTTGAACCGGTTCAAATGCTGGTTCGCGGTTTTTTATGGTTTTTCGCCGAAAACACATTTTCTGACTCGGAAAGACCCAATGAGCCTAAAAATGATGTTTAAAACCTCAAATTCTCACTACAACTTTTTGGAATCAAATTTGGGCAATTTAACCATTTAATTAACTGGTTCGATTAATTGCGGTTCTTATAGTACGCGTCACATCCCTTTTTTCTATGAAGAAACAAGCTATCAAATTAATGTCAAACATGATTAAACCAGTGAAACCACAATTTAAACTAAATAAGCATAACTAAAAATGAAAATTTTAACTTATTACCAATGTAAATAAAAGGGAAAATAGGAAGAATTTACCATGGTGGGGTGTCTCCCACCTAGCACTTTTAGTTAAAGTCCTTAAGTTGGACATTTGGTGAGCTCTTTGTCATGGAGGCTTGTGCTTGAACTCATCTTGAAACTTTCACCAACGCTTGGACTTCCAATAAGCTCCAACATCTCTGAATGAATTTACCAAGCCTTGATGAAGTTCTTCATAAGCTGAGAGCTCCCAAAGGTGATCCTCTTATATACCGGGATCCCAAATCTTGTTTCTACACCTGTCTTCTTGTTGATCCTCATTGTTCCAACCGGGTGGCAAGCAATCCGAATTCTCAATGAAGTATCAAACTCTTCTTTTAGACCCATTCAATTGATCACTAGTCCAACCCTTACATCTAGCTCTTGAATCTCAAACTTGATAAGCCTTGATTTGCAACTCCAACCACTGAACATCCTTCTCTTACGCTTCATTCCACAAAGCCTCCTAAGTTGGCCATCCGTTTCAAGCATACCATACTCAAGTGAGACAATGAAGCTAATAGAGATAATTTTTACCCACTCAAATGTAGGAGTAGACGTCAACCTAGGTAGAGAAGTCTCCAACAATCTTGACAAAGCATATTCAACTCCCGTCCATCCTTTTCGAAGGACTTCCATATTTTGAAAAGATTCTTCACTTTCAAGCTCTTCCTCACCGCGTTCATCCAACTCTCCTCCATCACTCAAATCATAAATATGAGATTGGGAGAAATCTACCTCAATGTTGCTTTCATTTTCATCAGGAGAAGGTTGGCTTGATTCGTGATCATCATCACCAAGGGAACTTACCTTTTGATCTATTCTGTCCAATTCTTCACAAGGAATATGCCTTGGAGGTTGTGCACTAGCCTCCTCAATATTAATTTCAAGCTTCTTGGAGGAATACTCTACAACTCTAGATTCCCATGGAGGTTCAGCATCTCTGATGAGCGGATAACTTATACGCTTTTTGGCATTATTTTTAGTATAATTTAATTAGTTTTTAGTATATTTTTATTAGTTTTTAAATAAAAATCACATTTCTGGACTTTACTATGAGTTTGTGTGTTTTTCTATGATTTCAGGTAATTTCTGGCTGAAATTGAGGGACTTGAGCAAAAATCAGATTCAGAGGTTGAAGAAGGACTGCATATGCTGTTGGATTCTGACCTCCCTGCACTCGGAATGGATTTTCTGGAGCTACAGAACTCCAAATGGCGCGCTCTTAATTGCTTTGGAAAGTAGACATCCAGGGCTTTCCAGAAATATATAATAGTCCATACTTTTCTCGAGTTTAGATGACGTAAACTGGCATTCAACGCCAGTTCCATGCTGCATTCTGGAGTCAAACACCAGAAACAGGTTGCAAAGTGGAGTTCAACGCCAGAAACAGGCTACAAACTAGCATTCAACTCCAAGAGAAGCCTCTACATGTGTAAAGCTCAATGCTCAGCCCAAACACACACCAAGTGGGCCCCGGAAGTGGATTTCTGCATCATTTACTCGTTTCTGTAAACCCTAGTAACTAGTTTAGTTTAAATAGGACTTTTTATCATCTTTGGGAGGGATCTTTGATTAGTTTTATGCTATCTTAGACCTTTGTGAGGGCTGGCCATTCGGCCATGCCTGAACCTTATCACTTATGTATTTTCAACGGTAGAGTTTCTACACACCATAGATTAAGGTGTGGAGCTCTGCTGTTCCTCATGAATTAATGCAAAGTACTATTGTTTTTCTATTCAATTCAAGTTTATTCCTTCTCTAAGATATCCATTTGCACCCAAGAACATGATGAATGTGATGATTATGTGACGCTCATCATCATTCTCACTTACGAACGCGTGCCTGACAAACACTTCCGTTCTACATGCAAACAAGCTAGAATGGGTATCTCTTGGATATCTAATATAGGGGACCGAGTCCGAGATATTAGAATCTTCGTGGTATAAGTTAGAACCCATGGACGGCCATTCTTGAGATCCAGAAAGTCTAAACCTTGTCTGTGGTATTCCGAGTAGGATCTGGGAAGGGATGGCTGTGACGAGCTTCAAACTCGCGAGTGCTGGGCGTAGTGACAGACGCAAAAGGATAGTAAATCCTATTCCAGTATGATCGAGAACCGACAGATGATTAGCCATGCAGTGACAGTGCATTGGACCATTTTCACAGAGAGGACGGGATGTAGCCATTGACAACGGTGATGCCCAACATACAGCTTGCCATGGAAAGGAGTAGGAATGATTGGATGAAGACAGCAGGAAAGCAGAGGTTCAAAGGGACGAAAGCATCTCTATACGCTTATCTGAAATTCTCACTAATGAATTACATAAGTATCTCTATCCTAGTTTATATTTTATTTATATTATTAATTCACCATAATTATCTGAATCCGCCTGACTGAGATTTACAAGGTGACCATAGCTTGCTTCAAGCCGACAATCTCCATGGGATCGACCCTTACTCATGTAAGGTTTATTACTTGGATGACCCAGTGCACTTGCTGGTTAGTTGTGCGGAATTGTGACGAAGTGTGATTCACGTTTGAGAGCACCAAGCTTATTGGCGCCATTGTTGAAGATCACGATTTCCCACACCAATCTCCTAAGTCTTCAACCACTTCTTCCTCTTCTTTGACAAGCATAGCTTCTTCCAATTGTTCTAACACAAAGCAACATCCCTCATTTCCCCCGGAGTTTCCAATCTCTCCTTCCTACTATGTTCTTCAATTGATTCTCCATATGTAGCCATGGGAGTTCCTTGAGTGTCCAAATATTGGGAGGCTAATCGATTTATTACCTCAGTCAAGGTAGCCGTAAATTCTAGTATCTCCCTTTTCATCTTTTCTTGCCCTTGAAGAAGAACACCAAGGGTATCATCCATTGGAGATCAGAGTGGATGTGAGGGCTCATTGCTTGGGAAGAATGGTTCATGATAGGAAGGTGGTTCATCTTGATAAGGATATGGAGATGGTTCATCTTGATAGGGATATGGAGGTGGTGTATATTGAGGTGGTGGTTCTTGGGAGTAATTGTATTGGAATGGGGGTGGTTCTAAGTATGGCTCCTTTGGCTCATAAGGTGGTTGGTATGATAGATATGGGTTAGGGTCATATGGAAGTGTTTGGTGGTAGGGGGCTTGTGAGTATGGTTGTTCAAAACTATGTTGAGGAGGCGATTCATAGGCATATGGTGGGGCTTGTTGGTAACTACAAGGGGGTCCACCATAGCTATTGGATTGATATGCATCTTGGAATGGCTCTTGCTCATAGTACGTTGGTGGAGGTTATTGCCAAGAGGGTTGTCCATAAGCTTGAGGCTCCTCCTACCTTTGATTATCCCATCCTTGATGCAAGCCTTCATTGTAATCTCCACTTCCTACAATATAATTGTAACCACACTCATAGCCAAAGGGGTGAGAATTCATAGTAACGAGAGAAAATAAAAACAAAAACAAAAACTAATAAGAAATAATGAAAAGAAACTCCTAAAACTAGCAAAAACTAACAAAGAAATAAAAGGCAAACATATTCACAATATTCACAATAACCAATAATAAGGCACAAATTTGCAATTCTCCAGCAATGGTGCCAAAAATTGATGGGGAAAAATCGTCGGTAAAGAATTTCTCAAAATAACTTCGTTGCAAGTATAGATCTAAACCGACAATTAAACCTCAGTCAATGTTTAATTTGTTTGTCACAATTACAAACACAATAAAAATAAATCGAAGTATTTAAACCTCGGGTCTTCTCTCAAGGAATTGCAGGGAAGTGTACTTATAATTGGTTATGGAAAAGTATATTTTTTGGATTTTGTAATAAGAAGCAAGTAATGTAAATAACAAGGAAATAAAATAACAACTAAGAAAAGTCCTAGCAAGGATTGAGAGTTAGAATTCCTATCCTCATTGTCATCATCAATTGTGATGGTAATAGCCTTTTGCTCTCACTTAGTTAACCTTTAACAATGAAGGAAAGTCAAGTGAGCAAAATCAATTTAAATTCACAAGTCCTAATCAAAGACTAGATTTAATGAAGCCTAAGCCAACTAGCAATTTTCAATCAACAATCAACAAAAGAATTTTGATAAATTCAAGAGTCTCTAAGTGATCAATCTAAGTTAAGAACATAAAAATCTAATCTAAATCCAACCAAGCATTTTATCAAACACTTGGAAGGCACAAAATAAAAACATAGAAAATTAATAAGAGATAATAAAATCTAAGATACCCAATTGCAAGACAACAATAACCAATAATTAAAGGAAGAACAATAACATAAAAATATAAATTGCATTAATCTAAATCAAAGGGAGCCCAAGCATTTTATCAAACACTTGGAAGGCACAAAATAAAAGTATAGAATTAATAAGAGATAATAAAATCTAAGATACCCAATTCCAAGACAACAATAACCAATAATTAAAGAAAGAACAATAAAATAAAAATATAAATTGCATTAATCTAAATCAAAGGGAGCAAGAGTGCATTAACAATGAAGTAAACAAACGGAAGGAATAACAAATAAACTAAAAGAAGTAAGATGCTAGAACAAACAAGAGTAAAGGAAAACTAAATTAAAGCAATATAGAATTCTGAATTTGAGAAGAAATAAACCTAAAAACCTAAAACCTAGAGAGAGGAGAGAGTCTCTCTCTCTGAAAAACTATATCTAAAAATTAAAACTATGAAAAATGAATAGTGAATGATTGATTCTCTGATTCTGCTCCACTCTGCAGCCTCTAATCTTTATTTTCGGGCTTGAAACTAGGCCAAAAATAGCCCAGAAATTGCCCCCAGCGACTTCTGATATCTGCAGCACGTGATGCTCTGTCACACATACGTGTCGCTCACGCGTACGCGTCACTGAACAATTCCTGGTCACGCGTATGCGTCACCCACGCGTACGCATCGCTTGTCTGCCGCACCAGTCACGCGTGCGCGTCACTGACGTCGGGGATTTTTGCCAGTAAAGAATTTTATAAAAATAGTCGCGTTGTAGATATAGATTCTAAACCAACAAAAATCCCTTCGTACAAACGTTTTGGTTGTCACAAGTAACAAACCTCTTAAAAATTGATAATCGAGTATTTAAACCTCGGGTCGTCTTCTCAAGGAACTGCAGGGAAGTATGTTCTTATTATTGGTTATGGAGATTGTAAATTCGGGGTTTTAAGAATGAGGAACAAATATGACAAATAATTTAAATAGCTATTAAAATAAATAAATACTGTAAAGCAAACTTTTGGCAAGGTATGAGAAATTGGAAGTCCAGACTTAGTTACTCTTATCAATAATAATGAAAGTTGAATCTTAATTCCACTTAGTTGACTTTTGCTAAAGCAAAGGAAAGTCAAGGGACTAATTAGTTTGATCTTTGAATCCTATTTAATTCCTAAGAAAAGGTTGGGATTATTGAAGTTCAATTCAATTAGCAAAGATAACAGTTATCAATTATATTGAGCTAAGATAACTCCTGAGTTACTAATTCCTTAACCAAGACCAAAAGAGGAAAAGTAAATTTGCTGGAATAAAAATGTCTTCAGATTGAAAGCAATAGTGACATAAATAAAAGAAGGCGATATTAAACTGAAATACCTCAAATAGCATTAATTCAAAAGAGTAATTGTAACGTAGGAGAATTCATAAATTAAATGGCAGAAGCAAATAATCAACTAAAGTAATGGAATGAATAAAAGTGAAAGGGAAGCTTAAAGTAAAGGAACATTAAACCTGGGATTTGGGCCAAAAAGGGCTTCAGAAATCGCTGGGAGCGTTCTCTGCAATTTCTGGTGCGTGGCCTCTGTCACGCGTCCGCGTGGGTCACGTGGTCGCATCATTCAGAGCTTTTCTTGTCACGCGGTCGCGTTAGTCATGCGACCGCGTCATATGCGTTCTGCTTAAGGCGCGCGGTCGCGTCAGTCATGCGGCCGCGTCCCTGTTGATTCGTTCTTGGCATGCGTCCGCGACGCCCATGCGATCGCGTGGATGCCAGTTTCTTCAGAAACTCCGTTCTGTGCTTTCTTTCCATTTTTGTATGTTTCCTTTCCATCCTTTAAGTCATTCTTGCCTTAGAAGATCTGAAACTACTCAACACACTAGTCACGGCATCGAATGGAATTAAAGGTAATTAAAATAATTAGTTTTAAAGCATAGGAAACATGTTTTTCACATACATCACATAATAAGGAAGGAGAAGTAAAATCATGCAATTAATATGAATAAGTGGGTGAAGGATTGGATAAATCACTCAAATTAAGCATAAAATATATCATAAAATATGGGTTTATCAACCTCCCCACACTTAAACAATAGCATGTCCTCATGCTAAATCCAAGGTGAAAAGTAAGGTTAAAGTGATGGAATGTCATGCAATGCAATCTAATCTAAATGCAACTACCTAAATGAATGATGCATCATGCAATTCTAATTTTTATTCACTTGAATATAAAGCTTGCATGTAGTTAAGTTAATTCACATGCTCAAGGAGTCATGTATATATATAGCCAAGCCTTAGATAGTGATAAAGTGCCTTTACAATTGAGATGGGAGAGAAATACATTTTAAAAACTTGCAAGACAATTAATAATTTAAACAGAGATAAATGTTAATGAGCTATTGAACCCTCATTGGATTTTGTGTTTACTCTCTAGTCACTCAGTGTTTATTGGGTTAATCACTCTATTCTTCTTTTTATTCTCTCTTTCTATAACTTTGTTCTTCATTTAACCAATCAACAATTATAGAATATAGACATACAAAAGTCATGAGGTCTTTAATTAAGGTTGTAATGGGGCCAAGGTAAAGGTAAGGATATATGTATAAGGCTAAATGAGCTAATAAGTGAATCCTTAATTAGACTAAGATCTCACCTAACATACATACTTAGTAAAACAAAACTTCTTTACCTATTTTCCCATCTTTTCCCACTTTTGATGTTACATGCTCATGTTTCAATTTTTATTTTTATCCCATGTGCATTGCTTTTATTGTTGCAATTAGGGAATTCTTTTGTATTCCCTTTATTCAAATACTTTAAAAAAAAAAATTTTTTAATGCACATGGTAATTATTTTGATTTCACATGAGCATGCTTTCCAAAAAGTCTTATTTTGAATTATTTTATCTCTTTTCAACTTTTCTACCTTTTTATTTTTATCGTCCATGTTCCCAATAGGTTTCCCACATTTAAACTATACATGATTTTCTATCTTAAGCTAACCAAGGATTCAACTTGGGATTTTATTTTGTTTTTCTGCTTAAGGCTAGTAATGTGGCTACTAGAATAAAAGGGGATTTAAAGGCTCAAGGGGGCTAACAAGGGTGATGTGAAAGGTAGGCTATTTCGGGATAAGTGAGCTAAAATCAAACAATCGCATCAATCACTCTTTTGGTATGCATTTATATTCTATAATCGGACATATAGATTAAAACAAAGTAAAGAATACCAGAATATAAAAGAAGGGCGAAACACACAGGAATAAAATTTATAGTTTGAATGTAACCATACAATTAAGCTCAAAACTCACAGGCTATGTGTTCTCTAGCTCAAAAATCATTTATCAATTATGTATGTCATACAGGTTTAGTTAAAAATTCTCATTATTCTCAATGTAAAACTTAAGGTGGCTTTAAAGTTCTAGTGTTTCTCCTTGATGAAATCTTGTTAACTAACTAACATGTAATGCTATATATACAAGGTGTGTAGATTGTTTTGATTCTGTTTAAAGTCTCTAGTTTACTTCCTTTTTCTTTTCAATCTATTCCAAGTTATCTTATGCTAAAAAGGGTAAACTATACTAATCAATCCACAATTTCTATAACTAATAAGTTAGAATTGCAACTAAAACTAAGTGGCTAATAATATGAACTAAAAATAAAAAATGCAGAAAACAGAGTAAAAATACATAAAAAGTAGCAATGTATCAGAAAATAAAAATAAAGATAAAAAGAAAAATACAGAAAAGTAGCAAAATAAAATGAAAGAGTATGTAGTGGTTCACCAAAAATAGGCCAGAGATGGCGACTTCCCCACATTTAAAATGTAGCATCGTCCCCGATGCTCACTCAAGCAGGGTGTGAAGGGGTGTCATCACTGGAAGGGTGGGTAGCTGGGGTCTCTGTGGTGGTGGTCTGAGGATCTGGCTGCTGCAGAGGAGGTGCTGACTGGATAGGGATCTCGGGATCTGCACCCTGGATCTGGTGTGGGGCCTCCTGCTGTGAAGCAGCCTGCTCTGTGTCTGCCTGCTGGGTGCCAGGCTGCTCAGCCTCCCTCTGTGGAAGAGTCTCTGCCTCGGGCGCATCCGCCTCCTCCTCAGATGCCTCAGATGGTGTGTCAGGCTCGGTGGGGATGTCGCCAGATCGTATCATCAGCTTCAGGTGCTCATAGCGTCGCTTGTTGCGACGCTTCATCTGGTCAAGCCATCGAAATAGGCGGTGCACCAGATGATAGATGGGCTCTGGGGCAGGTGGATGGGTGACAAACCCCATTTGTAGGGTTTATCTTGTATTGATTTTTGGGGATTTTATCACCTTTTACCCATATTTATTCAAGAAATAGCATGGTTTTGTATATTCTCCTTTAATTGTGCTTGAATGTGAAAACATGCTTTTTAGGACTCAAAATAGCTAAATTTAATTCACCTTGATTCTATTAGATGCCTTGATATGTTTGTTAAGTGATTTAAGGTTTAGGAGGCAAAGATTGGATCAAGGGAATGAAGAAAGAAAGCATGAAAAGTTGGAGAACTCATGAAGAAATGGAAGAACCGAAAAGCTGTCAAGCCGACCTCTTCGCACTTAATCGACCATAACTTGAGCTACAGAGGTCCAATTGACGCGGTTCCAGTTGGGTTGGAAAGCTAACATCCGGGGCTTCGAAACGATATAAGATTTGCCAGAGTTGCTACATATATGGTGGCGCGCACGCGCAAAGTACGCGCACGCGCCGTTGCTGCCACCTAGTTCACTTAAAGCAAAACGTGGCCAACGAATTCTAAAGCCTTGTGGGCCCAATCCAACTCATTTCTGATGCTATTTAACCCAAGGAGTGAAGAGGGAAACATATGTTAGTTACCAATTAGTTTAGTTTAGCTTTGTAGTTAGTTTCTAGAGAGAGAAGCTCTCACTTCTCTCTAGAATTAGGATTAGGTTTAGTTCAATAATCTTAGATCTAGATTTTAATTCATGCTTTCATCTCCTTCTATCTCTCAATTCTTTGTTGCTACATTCATCTTCTTTTATTCTTTAGTTGTAATTTCCTTTATGTTGTTCTTATGTTTTGTTGTAGATCTACTTTTGCTCCTTCTATTTTCTTTCAATTCAATTAGAGGTAATTCATAATAATTGTGTTCCTTTTGATTGTTGTTGTTAATTCATTGCCATAATTGTTGTTAGATTCTATTTTTGTTATCAATTTACTTTGCTTTTCTTTTATGCCTTCCAAGTGTTTGA
>NC_029792.2:18032598-18035950 GCF_000816755.2 Arachis ipaensis
TTTCATAGAACTTGCTTGAATTATATATATTGTGGAACATGTTTTGAGCTAAGAACACAAGTTTGTGAGATTTGAGCCTAATGGTGTGGTTATATCTTATAACCACTTATTTTTCCTTCTTGTGTGCATTGTTCTCTTTCTATGATTGTAATCTTTGATTTGTTTGATTCTTTATGTCCATTATTTTGTGTATTCATGCATTTATGTGATTGAGGCCATCATTTCATTTAGCTCACGTACCCAAATAGCCTACCTTTTATCTTCCATTGTTAGCCAAATTTGAGCCTACGATTAACCCACTTGTTCTTATTTTAGCACATTACAAGCCTTAAAGCGAAAAACAATAATTGTCCCTTAATTTGGATCGTTGATTAGCTTAGGCTAGTGTGTGTGAGTATCATTCAAGTGTGGGAACCTTGGGACATTGGGTGAATAAAAGGGTATTTTGTATTGTTATTGAAAATATTGGGAATTGGGTACATACTCATGTATTGATCAAATGTAAAACCTTATGCATTGATGCTCTTGTATATAGAAAGAAAAAAAAATGAGAAAAACAAAAGAAAAAGAAAAGAAAAATAATATGGAAAAGAAAAAAAAATAGAAAAAAAAAAGAAGAAAAAAATAATAAAAAGGGGACAAAATGCCCCAAGGCAAGGTCCAATAAGATCAATGCATATGAGTTGTGCCAAGTGCTTTTTAGTCGTTAGTTTATTTTCATTGTCATTTACATTTCATGTCTCTTATCCCAAAACCCCAAAATACAATCCATAACCAATAACAAGACACTTCATTGTAATTCCTAGGGAGAACGACCCGAGGTTTAAATACTTCGGTTTATAGAATTTAGGGGTTTGTTACTTGTGACAAACAAATTTTTGTATGAAAGGATTATTGTTGGTTTAGAAGCTATACTTTACAACGAGATTTTATTAGTGAATTTCTAAACCGTCAAAAATTCATTCGTCAATGGGCAGTGGTGGTGGCAGGTGTAGCTGTAGAGGAAGAGGGGCCGGTAGATGGTGTGGCAGTGTCACTAGGAGCAGTGAGGGATGGAGGTCTGTAGCCCAAAGCCAGAAAGTTTCTGCTGTGCGGGATTATCTTCTTGCATTCTGCAGCAGGTGGCCTCTCATCGGCATCCTCCCAAGGCACGTCAGCTCGACGGCCTAGCTGTGTGATCAAATATGGAAAGGGAAGAGTGCCTCGGACGTGGACCCTGGCCATATAGTACCGGATAAAGCGTGGCAGGTACAGGTCCTTACCCTCCATCACACTCCATAGGAGGGTGATCATAGCGGCTGGTATCTCAGTCTCGTGAGTACTCGGCATAATGTAGTTGCTAAATATCTGATGCCATAGCCGAGCCTCATCATTCAGGTAAATCCGCTTGATTCCTTTTGGCATGGTGGTGTTCTGACCCATTATCCAAGGAACGGTCGGGTCAAGGGCAATCCTCGCCTTGACTGCATCCCAATCAAATCGCATAAAACGCATGTCTTCCTCAGCTTTCTGATAACCATCTGGCTGATCAGATTTAGGCAGAAGCTTCAGAACATCTTCAATTGCCTTATCAAATCCTTGCCTTGACTGCATCCCAATCAAATCGCATAAAGCGGATGTCTTCCTCAGCTTTCTGATAACCATCTGGCTAATCAGATTTAGGCAGAAGCTTCAGAACATCTTCAATTGCCTCTTCAGTGACCAAAATCTCCTTTCCTCTGAGGTTCACTGCATCTAGGGAGGTTTTGAAGTAATTGCAGTAGAATTCCCTAACCCAAGATGCATTGACCTCAGTCAGAGGTCTCTCCAGGAAGAACCAGCCTCTTTGTTTGATTTGATCAGAGGTATATTGCTGGAGTTCTTCTGGGATCTTCAAAGTTCTCTCCAGGTATAGGTTCCTGGAGGTTGCAAACACCGGATACTTCAGTTCACAGTATCGGTTTGCAAACTTTATTGGATCAGTGGCAGGGATTAGCTGGTCGGCCTTCTCCTGCAGGGTAAAATTTTTCTCCCGCAAGGAGGCATCATGCATGAGATCTATGATGGACATAGAGGCTTCTCCTCTTTTCCGTTTGCCAGTTGTTGCCTTTCCTTTCCCTTTTCTGTGAGAGTCCGACATCCTGAAAAACAGAAAACCAGGATATATAATAAAATAGGAAAGAAAATAGGCAAATAATCACGAGAAATACAAAGTGGCAAAGGAGCAATAGGATAATGAAAATGAGTTAAGTAAAAGTGCATTTAGGAATGTATAGGAGTGAAAAGTCCGAAAGGAAGAATTTACAATCCAAAATATAATAGAAGGTATGTTAAGTAGGAAAAATTATTAGTATGCCATGGTTAGAGGGTTAAAAGAAAGTGAAAAACCAGAAAAAAATATTTTAAAAGGTTAGTTTGGTTAGAATTAAAAAAAGGAGTTCAGGAAATTAGAATTAGTGAGTTAATGAAAAATGGGTTAAGGTAAGTGGCATAAGGATAAGTTTCTAAGTAACAAGCATTCATAATTAGAAGCGATAGGTAACTCATAACCAAACAATGAAAACAGGTTGATGATGATTCAAATAGATATAGAAATAGCAAAAATTAGAATCAAACATCAAAAATGCAATATATGAACCAGGAAATCAAAGAGAATAAGAATGCGTGCCTGGCATTCATGAATGGGTTTGGGTAAAGCAGAGGAAAGCAGATTTCAAAATGCCGAAACCAAAACATGAATGAAAATATTTTACAAAAATTTGGGCAGCATTCCGGCTAAAATTGGATTATCCCAGAAAATAAACAGCAGTCAAATAGTTCATATGAATCAAAATTAAAGCTTGCAATTACATATAAGGAATATAAACATGAAAATTCAGTGTAAAGAGCAGCATGAAACAAGAAAACACAGCATATGAACATTACAAACATCACAGCAACAGCAGAATTGCAAATTTGATAAAACAGGAATATGAACAGTGCAAGTAAACAGGCCTAAATCCACTAACCACATCCTAGGCTACCTAACAACCTAAAATCCACTATAACATGCATATCTAACTAGCCTAAACATGAACATAAATAGAAAATAATGAAATAATGACTAAGGAAGAAAGCAGAAGAAGAAAGAGGAGGGAGGGAGGTTGCGGTGACGGATGCGGCGCGGTGGTGGGCAGTGGCGGCGGGACGGGTCGTTGTTGGTGGGTTTGGGGGAAGGAAAGGGATGGAGGATGGGGGTAAGGGGAGGAAAGGGAGGGACGGGGAGGCTTGTCGTAGTGGCGGCGGCGCGGCGGGAAGAGGTGGCGCGGTCGGTGGGAAGACGGGGGAGAGGAATAAGCCGGATGGTCCAAGGCTGCTTGCGGTGGGAAGATAG
>NC_029792.2:18035975-18064795 GCF_000816755.2 Arachis ipaensis
TGGCGAGGGGGCAGTGGCGGAGAGGGGGGGAAGAAGAAAAAAGAAGAAGAAAGAAGGGGGAAGGGGGGTAGGTGGCGGCGGCGTCTGGGGGTGGCGGTGATGGTGGCTGGATGGTGGTGGTTGGATTGGAGGGGAAGAGAGGGAGGAGAGGGTTTCAGGGGGGGCGCGACTGATAGGGTTCGCGTGGTTGGGGGTTATAAATTTGAATCCACGCGGCCGTGTGGAGCACGCGGTCGCGTGGTTGGAGTGAAATGGGGGGTGACGCGATCACTTGGAGGGCAAAAAGATCGAATGACGCGATCGCCTGGGGCATGCGATCGCGTCGCTGGGATTTGTGCTAAACGCACGAATCCAGCGTCGTTTCCGCGCAACTCTCTGTCTCCTTTGGGGTGTTCGTGCAATCCATGTGACGCGGTCGCATCGCTCACGCGGCCACGTGAGATTGGCATTGTGCAAGTGACGCGATCGCGTGGGTGACGCGACTGCGTGGGTCATTTGTGCGAAACGCACAATGGCCGCACGATTCCAGCCTAACTTTCTGGACGTTGGATCTTTACGCCAATCTCCAGATCACGCGGCCGCGTGGATGACGCGGTCGCGTGGGAAGTGTATTTTCGCCATTTGACGCGATCGCATGGATGATGCGGTCGCGTCGCGCACCCTCTTTTTTTTTATGCATGAAAAATGCAGAATGCAATGATGAATGAGATGCAAAATTCCAGGTTCAATATAATAAAAAATAAAATTTGAAAACAAATAAAACTAAATAAAAATTGAAAAGAAACGATCATACCATGGTGGGTTGTCTCCCACCTAGCACTTTTAGTCAAAGTCCTTAAGTTGGACATTGGATGAGCTTCCTGTCATGGTGGCTTATGTTTAAATTCATCCAAAAATCTCCACCAATACTTGGAATGCCAATAGCCTCCGGGGTCCCAAACTAGGCATGTAAAGCTCCTGATCAGCTTCAAACAAATTGTCAGGCTCCCGGGGTGACGAATGTCAGAATAGATTCCAGGATCCCAAACTTTGATGTTAGATCCGCCTCTTGATCCATATTTCTCCATCCGGGCGGTTTAGAAAGTAGATTCTCACCATGGTGACCAAACGTTTTCCTTGATCCATTCGATTGAACATGATACCAATCCGTGCACTTCAAGTTGAAGCATGGAACCTTATTGAACCTTATCCACCAGCTCTGAGTACGAGCCATTTTCCTCTTACTCTTAAAGCCGCAGAGAGCTCTAAGCTGGCCATCTGTTTCAAGCAAACCGTATTCAAGTGAATAAGTAAAGCTAAAGGTTAAGGATTGTACCCACTTGAAGCTTGTATTGGGTGGTAATGGCCTTGGGGTAGGTGATTCCAATGGTTCTCTGAGTTCTACTCCCTTGTGTTCTTCTGTGAATTTCTCCACTTCCTTGCAAGGTTCGTCAAATGCATCTGTGTCCTGGTCAAAGTCTTCTGTGTCTTCCTCATCACTCGAGTCATAGATTGGAGGTTGAGAGAAATCTACCTCTGCATCATCTTCGTATTCATTTGGGGAAGATTCTTCGATCTCAGAGAATTCACTTGCGGATGCAAGTTCATTACTAGGAGGACTTGACTGGAGATTATCATTATCAAGGAAACTTACTTCTTGGGTTGTTCTGTCTAGTTCTTCATAAACGACTTGCCTTGGGGATTATAGGGATCATGTGGTGGCGAATGGTGAAGAGAAGCTTGTGAGTGTGGTGGTTCGAGGTTATGTTGAGAGGATGGTCTATAGGCACGGGGTGGGGCTTGGTAGTTACAAGGTTGTCCACCATATCTATCAGCTGGGTATGCATTGTAGAATGGTCGTTGTCCATGATATCTTGGAGGGTGTTGTTGCCTAAACGGCAGATAAGATCCTCTTGGTTCCATCCATCCTTGATTGGTCTAACCTTGCCTAAACTTCTATTTCCTTCAACAAAGTTAGAACCAAACTCAAAGCGAGAAGGGTGAGAGTTCATAGTAGCAAATAAAATTAAAAAGGAAAAACAGAAATAAATAGACAAGTAAAAGAAAAATATTTACAATAACCAATAATAAGGCACACGTTAGCAGTTCCCCGGCAACGGCGCCATTTTGACGTCGGGGATTTTTGCCAGTAAAGAATTTTATAAAAATAGTCACGTTGTAGATATAGATTCTAAACCAATAGAAATCCCTTCGTACAAACGTTTTGGTTGTCACAAGTAACAAACCCCTTAAAAATTGATAACCGAGTATTTAAACCTCGGGTCGTCTTCTCAAGGAACTGCAGGGAAGTATGTTCTTATTATTAGTTATGGAGATTGTAAATTCGGGGTTTTAAGAATGAGGAACAAATATGACAAATAATTTAAATAGCTATTAAAATAAATAAATACTATAAAGCAAACTTTTGGCAAGGTATGAGAAATTGGAAGTCCAGACTTAGTTACTCTTATCAATAATAATGAAAGTTGAATATTAATTCCACTTAGTTGACTTTTGCTAAAGCAAAGGAAAGTCAAGGGACTAATTAGTTTGACCTTCGAATCCTATTTAATTCCTAAGAAAAGGTTGGGATTATTGAAGTTCAATTCAATTAGCAAAGATAACGGTTATCAATTATATTGAGCTAAGATAACTCCTGAGTTACTGATTCCTTAACCAAGACCAAAAGAGGAAAAGTAAATTTGCTGGAATAAAAATGTCTTCAGATTGAAAGCAATAGTGACATAAATAAAAGAAAGCGATATTAAACTGAAATACCTCAAATAGCATTAATTCAAAAGAGTAATTGTAACGTAGTAGAATTCATAAATTAAATGGCAAAAGCAGATAATCAACTAAAGTAATGGAATGAATAAAAGTGAAAGGGAAGCTTAAAGTAAAGGAACATTAAACCTGGGATCGAGAGTCACTCCTAAAACTAAGAGAAGTCCTAAATCCTAATCCTAAAAGAGAGAGGAGAGAACCTCTCTCAAAACTAAATCTAATTCATGGGAAGTAACTAAATTGGCAAGCTCTCCCTGAATGGATGCGTTCCCTCACTTCATAACCTCTGGTCTATGCCTTCTGGACTTGGATTTGGGCCAAAAAGGGCTTCAGAAATCACTGGGAGCATTTTCTGCAATTTTTGGTGCGTGGCCTCTGTCACGCGTCTGCGTGGGTCACGCGTCCGCGTGGGTCACGCGTCCGCGTGGGTCACGCGGTCGCATCATTCGGAGCTTTTCTTGTTACACGGTCGTGTCAGTCATGCGACCGCATCATATGCGTTCTGCTTAAGGCGCGCGGTCGCGTCCGTCATGCGGCCGCGTCGCTGTTGATTCGCGCTTGGCATGTGTCCGCGTCGCCCATGCGATCGCGTGGATGCCAGTTTCTTCAGAAACTCCGTTTTGTGCTTTCCTTCCATTTTTGCATGTTTCCTTTCCATCCTTTAAGTCATTCCTGCCTTAGAAGATCTGAAACTACTCAACACACTAGTCACGGCATCGAATGGAATTAAAGGTAATTAAAATAATTAGTTTTAAAGTATAGGAAACATGTTTTTCACATACATCACATAATAAGGAAGGAGAAGTAAAACCATGCAATTAATATGAATAAGTGGGTGAAGGATTGGATAAATCACTCAAATTAAGCACAAAATATATCATAAAATATGGGTTTATCAGTCACCTACTGCAAGGCAACTATGGAAAATTGCATATCATTTTGAAGCCCAAGATGTTACCTTTTCAATGCAATTGGAACCTGCCTCATTCGGGCCTTCGTAGCTCAAGTTATGATCGATTTAGTACGAAGAGGTCAGCATTGACAGCTTAGCAGTTCCTTCAATTTCTTTTGTTCCTTCCACTTTTCATGTTTCTGATAAACCACTATTTTATGGTTTATCTTATGCTCAATTGAACGGTTTTTATCAATTCTGTACCCACTTATTCATACTAATTGCATGTTTTATATTTTCCTTCCTGATTTTGTATTATGATTGAAAACATGCTTCTTTGGGCTTTAAACTTGCTAATATTAATCCTCTCTTATTACCATTTGATGCCTTGATATGTGTGTTAAGTGATTTCAGGAATTACAGGGTTGGAATGGCTCAGAGGATGGAAAGAAAGCATGCAAAAGTGGAAGGAATACAAGAAGTTGAAGAAGTTGCTAAGCTGTCAGCCTGACCCTCTCACACTAAAACGGTCATAACTTGAGCTACAGAGGTCCAAACGACGCGGTTCTAGTTGCGTTAGAAAGCTAATGTCCGAGGCTTCGATTTGATATATAATATGCCATAGTTGCCCTAACGCTAAGTGACGCAAACGCGTGATCCACACGGATGCGTCGTAGTGGCAAAAAACCAGCGTGGCAGATTTCTTCTCCAGCGATTTCTGGGCTGTTTTCGACCCAGTTTGCGGCTCAGAAAATACAGATTAGAGGCTATAAAGTGAGGGAATGCATCCATACATGATCATGCTTTCATAATACACAATTTTAAGATTTAGATGTAGTTTTTAGAGAGAGAGGTTCTCTCCTCTCTCTTAGGATTAGGATTTCAACTTTATTATTTCAACTTACAACTTCAATCACAGGTTCAATGTTTCTTTTATTTATTTTTCTAATTTGGTTTATGAATTCTCATGTTTAACTTGATTTCTTTTATTTAATGCAATTTGAGGTATTTCAGATTTATGATTGCTCTCTTTTATTTATGATATAAATAATTTGGATTTTTCCCTTTTGGCTTTGGTTGAGTCATTGGAGACACTTGAGTTATCAAACTCATTGTTGACTGAAAATTGGAATTCTTCAAGAATTAATTCGAGTTCCAATAACTCTAGCCTTTTCCAAGGAAAGACTAGGACTTGAGGAATCAAAATTAATTCATCCACTTAACTTACCTTCATAGTTAGAGGTTAATAAGGTGGGGGAAAAATCCAATTCTCATCACAACTGATAAGGATAACTAGGATAGGACTTCCAGTTCTCATACTTTGCCAAGAGTTTATTTTATAGTTATTTATTTATTTTATTCTTCTTATCATTTAACATACTAGTTCCTTACTTTCAAAACCCCAATTTACAGGACTCATAACCAATAATAAGAACATACTTCCCTGCAATTCCTTGAGAAGACGACCCGAGGTTTAAATACTTCGGTTATTAATTTTAAAGGGGTTTGTTACTTGTGACAACCAAAACGTTTGTATGAAAGGATTTTTGTTGGTTTAGAAACTATACTTGCAACGAGGATTTATCTGCGAATTTCTAGACCACACAAAAGTTCTCTCATCAAAATGGCGCCGTTGCCGGAGAATTGCAAACATGTGCCTTATTATTGGTTATTGTAAATATTTGCTTTTTGCTTGTTTATTTGTTTTTATTTTTATTTTTGCTTTTTTGTAAATTAAGAGGTTATTGGTTTTTATTTAGTTATTAAAAAAAATTTCAAAAATTTGTTCTTGGTGTTCATCTTGATCTTCAAGTTGTTCTTCGTGTTCATCTTGACCTTTAAGTTGTTCTTAATTGTTTTTTTCGTTTTGATCTAAAACTTTTAAGTTTTGTGTCATTTTATTATTTTTCTCTTTCCTCATTAAATTCAAAAATTCAAAATTTAAAACTCAAATTTCAAATTTCAATTTTCAAAAATTCAAATTAAAAAAATTTAAAATTCAAATTTCAAATTTCAAAATTTAAAATTTAATTTTCAAATTCAAAATTTAAATTTCAATAACCTTTTAATTTAAATTTATTTTTGTTTTCGTTACTATTATGAGTTCTCACCCCTCTCGCTTTGAGTTTGATTCTAATGTTGTTGCAAGGAATGGAAATTATAACAGGAACATGCATCAAGGTCAAAACAATCAGAGATGGAAGGAGCCACGAGGATCTGATCAACCCTTCCGGCAACAACACCTTCCACAGTACCACAAACAAAGACCATTCCACGATGCATACCAAGACAATAGTTATGGTGGACCCTTCCGTGACAACTAACATCCACCAAATTACTATAGTCAAGAGCCATTCCAGGGGGCATACCAAGATGATAGATATGATGGACCCCCATCATATGCCTATGAACCTCCTCAACACAACTTTGAACCACCACACTCACAAGCCAACTACCACCATTCACCTTCATATGATCCTAACCCTCATCCACCATACCAACCACCTTATGAACCATATGAACCATATATAGAACCACCCCAATTCCAACCCAATTACTCCCAAGAACCACCACCTCCATATGCACCATATCCATATCCATCAATCCAAGAGCCTTATGGTCCTACTTATGATACCCAAGCGGAACAAGAATCAACGGATTGTCTCAAGGAAATAGTGGATCAATTTCATGCAACCCTTCATCAATTGGAGCAAGCAATACATCAATTAGCTTCCCAACGTTCGGACACTCAAGGAATCCCATGGCTTCATGTGGACAATCTAATGAAGAACGTAGCATGAAGGAGACATTAGAAACTCCTGTGGACAATAAGGAACATGAATTTGTACTGGAACAAGTGGAGGAAGCCGGAATTATTGAAGAAGAAGAAGTGGTTGCAGACTTAGGAGATGCAGAACCTCCATGGGAAAGTCCAGCCATAGAACCTCCTTCAAAGATGTTTGAAATTGATGTTGAGGAGGGTGTACAACCTCCAAGGCATATCATGGCTAAAGACTTTGAAGAGGTTGATCAAGAGATGGAAATTAAAGAAGAAAAAGCACTACCTTCCATGCCCTTGGTAAGTAATGAAGAAGAGATTGAATTGGAAGAAAGTTACCAAGAGGAAGAGGTTGAAATTAAAGAAGTTTGCAAAAAGGTGGAAGTTGTCAAAGAGCACAAGGGAGTGGAGCTTGAAATCACCTTGCCAAAGTTATTGGAGACCCCTCCCCCTAAGTTGCCATCATCCTTCACAACATTCAAGTGGGTAAAATTCATATCCCTTAGCTTTCTAATCCCACTTGAATATAGGCTACCGGAGACGGATGGTCAACTTAGAGCTCTTTGTGGCATTAAGAGTAAGAGAAAGATGGCCAGTGGTAAGAATTATCCTGCAAGGTTCATTATGGTTGGAAGCTTTAAGTTTAAACGCAAAGGTTGGTGTAAAGCTCAACTGAATGGGTCTAGGAAGTTGTTTGGCCACTTTAGTGAGAATTCAGATTGCTTGCTACCCGGATGGAATCATAATGATCAACACAAAGACGGGTGTAAAAGCAAAGTTTGGGACCCCGGAATTCATTCCAGCAATCAACACTCATAGGGCCTTGTCACTTGCTTCAACTTGCTTGAAGGCTTTCTGCGCCTAGTTTGGGATCTCGGAGGCCATTGGAATTACAAATATTGGTGGAGATTCCTAGATGAGTTCAAGCACAAGCCACCATAACAAAGGACTCCCTAAATGTCCAACTTAAGGACTTTAACTAAAAGTGCTAGGTGGGAGACAACCCACCATGGTATGATCATTCCTTTTCTTCAATTTTGATTTTATTTCGTTTTGTTTGTTCTTCATTTTATTTTATTCTAATTTTATTGAACCTAGATTTATTCATAACATCCACATCTGCATTTTACATTCTACATACTGCATATTGCATATAAAAAAAAAGCACCCACGTGATGCGGCAGCGTCGCTGACGCATCCGCGTCACCAGTGCACTGGGAAGAAAAGAAATCGAATAGAAAGTCACGCGAGAGCGTGGCTGGAGGCGTGCCTTTGGCACAATTTGACCCACGCGACCGCGTCAGGTGGGAATAATGCCTCCCACACGTCCGCGTCACCCACGCGGATGCGTGACCTGAAATCGGCGTAAAAAAGGTGCATGGCCGAAAGTTGTGCTAGAGTGGAGCTGGACTGGTGCTAGACGCACAGAACTTACCACGCGACCGCGTCGCCAGCGTCGCACAACCTATCCAGATTAGTGCCAATTTTCTTATCTTTTCTTCTCTAATCCTAATTTTTCTATCTTTTCTTATTATTTCTTCGTCTTTTTCTTACTTTCTTCTTCTTCATCCCTCTTCACTTCCATTCTATTTCATTTAATTTATTTGCATACTTTCATTCATTGCATTATTTTCATTGGTGTTAGAAATTTATTTGGGTCATTATTTTTTATATTTTTGTGGATTATTCAAGATTTGTTTGACAATTATATATTACTTTTTAAAGGGTTACTTGCATGTTCAATTTAATACTTTCAATAGCTTATTTACCATGCATGTTATGTGTTTGTGAAAAAGCTCATATGGCATTATGCATTTTTCTAGATTATTCCATTCTACTATTCTGATGCCTGTTTTTCACAAATTTCCTTTTTTATATTTTATTAATTTAATATAATTATTCTTACAAATAGGTTGTTAGTATGAAAGACTTGGTAATTTAAATTGGACATTAAATGCTTGATCTATGCTACTCATGCCTTTGCCTGCATACCAATAAACACCTTGCATTTAATTGTCTTCATATGCACTGCTATATTCCCGTTTATGATTTTTCACATGTAGTCATGACCATGTGTCAACATCATTTATCTTTTAATGTGCATTAATTACCACCTCTCATATTCTCTTCCTTGCTCTATCCCTTTGAATTTAAGTTACTTTCTTCTTCCCTTTTCAGGATGGCCACCAAGAAAGGTAAAGAGAAAGCTACTCTCAAACCACCGGTAAGGAAAGGAACAAAAAGAGCCCCAGCTGAGGAACCACAACCCGTCCACTTACACATCTTAGCATGCACCGAGGACGGTGCAACCTTTAAGTGTGGGGAGGTTGATACCAATCTCCATGGGTTAGTTACTCTTCTATCTCAACACCAATAGTTTATTTTCCTTGTTAGTTGTATTTGCATGTTTGATTGCATATTTGTTTGATTTTTTGCATATTTTACCACTTGGTTGAAGTAATATTTTCTTTTTCAAGAAACCCTTTAGAGCATTTCACTAATTTGAATAAAATTTAATGTTACACTTGTTTGAAGAAATATTATACTGGAACATGGTTTAGAGCTCGAACACACAAAACCTGTGAGATTTTGAGCCTATTTGAATTGGTTGCATTTTATCAACCAAAAATTTTGTTTTAGTGTGTATTTTTCTCTCTAAAATTGTGATCTTTGTCTTGCTTAATTCTATATTTCCATGGTTTGATGTATACATGCACTTATATGATTGAGGCCTTTGTTTCACTTAGCTTACATACCCATATGGCCTTAACCTTTTCATTATCCATTGCAAACCAATTTTGAGCCTATTTTACCCCTTTGTTCTTTACTTTAGCACATCATTAACTCTAAGCGAAAAACAATAATGTCCTTAATGTGAATCCTTGATTAGCTTAGACTAGTGAGAGTGCTCATGAATTAAGTGTGGGAAAATTGGGATTGAAAATATTTGGTTTGAGAATTGAGTATGTTAGAATTTTCTAAAAATGTGAAAGAAATGTTTAGGACATGTTCATGCATTCAATAATTTAATCATATGCATTGAAAAAAATAAAAGAAAAAATATATATAATATAAAAAAAAGAATAAAAAGAGAAAAAGAAGAGAAAAAGAGCAAATAAGTAAAAGAGGACAAAATGCCCCGAAGTAAATGGTGAAAGCAATGCATATGTACTGTACTCGAAATTAGAATGCATGAATATGTGAAAAAAACATGGTTAATGGATAGTTAGATGTTGTATTATGATTACATGGATTGTCTAAGTTAGGTAGAAAGTTTAAGTTAATTAAGGATTCAGATTTTAGTCCACTTGGCCAAATACAATCCTACCTTGACCCTAACCCCATTACAACCCTTAAAAGACCTCTTGATTTGTGTATTTATGCATTAAATTTTTGTTGATTGGTAGAAGAAAAGCAAGCCTTAGAAAGCAAGGTTAGTAGAGAATTGAGAGAATCGAACCTTAAACACTTGAGTGATTAGAGTATATACACTACCAGTGAGGGTTCGATGCTCGATTCTTTGTTCCCTGCTTTCATGAGCTATCTTCTTACAAGTTTACTTGTACCTTATTTTGTATGATTTGAATTAGTAGAATCTGATTTATATTTGTCTTGGAAAATTTATATACTTTTAACCAAGTAGGTAGAAACATTTTGCATGTAGTTGCATTTATATAGATAGGTTGCATTTCATACATTCTACCATTCCTCTTCACTCCTTTATAGCTTCTCTTGAGCTTAGCATGAGGACATGCTAATGTTTAAGTGTGGGGAGATTGATAAACCACTATTTTATGGTTTATCTTATGCTCAATTGAGTAGTTTTTATCAATTCTTTACCCACTTATTCATACTAATTGCATGTTTTATATTTTCCTTCTTGATTTTGTATTATGATTGAAAACATGCTTCTTTGGGCTTTAAACTTGCTAATATTAATCCTCTCTTATTACCATTTGATGCCTTGATATGTGTGTTAAGTAATTTCATGAATTACAGGGTAGGAATGGCTCAGAGGATGGAAAGAAAGCATGCAAAAGTGGAAGGAATACAAGAAGTTGAAGAAGTTGCTAAGCTGTCAGCCTGACCCTCTCGCACTAAAACGGTCATAACTTGAGCTACAGAGGTCCAAATGACGCAGTTCTAGTTGCATTGGAAAGCTAACGTCCGGGGCTTCGATTTGATATATAATATGCCATAGTTGCCCTGATGCTAAGTGACGCGAACGCGTGATCCACGCGGACGTGTCGCAGTGGCAAAAAACCAGCGTGGCAGATTTCTTCTCCAGTGATTTCTGGGCTGTTTTCGACCCAGTTTGTGGCCCAGAAAACATAGATTATAGGCTATAAAGTGGGGGAATGAATCCATACATGATCATGCTTTCATAATACACAATTTTAGGATTTAGATGTAGTTTTTAGAGAGAGAGGTTCTCTCCTCTCTCTTAGGATTATGATTAGGATTAGGATTTCAACTTTATTATTTCAACTTACAACTTCAATCACAGGTTCAGTGTTCCTTTTATTTATTTCCAATTTGGTTTATGAATTCTCATGTTTAACTTGATTTCTTTTATTTAATGCAATTTGAGGTATTTCAGATTTATGATTGCTCTCTTTTATTTATGATATAAATAATTTGGATTTTTCCCTTTTGGCTTTGGTTGAGTCATTGGAGACACTTGAGTTATCAAACTCATTGTTGACTGAAAATTGAAATTCTTCAAGAATTAATTCGAGTTCCAATAACTCTAGCCTTTCCCAAAAAAAGACTAGGACCTGAGGAATCAAAATTAATTCATCCACTTAACTTACCTTCATAGTTAGAGGTTAATAAGGTGGGGGAAAAATCCAATTCTCATCACAACTGATAAGGATAACTAGGATAGGACTTCCAGTTCTCATACCTTGCCAAGATTTTATTTTATAGTTATTTATTTATTTTATTCTTCTTATCATTTAACATACTGGTTCCTTACTTTCGAAACCCCAATTTACAAGATTCATAACCAATAATAAGAACAAACTTCCCTACAATTCCTTGAGAAGACGACCCGAGGTTTAAATACTTCGGTTATTAATTTTAAAGGGTTTGTTACTTGTGACAACCAAAACGTTTGTATGAAAAGACTTTTGTTGGTTTAGAAATTATACTTGCAACGAGGATTTATCTGCGAATTTCTAGACCACACAAAAATTCTCTCATCAGCTTTCTTTCCATCCTCTAAGCCATTCCTGCCCCCATAAACCCTGAAAACATTTAACAAACATATCACGGCATCGAATGGTAATAAGAGAGGATCAAAATTAGCACATTTAAGGCCAAAGAAGCATGTTTTCAATCATAGCACAAAATTAGGAAGGAAAATGTAAAACATGTGAATTCTATGAATAAGTGTGAGAATAATGGATAAAATCCACTCAATTCAATACAGGATAAACCCTAAAATGGGGTTTATCAATCATCCAATTAGTTTTTAATCATGTTTGATAAAGTGATGCAGGCCAAAATTAAAAGAAACAGTAGCCCAAATGTAAGGAATCAAAATCATTGCTGGTGGGTCTTTCAAACCAACCAAGCCTAAAAGAAAAAAAAGCAAAGAATTCAGATGGGCTAAATGAAACAACTCCAACCCAAGCCCAAGAAGACTCATTCAAGTTGAAGCCTTCCAAAGCTCATCACAAGTTTGCTTTGGTTAGAACCAGAGAGAGAGATAGAGAGCTTCTTCCTGCTCATTTCATCAAAGAAGAAAGAAAAAGAAGGGCTAAGCAAAAAGCAAATGTCTAATTGCCAAAATCAAACCGTGTTAAGCTAAGTCAGAAGATAAAGGTGATTCATTTCCATTTGCATGAAATTTATTTTCTTCACTCCATCTACAACTCTCTGCGATACCATTTTGGGATAAATAGAAAAAGGTATTTCTGATCTATGCTGCTGTAAATCAATGGTTCACAAAGTTGCTTAGAGCCAAAGCACATTCTTAATGGCATGGATTTGGGGCTTATCACTGAACAACAATCCATGCTGCTTAGTTGACCTCGGTCAAGTAAGAAAATCAGAAATGAAATCCCTAATTTTGGGGGTTAATTGAAGAAAGCAAAATGACAACTTTGGGAAGCACACAGCTCAAGGAGTTGACTAAGGAAAGATCCAACACAGCAACTTAGGAAGAGGTACAAAAAGAAAAAACTTTAATTTTTGGAAGACCAAGGAGAAAGGACCAGGGTTTGAAGTTTTTGTTCGGAGAAGGTTTCTCTGAGTAAATTTCATCAACTTGGATAGTGCTTTCTAGTTAAAAGAAGCATTTCACCAGAATGAGGAACGAAATCAAGGTCAAGTGAATCCGGTTCAACCTATAGCAACAGAGGCTGTTGAAGCATTAATCTCCTTCATGTTTTACAAATTGTAATTTCATTTTCAATGTATATCTTTCTGTAATTTCTTGAGTGAAAAAAGACTGAAAGAGAGGAATTAAGAAAAAGCCAAAGAGTGATAAAAGGCTGAGTGATACACTTGAGAGAAAAGCCTAGAGTGATTTCAGATTTCTTTAGGTTGTTTCTATTGTCTTGTATCCAGTACATGTGAGGTACCCCTTTCTTAGTTGGGTTAGCATTAAGAGTGAAGAGTTAGATATTAGCATAACCAAGTCAAGTTAGGTTAGAACTTGTGAGGAAAATGATTGTGTCAATCCTTTGGAATGGGTGTATGTAATACTTTAACTATAGTGAAAATTCCACCACTATTGTGGTGGAGACTAGATGTAGGTTGCATTGCACAAGGCAACTGAACCAGGATATACAATGGTGTCAGCTTCTCTCTTCCCTTCTCTGTTCTGTTTTCTGAAATTCATGAGACAAAACCAAATTGTCTCATAAATGTTCCATTGCTGAGTTCAAACAGATTCAGATTTAAAGTTTGAAATTAAAGGATTATTTCGTTAAAGTAAAAAAAGGCCATAGATTCAACCCCCCTTCTCTAAGCGTTCTACAACCTTCAATTGGTATCTAGAGCCAAGGTCTCTAGAATCAAGCGTCACCGCTTAGAGCAAAGGTCCAATGGCGAACAACTTGGGTACAACCACAGTTACCTATACTCTAACAGAAGGCCAGTCAAACAACAGTCCTCCCTTTTTCAACGGGAAGAACTATGCCTACTGGAAAGAAAGTATGCGGATCTTCATCCAATCCATTGATTACAACATATGGAAGATTGTTGTAAGTGGCCCCAAAATTCCAATAAAAATAAGTGCTGATGGAGTGGTGACTCCAAAAGAAGAAACTAAATGGAATGAAGATGACAAGAAGAAAGTCGAGCTGAATGCTAAAGCCGTCAACCTTCTTCACTGTGCTATCATCTTTGAAGAGTATTGAAAAGTGTCTAGATGCAAGACAGCCAAAGAAATTTGGGAGAAACTCTAGGTTACACACAAAGGCACTAAACAGGTCAAGAAAACGAGGATTGATATGCTGCAAAAAGAGTACGAGATGTTTAACATAAAGGATGGAGAAAGTATTGATGAAGTGTTTGAGAGATTCTCAATCATAATCAATAACCTTGATGCTATGGGTACAACCTACTCAGAACAAATCCTAGTGAGAAAAATCCTTAGAAGTCTCACAAAGGAATGGGAAACAAAGGTCACTATCTTAGTCGAAAGCAATAACTTAAGTCCCATAACCTATGATGAGCTAAAAGGGAAACTCCTTGCCTATGAAACCATAAATACAAACCAAGACTAAAAAAAAGGAATATCGCTTAAATCAAGAGTTGAATCAAAAGAAAGTGAGTCTAGTGATAGCTTTTCAGATGATGAATTTGTATTTTTTGCTAGGAGACTTAGAAGGATAATGAGGAACAAACGTAAGAACAAGGGCTCAAGCTCAAAGGAGTATAAGAAGGACTTGAGCAAAGTGGTATGTCACCATTGCAAGGAGGCTGGACGTTTCAAATACAATTGTCCAAAACTCAAGAAGGAGGACAAAGGGAAGAAAGAAAAGAAAAGAGTGCTCATGGCATCTTGGGAGGATCTTGAGAATGATTCGGATGAAGAGGAAGACTCCGAATGTGAAGCTCAAATATGCTACATGACTGGTGAAGATCAACTTGATGAGGTAAATTATTATGACTTGTCCATAGATGATTTACATGTTATCATTGATGATCTCACCCTCAATTCTGAAAAATTGCTGAACAAATATAATAAATGTAAATCTAAAAAAGAAATGTTGAAAGCTAAAAATGATTTTTTGAATGAGAAGGTGAAGGAATCCGAATGTGTTTTGGACATTATTGAGGAAAATAGATTTCTGAAATCTGAACTTGAGAAACTAAAAGGAAAGCACATTGTGGATCCTTCTCAAGAACTTATTGCTGAAAACGAAAGATTAAATGAAATGATTAAAAGATTGAATAGTGATTTAGCAAAGTTTGCTCATAGCTCTAGTAACTTGGACAAACTACTTGCAAATCAAAGACCATTATTTGAAAAATCTGGCTTAGGATATGTAACAAAAGATGATGCAGTTTTTTATAACTTCTCCACAAAATTCATGGCCTCTTCCTCAAAAACAAAATCCTTCATTAACAAATCTGGTATGGGACACGTTCCCACCTATGAAGAAGAATTTGGAAATTCTTATTTTGAGGAAACTAAATCATCTTTAAGAACTGAACCTATATCAAACAAATCAGGTCTGGGCTATATTTCAACCAATGAGGTTACATTCAAAAATTCATCTTTTCAAAACAGAACCTCATTTTCAAAAGGCCCATATGCTTTCAAAAATTCTGGTTTGAATGCTTTTGCAAAAAGGAACAATAACAAAAATCAATATGTCAAAAGAAATGCACATCTTCCAAAAACCATAAAAGCTAAGGTCTTTAATCATTTCCAGCATTATAATTCACATCCTTTTCAGCAACATGCTTCAGAAAATCATTGCTTTAATTGTAAAAAAAATTGGTCACTCTTACTTATAATGCTTCATTGAAAAAAGAAAAGTAGGAAATCAAATTTACAATATTGTTTGTGACATTAATGCACTTGGGCAACCAAGGTGGATTAACTTCAAAGGATCCAAATTAATTTGGATACCTAAGGTTGATTGAAATCTTATGTAGATGTGCCTAGCATCCAAGAAAAAGAAAGATATGTGGTATTTGGATAGTGAGTGTTCTAGGCACATGACTGGAAGGTCAACCTTGTTCATCAAACTCAACAAGTATGATGGAGGTTTTGTGACCTTTGGAGATGATGGAAAAGGTAAAATTATTGCTGTTGGAAAAGTAGGTGATAATCACTCTATTTTAATTGATGATGTCTTTTTGGTTAATGGTTTAAGGCATAATCTTTTGAGTATAAGACAATTGTGTGATTTGGGTTATTTAGTGACTTTCAAAAGATTGGAATGATGTGTTGTATATGAAAAGACCAATGATGTATTGTTTATAGCTAAGTGTTTCGATAATGTGTATGGACTTACTCTTGATAAACTCAAGGATCAAAATGTAGCTTGTTTTCACTCTAAAGAATCTGAAAAGTGGCAATGGCACAAGAGATCGGGCCATGCTAGCATATTTCAAATAAATAAGCTTGTCAAGAAAGGATTAGTGAGAGGTCTTCCTTTGATAAAATTTGACAAATATATCACTTGTGATGCTTGTCAAATGGAAAAACAAACAAAGAGTTTATTTAAATCAAAGGAAGACATTTCTACTAAAAGACCACTTGAATTGCTACATATTGATTTATTTGGTCCAACAAGAACTCAAAACTTAGGTGGTAAACACTATGGTTTAGTAATTGTGGATGACTACTCTAGGTTTGGTTGGGTTTTATTTCTTGCACACAAAAATGAAGCCTTTTCGGCCTTTGAAATTTTTAGCAAGAAAGTTCAAAATAAAAAGGATTTAAAGATCACCTCAATAAGAAGTGATCATGAAACTAAATTTGAAAACCAATTATTTGAATCCTTTTGTAAGGAATTTAGAATATCACATAACTTCTCTTGTCCAAGAACACCACAATAAAATGGTGTTGTGGAAAGAAGAAACAGATGTATTCAAGAAATGACAAGAGCCATGCTATGTGAGAGTAATGTTCCAAAATTCCTTTGGGCTGAAGTGATTAACACAGCTTGCCACATTTTGAATAGAACTATCATAAGAAAATTTTTGAAGAAAACACCTTATGAACTTTGGAAAGGTTACCCACCAAATTTAAATTACTTGCATATCTTTGGATGTAAATGTTTTGTTCTAAATAACAAAGATAATTTGGAAAAATTTGATCCAAAGGCATATGAGTGTTTATTTGTAGGATACTCCACAAATAGTAAAGCATATAGAGTTTATCATCAAGATGCTAGAATAATTGAGGAGTCCATACATGTTACATTTTGTGATACTAACTTGGTTTAAAATATTTTGGAGGATTGTGATGCAAGAAACCAGGATAAAAAAGATGATGAAAAGGCCAAAATCGTGAGAGTGAAAATTCTGAACTAAATGAATCTAAAACTGTAGCTGTAGAAAATCCTGCACGAGAAAATTCTGTTTTGTCTCATGAATCTGGTGAAAATCTTGAAACCACCAGTTCATTGAATCCCTCAGTGACCAAATCTGCTTCTAAATCCACAAGACCTCGTGAATGGAGATTCCTCAAGAACTATCCTCAGGAGTTTGTCATTGGGGATGTTTCACAAGGTGTCAAAACTCGTTCCTCCACTAGAAAAGTAAATGAAGAAACAAACATTGCTTTTCTCTCTCAAATGGAGCCTCAAAACATCAAGTAAACTCTTGATGACCCCTCTTGGGTAAAGGCAATGGAGGAAGGGCGTCATGAGTTTGAAAAGAACCAAGTTTGGACACTTGTGCCAATGCCAATTAGAATGAAAGTGACTGGTACCAAGTGGATATTTTGAAACAAGTTAGGAAAGGATGGTAGCATTACAAGAAACAAAGCAAGGCTAGTGGCACAAGGATATAACCAAGAGGAAGGAATAGATTTTGATGAATCCTTTGCCCCTGTTGCCCGAATGGAAGCCATAAGACTTCTTCTAGCTTATGCTGCTTATTGTGGTTTCAAATTGTATCAAATGAATGTGAAATGTGCTTTCTTGAATGGTGTGATAGATAGAGAAGTGTATGTGGCATAGCCACCTGGTTTTGAAAATAAAGAATTTTCTAACCATGTTTTCAAACTATCAAAAGCTCTATATGGTTTAAGGCAAGCTCCTAGAGCTTGGTATGAGAGACTTAGCTCTTTTCTTTTGAAAAATGATTTTCAAAGAGTCACCATGGACACTACTCTATTTATTAAGAATTCTAATGATTCTTTCATTCTAGTCCAAATTTATGTTGATGACATTATTTTTAGATCAGCCAATGAATCCCTTTGTACTGAATTTGGAAAACTTATGATAAGGGAATTTGACATGAGTATGATGGGTGAACTTAATTTTTTCCTTGGGCTTCAAATTAAGCAAACTAAAAATAGTATTTTTATTCATCAAGAGAAGTATGCCAAGGAACTAGTTAAGAAATTTGGTATGAAAAATGCCAAACCCATGGGAACTCCCATGCACCGTAATTCAAAATCAGAAAAGAGTGAAACTGAGAAAGATGTAGATGAGACTAGGTATAGAGGAATAATTAGCTCTCTTATGTACTTAACTTCCTCTAGACCTGACATTGTACAGAGTGTTGGAATGTGTTCTAGATTCCAATCCAAACCTAAAGAGTCACATCTTTCAGCAGTTAAGAGGATCATTAGATATGTTCATGGCACATCCAATTTTGGTCTATAGTATCCTAAGATTGATGATTTTTCTGCAGTTGGTTATTGTGATGCAGATTTTGCTAGAGATAGAGTGGATAGAAGGAGTACATCAGGCATATGCTATTTTCTTGGGAAGTCTCTAAATGTTTGGTCTAGTAAGAAGTAGTCCACGGTGGCTTTATCCACTACAGAGGCTGAGTATATTGCTTCTTCTTCCTGTTGTTCTCAGCTTATTTGGTTGAAGACTCAACTTTTTTATTATAAATTAAATGTACATAACATTCCCTTGCTATGTGACAATATGAGTGCCATCAATATTTTCAAAAATCCAGTTTTACACTCTAGAACTAAATATATTGAGGTGAGATTTCACTCAATAAGAGAACATGTTTAAAGAGGGAATATTAGCATTCAATTTATTAAATAAGAAGATCAATTAGCAGATATTTTCACCAAACCTCTAGCTGAAGACAGATTTTGCAAGCTTAGGACAAATTTAGGGATTTTAAATCATGATTCATTGTTTGCGCATTACTAATGTGTTTGTTGAAGTTTTTGTCTCACAAGTTGGGATGAGACCATTCTGGGCAAATGAAGAATTTAGGGATGTCAACGGGGCAGGGCGGGGGCGGGGATGTCTCCCTGTTCCCCATCCCCGCCCTCAGACTTGCTCCCCATCCCCGTCCCTATTCCCTGCTATGGGGGAATATTGCTCCCCATCCCCATTCCCCATCTACATAATAGTTCTAACTAATTATTAATTTTATATGAATAGAGCTACAAGTATCTATCTTATACAAAAACTGCAAGATTTTATACAAAAAAATCTAAATGACACGATGGTGACTTCTTTCGAAATGACGCAATGGGGGGACGCAACAATGAGCTAAAGGACAAAGCAGTAGACGAGGTGGGAGACGCGGCAACAGAGAAGAGAATGGACACGACAGCAGAGTTACAAAAAGGAACGCCGCAAATAAAAATTATGACGCGGTAAGGGTGATGGTACGGTGAGGTGTGACGATTGATGAGCGGATAATTTATACACTTTTTGGCATTGTGTTTAGTATGTTTTTAGTATATTTTAGTGAGTTTTTATTATGTTTTTATTAGTTTTTATTCAAAAATCACATTTCTAGACTTTACTATGAATTTGTGTATTTTTTCTGTGATTTCAGGTATTTTCTGGCTGAAATTGAGGGACCTGAGCAAAAATCTGATTCAGAGGCTGAAAAAGGACTGCAGATGCTGTTGGATTCTGACCTCCCTGCACTCGAAGTGGATTTTCTGGAGCTAAAAAAGCCCAATTGGCACGCTCTCAATTGCGTTGGAAAGTAGACATCCTGGGCTTTCCAGCAATATATAATAGTTCATACTTTGCCTGAGATTTGATGGCCTAAACCGGCGTTCCAAGTCAGCATAAAAATTCTGGCGTCAAAACGCCAGAACTGGCATAAAAGCTGGAGTTAAACACCCAAACTGGCACAAAAGCTGGCGTTTAACTCCAAGAAAAGTCTCTACATGTAAAAGCTTCAATGCTCAACCCAAACACACACTAAGTGGGCCCTGGAAGTGGATTTCTACACTAACTATTCTAGCTTACTCATTTTCTGTAACCCTAGGTCACTAGTTTATTATAAAAACTACTTTTAGTGATTTATTTTGTACCTCATGACATTTCATTTCTGAATTTGTATCTTCTACAGCATGAGTCTCTAAACCCCATGGTTGGGGGGTGAGGAGCTCTGCTGTGTTTTGATGAATTAATGCAATTACTACTGTTTTTCATTCAATCACGCTTGCTTCTATTCTAAGATATTTACTCGCACTTCAACTTGGTGAATGTGATGATCCGTGACACTCATCACCATTCTCAACCTATGAACGCGTGCCTGACAACCACCTCCGTTCTACCTTAGACTGAGTGCATATCTCTTAGCCTCCTGATTCAGATCAGAGTCTTCGTGGTATAGGCTAGAATTATTAGCAGCCATTCTTGAGATCCGGAAAGTCTAAACCTTGTCTGTGGTATTCTGAGTAGGATCTGGGAAGGGATGACTGTGACGAGCTTCAAACTCGTGAGTGTTGGGCATAGTGACAGATGCAAAAGGATCAATGGATCCTATTCCAACACGATCGAGAACCGACAGATGATTAGCCGTGCGGTGACAGTGCATTTGGACCATTTTCACTGAGAGGACGGATGGTAGCCATTGACAACGGTGATCCACCAACATACAGCTTGCCATGGAAGGAGCCTTGCGTGCGTGAAGAAGAAGACAGTAGGAAAGCAGAGATTCAGAAGATAGAGCATCTCCAAAACCTCAACCTATTCGCCATTATTGCATAACAAGTATTTATTTCATGTTCTTTTACTCTTTACAATTAAATATGAGAATTATTGATATCCTGACTAAGAGTTACAAGATAACCATAGCTTGCTTCAAGCCAACAATCTCCGTGGGATCGACCCTTACTCACGTAAAGTATTACTTGGACGACCCAGTGCACTTGCTGGTTAGTTGTGCGGAGTTATGAAAAGTGTAATCATAATTTTGTGCACCAAGTTTTTGGCGCCATTGCCGGGAATTGTTCGAGTTTGGACAACTGACGGTTTATCTTGTTGCTTAGATTAGGAATAATTTATTTTTGTTGGTTTAGAGTCTTTTATTTGAGTTTAGTTTCATATTTTAAGTTTGGTGTTAATTGCATGCTTTTATTTTCTTTCAATTTTTTGAATTTGCATGTTCTTAGTTCTTTCTTGATCTTTAAAAATTCTAAGTTCGGTGTCCCTTGTGCTTTTATTTACTTAAAAATTTTTCAAAAATTTGTTCTTGGTGTTCATCTTGATCTTCAAAGTGTTCTTGGTGTTCATCTTGACATTCAAAGTTTTCTTGTTTGTTCTCTTTGTTTTGATCTAAAATTTCTAAGTTTAGTGTCATTTTGTTGTTTTTCTCTTTCCTCATTAAAATTCAAAAAAAAAATACTTTTTCCTTATTTTACTCATAAATTTCGAAATTTTGCATTAAATTAGTCAAAGATTTTCAAAATCATATATTTTTTTTAGTCAAGTCAAAATTCTAATTTCGAAAATTGATCTTTTCAAATCTTTTTCAAAAATCAAATCTTTTTAATTTCTTCAATCATATCTTTTTTTTTAAATTGCAATCATATCTTCTCAATAATATCTTTTTCAAAATAATTTTCAATCATATCTTTTTGATTGCTAATTTCAAAATCTTTTTAATTAAATAATTTAGTTATCAATTTGCTTTTATTTCATTTTCTTCTAATTTTCGAAACTTTTATTTTATCTTCCATTTATTTTGTTTTATTTTATTCGGTTACTTTTAGTTAAATAAAATAAAAAAAAAATTTAAAAATATAATTTATTTGCAATTCATATCATCAATTCTCTTTTCTCCATCATGGACATAAGTGGAAATGAACGGTCCAGAAGGACTCTGGGGTCATATGCTAACCCCATTACAGCTGCATATGGGAGTAGCATCTGTATACCTCCCATCAAAGCAAGCATTTTTGAGCTAAATCCTCAGCTCATTATCATGGTGCAGCAAAATTGCCAGTATTCCGGTCTTCCACAGAAAGAACCTACTGAGTTTCTGGCACAGTTCTTACAAATTGCTGACACAGTACGTGATAAAGAAGTGGATCAGGATGTCTACAGATTATTACTGTTTCCATTTGCTGTAAAAGATCAAGCTAAGAGGTGGTTAAATAATCAACCCACAGCAAGCATAAAAACATGGAGACAGTTATCAGAAAAATTCCTGAATCAATTTTACCCTCCAAAAAGGATGACACAGCTGAGGCTGGACATCCAAGGCTTTAAACAAGAGGATCATGAATCCCTTTATAATGCTTGGGAGAGGTACAGAGGGATGCTAAGGAAATGCCCCTCTGAAATGTTTTCAGAGTGGGTACAGTTAGACATCTTCTACTATGGGCTTACAGAAAGAGCTCAAATGTCTCTAGATCACTCGGCTGGTGGATCTATACACATGAGAAAGACAATTGAAGAGGCTCAAGAACTCATAGATACGGTTGCTAGAAATCAACATCTATACTCAAGCAGTGAGTCCTCATTAAAAGAAAAGGCTAGAGCAGTAACTACTGATCCTAATCCTCAAGAACAGATCGTTGAACTTAATCAGCAATTGCTCCTTATGACAAAACAATTAGCAGAATTTAAAGAGATGCTCCAAGACACTAAAAATGCTAACAAGAATATGGAAGCACAATTGAATCAAACAAGACAGCAACTATCTAAACAGATAACAGAAGAATGCCAAGCTGTTCAACTAAGGAGCGGGAAGACATTGAATAATTCAGCTCAAAGTAGCAGAAAGCCAAAAAGGGAACAACTGACAGAGGATGAACAAACCACTGTCCAAAATCTCTCTGAGGACAGAAAGAGCCCAGAAAGGAATAATTCTGGCGTTCAAACGCCAGAAAATGGTGAAAAATTGGCGTCAAACGCCCAGTGGATGCCCACTTCTGGCGTTCAAACACCAGAAAAGGGAGAAAAGTTGGCGTTGAACGCCCATTCCTTGCCCAGTTCTGGCGTTCAAACGCCAGAAAAGGGTGGGAAGCTGGCGTTAAACGCCCATCCAGCACCCAATCCTGGCGTTCAAACGCCAATGAGGGATCAGACACCTGCAAGTGCTGATAGTAACCCCTCTAAGAAGGCTTCTCCAACCACCTCTGTAGGGAATAAACCTGCAGCAACTAAGGTTGAAGAATATAAAGCCAAGATGCCTTATCCACAGAAACTCTGCTAAGCGGAACAGGATAAACAATTTGCCTACTTTGCAGACTATCTCAGGACTCTTGAGATAAAGATCCTGTTTGTAGAGGCACTTGAGCAAATACCCTCTTATGCTAAGTTCATGAAAGAGATCTTAAGTCATAAGAAGGATTGGAAAGAAACTGAAAAAGTGTTTCTCACTGAAGAATGCACTGCAGTCATTCTGAAAAGCTTACCAGAGAAGCTTAAAGATCCAGGAAGTTTTATGATACCATGCACATTAGAGAAAGACAGCTCTATGTGACCTTGGAGCAAGTATCAACCTAATACCTGCATCCATTATCAGAAAGCTTGGCTTGACTGAAGAAGTCAAACCAACCCAAATATGTCCTCAACTTGCTAATGGCTCCATTAAATATCCATCACGCATAATTGAGGACATGATTGTCAAGGTTGGTCCATTTACCTTTCCCACTGACTTTGTAGTGCTGGAAATGGAGGAGCACAAGAGTGCAACTCTCATTCTAGGAAGACCTTTCCTAGCAACTAGACGAACTCTTATTGATGTACAAAAAGGGAAAGTGACCCTAAGAGTCAATGAGGATGAGTTTAAGTTAAATGCTGTCAAAGCTATGCAGCATCCAGACACATCAAATGACTGCATGAGTGCTGATATTATTGACTCTTTGGTGGAAGAGATCAATATGACTGAAAGTCTGGAATCATAGCTAGAGGACATCTTTAAAGATGTTCAGCCAGATCTGGAGGAATCAGAGGAAATAAAAGAACCTCTAAAAATTCCTCAGGAAGAGGAGAAACCTCCCAAACCCGAGTTCAAACCACTACCACCATCCCTGAAATATGCATTTCTGGGAGAAGGTGACACTTTTCCAGTGATCATAAGCTCTGCTTTAAATCCACAGGAAGAGAAAGCACTAATTCACGTGCTAAGAATGCACAAGACAGCTCTTGGTTGGTCCATAAGTGATCTTAAGGGCATTAGCCCAGCAAGATGCATGCACAAGATCCTATTGGAGGATGATGCTAAGCCAGTGGTTCAACCACAGAGGCGGCTGAATCCAGCCATGAAGGAGGTGGTGCAGAAAGAGGTCACTAAGTTACTAGAGGCTGGGATTATTTATCCTATTTCAGATAGCCCCTGGGTGAGCCCTGTCCAAGTTGTCCCCAAGAAGGGAGGCATGACAGTGGTTCATAATTAAAAGAATGAACTAGTTCCTACAAGAACAGTTACAGGGTGGCGTATGTGTATTGACTACAGAAGGCTCAATACAGCCATCAGAAAGGATCATTTTCCTTTACCATTCATAGACCAAATGCTAGAGAGACTAGCAGGTCATGAATACTACTGCTTTTTGGATGGCTATTCAGGGTACAACCAAATTGCAGTGGATCCTCAAGACCAAGAGAAAACAGCATTCACATGTCCATCTGGAGTATTTGCCTATAGAAGGATGCCTTTTGGTCTGTGCAATGCACCTGCAACCTTTCAGAGGTGCATGCTCTCTATCTTTTCTGATATGATAGAGAAGTTTCTGGAGGTCTTCATGGATGACTTCTCAGTATTTGGAGACTCATTCAGCTCCTGTCTTAATCATCTAGCACTTGTCCTGAAAAGGTGCTAAGAGACTAACCTGGTCTTAAACTGGGAAAAATGTCACTTTATGGTGACTGAAGGAATTGTCCTTGGGCACAAAATTTCAAGCAATGGAATAGAGGTGGATAAAGCCAAGGTAGAGGTAATCAAAAAATTACCACCACCTGCCAATGTTAAGGTAATCAGAAGCTTTCTGGGGCTTGTAGGATTCTATAGGATGTTTATAAAGGATTTTTCAAAAATTGCAAAACCTCTGAGCAATCTGCTAGCTGCTGACACACCATTTGTATTTGACACAGAGTGTCTGCAGGCATTTGAAACCCTGAAAGCTAAGCTGGTCACAGCACCAGTCATCTCTGCACCTGACTGGACATTACCATTCGAATTAATATGTGATGCCAGTGACCATGTCATTGGTGCAGTGTTGGGACAAAGGTAGAACAAGCTTCTGCACGTCATTTACTATGCCAGTCGTGTTCTCAATGAAGCACAGAAGAACTACACAACCACAGAGAAAGAGCTGCTTGCGGTGGTTTATGCCATTGACAAGTTTAGATCCTATTTAGTAGGATCAAAAGTGATTGTGTACACTGACCATGCTGCTCTTAAATATCTACTCACAAAGCAGGATTCAAAACCCAGGCTCATAAGATGGGTGTTGCTTCTGCAAGAGTTTGATATAGAAATAAGAGACAGAAAAGGGGACAGAGAACCAGGTAGCTGATCACCTGTCCCGAATAGAACCAGTAGCAGGGGCGTCCCTCCCTCCTACTGAGATCTCCAAGACCTTTCCGGATGAGCAACTCTTCGCCATTCAGGAAGCACCATAGTTTGCAGACATTGCAAATTATAAAGCTGTGAGGTTCATACCCAAGGAGTACAGCAGGGCGCAAATGACAAAACTAATTTCTGATGCAAAGTACTACTTATGGGATAAACCATATCTCTTTAAGAGATGTGCAAACGGAATGATCCGCAGATGCATACCTAGAGAGAAGGCACAGAAGATCCTATGGCATTGCCATGGATCACAGTATGGAGGATATTTCGGAGGTGAGAGAACAGCCACTAAGGTCCTCCAATGTGGCTTCTACTGGCCTACTATCTATAAAGATGCTTGAGAATTTGTGCGTAACTGTGACAGTTGCCAAAGAGCTGGCAACTTGCCTCATGGTTACGCCATGCCTCAACAAGGGAATCTTAGAGATTAAGTTGTTTGATGTATGGGGAATTGATTTCATGGGTCCTTTTCCACCATCATACTCAAACACTTACATTCTGGTGGCAGTAGACTACGTATCTAAATGGGTAGAAGTAATTGCCACACCCACTAATGATACTAAGACTGTGCTAAAGTTCCTCCAGAAATATATCTTCAGCAGATTTGGTGTTCCCAGAGTATTAATCAGTGACGGAGGCACTCATTTCTGCAATAAACAGCTTTACTCTGCTATGGTCTGATATGGAATTAGCCACAAAGTAGCAACTCCATATCATCCACAGACAAATGGGCAAGCTGAAGTCTCTAATAGAGAACTAAAAAGAATCCTGGAACGGACTGTAATTGCCCGTAGAAGGGATTGGGCAAAGAGCTTGGATGATGCTCTGTGGGCATACAAAACAGCCTTAAAGACCCCTATAGGAACCTCTCCATACCAGCTTGTGTATGGCAAGGCCTATCATCTGCCCGTGGAACTGGAACATAAGGCCTACTGGGCAACTAGATTCCTAAACCTGGATGCTAAGTTAGCTGGAGAGAAAAGATTGCTCCAGCTGAATGAGCTAGAGGAATTCAGACTCAATGCTTTTGAAAATACAAAAATTTATAAGGAAAAAGCAAAAATATGGCATGACAAGAAACTGTCATCTAGAGTCTTTGAGCCAGGACAAAAGGTTCTGCTGTTTAACTCTAGACTCAGATTATTCTCCGAGAAATTAAAATCCCGGTAGAGGGGACCATATGTGATTACAGGTGTATCACCATATGGATATGTTGAGCTTCAGGATATTGACTCTGACAAAAAGTTTATTGTTAATGGACAGAGAATCAAACATTATCTTGAAAGCAATTTTGAGCAAGAATGCTCAAAACTGAGACTAGAATAAAACTCAGTCAAGGTCCAGCTAAAGACAATAAAGAAGCACTTGCTGGGAGGCAACCCAGCCATTAGCAAGTTATTTGCTTTTTAAGTAATACCTATAGAAGTTTGATATAAAGTGTCTTCAAGATTAATCATCAAATTGTAGGAATTCACAGAGTTACAGAAGGATTCAGTGCAAAAAGCAGAGAAAAAGAGTTCACTGGCAAGAAAATGCCAGAAAGGGGCATTTTGGGCGTTAAACGCTAGAATGGATACCATTCTGGGCATTTAATGCCAGTAAAGATACCATTTTGGGCGTTAAACGCCAGAATGGGCACCATTCTGGGCGTTTAACGCCATAATTGCAACATCCTGGGCATTCAGAAAACGCCCAGTAACAAAAGATTTCTGGCGTTTAACGCCAGCCAGGGTACCTGGCTAGGCGTTAAACGCCCACAATGGCCAACATATGGGCGTTAAACGCCAGAATGGATACCATTCTAGGCGTTTAACGCCAAAAAGGCAGGGGGAGGAGATTTTATTTTCCACTTCAAAATTTTTTAAACTTTCATGTTTTGATTCATAAATTTCTGCATAAACATGTTACAAATTTTCATCATTCACCTTCAATTTTCAAAAATTCAATAATTTTCTAAATTCCTTTACAATTTTCTTTCATATCCTTTCCAAATCTTCTTCAAAAACTCAAGTATCTTCTCAATTTCTTTCCATATCTTTTCCAACTCATCCTATCATCTTTTAATTCTTAGATGCATCAACAAATTTTCAGATTTAACTCCTTTGTATCTTTTCCACCTTAAAAATCTCATCTTTTTCATATAATGATTCTATTTTTTTTTCTTTTCTTTCACCAATCATATCCTTGTGTCATATCTTTTTCAAATTTTTGAAATCCCTCCCGTCCACTTATAAATACACATTCGGCCATCCCCATCTCTCCACCATTCGAATTTGCCTCTCCTCCTATTACTCTCCTTTCCTTTCTTTTGCTTAAGGGCAAGCAAACCTCTAAGTTTGGTGTGTCTTTCTGTGATCACCGAGCTAAGACTCATTAAGATCATGGCTCCTAAGGGAAAACAAACCAACTCAAGAGGCAAGAAAGAGAATAATCCAAAGAGTCTTTGGAATCAAGAGAGGTTCTTTACCAAAGAACATGCAGACCATTACCATAAAATAATGGGTATGAGGTCAGTGATCCCGGAAGTTAAATTCAATCTGAAAGAAGACGAATATCCAGAGATCCAAGAGCAAATTCAAAACAGAGGATGGAAAATTCTAGGTAATCCTGAGACAAAGGTTGGAAGAAATATGGTTTAGGAATTCTACTCAAATTTGTGGCTAACAGATAAGCAGAGAATAACTGGAACCGCCTTTCATACCTACCGAACTATGGTCAGAGGGAGGATTATTTACTTCCACCTGGACAAAATAAGAGAGGTCTTCAAACTGCCTCAACTACAAGATGATCCAGAATCCTTTAATAGGAGAATGGTGAGAGTAGATAAGGGGTTGGACCAAGTTCTAGAGGACATATGCCTCCCTAGAACTAAGTGGATAACCAATTCAAAAGGTGTCCCAAACCAACTCAAGAGAGGAGATCTCAAACCAGTCGTAAGAGGCTGGTTAGACTTCATTGGGCGTTCTATACTGCTCACTAGCAACCGCTCTGAGGTCACTGTCAAAAGAGCAGTGATGATTCATTGTATTATGCTGGGAAACGAAGTGGAGATTCATCATCTAATTTCTTGTGAGATTTACAAAATTGCAAACAAGAACTCCACTGAAGCCAAACTGGCATACCCAAGTTTAATTTCTCTGCTATGTAAAGATGCTGGGATGAGGATGGGAGTAGATGAATCCGTCCCAATCGAACACCCAATCACCAAGAAGTCAATGGAAGGACAACAAGTGCAAGAAATCCCTGGAATTGACTACTGGACCCGCCTAGAAGCATCTGTCACCAAGCTGGAAGAAGCTGTGGATCAACTTAAGGAAGAACAGCAGAATCAAAACTGCATGCTCTACAAGCTGCTTAAGGAACAGGAGAAGCAGGGGCGTAAGCTACAGGAGCTGAAGCGCCAGAAGCTCTCCCTTGAAGGACCAAACACCCCACAGATTGAAG
>NC_029792.2:18065128-18085605 GCF_000816755.2 Arachis ipaensis
AATATCCAGAGATCCAAGAGCAAATTCAAAACAGAGGATGGGAAATTCTAGCTAATCCTGAAACAAGGGTTGGAAGAAACATGGTTCAGGAATTCTATTCAAATTTGTGGCTGACAGATAAGCAGAGAATAACTGGAACCGCCTTTCATACCTACCGAACTATGGTCAGAGGGAGGATTATTTACTTCCACCTGGACAAAATAAGAGAGGTCTTCAAACTGCCTCAACTACAAGATGATCCAGAATCCTTTAATAGGAGAATGGTGAGAGTAGATAAGGGGTTGGACCAAGTTCTAGAGGACATATGCCTCCCTAGAACTAAGTGGATAACCAATTCAAAAGGTGTCCCAAACCAACTCAAGAGAGGAGATCTCAAACCAGTCGTAAGAGGCTGGTTAGACTTCATTGGGCGTTCTATACTGCTCACTAGCAACCGCTCTGAGGTCACTGTCAAAAGAGCAGTGATGATTCATTGTATTATGCTGGGAAACGAAGTGGAGATTCATCATCTAATTTCTTGTGAGATTTACAAAATTGCAAACAAGAACTCCACTGAAGCCAAACTGGCTTACCCAAGCTTAATTTCTCTGCTATGTAAAGATGCTGGGGTGAGGATGGGAGTAGATGAATTCATCCCAATCGAACACCCAATCACTAAGAAGTCAATAGAAGGACAACAAGTGCAAGATAACTCTATTAAAAGGAGGGCACAGGAGTTCCTCCCAGAAATCCCTGAAATTGACTACTGGACCCGCCTAGAAGTATCTGTCACCAAGCTGCAAGAAGCTGTGGATCAACTTAAGGAAGAACAGTAGAATCAAAACTGCATGCTCTACAAGCTGCTTAAGGAACAGGAGAAGCAGGGGCGTGAGCTACAGGAGCTGAAGCGCCGAAGCTCTCCCTTAAAGGACCAAACACCGCACAGATTGAAGGAGCATCTACTTCTCAAAATCAAGGTTGTTGAGTCCTAACTCTGTGATAACCTTTATTATTAGGAATCTATTTTAAGAGTCACTTATTTTTTGTTTTTAATTTTCTGTCTTCTATTATTATTGGTCTGCTCTTATATTTATTTTTGAGTCTTAATTTTTATTCCATGATTAATAAAATTTAAAGTTTATGTCTTAAAGCTATTAATGTCCTATGAATCCATCACCTTTCTTAAACGAAAAATGTTTTTAATCACAAAAGAACAAGAAGTACATGATTTCGAATTCATCCTTGAAATTAGTTTAATTATTTTGATGTGGTGACAATACTTTTTGTTTTCTGAATGAATGCTTGAACAGTGCATATGTCTTTTGAATTTGTTGTTTATGAATGTTAAAATTGTTGGCTCTTGAAAGAATGATGGAAAAGGAGAAATGTTATTGATAATCTAAAAAATCATAAAATTGATTCTTGAAGCAAGAAAAAGCAGTAAAAAGCTTGCAAAAAAAATATAATAAAAGAAAAAGAAAAAGCAAGCAGAAAAAGTCAATAAGCCTTTAAACCAAAAGGCAAGGGTAATAAAAAGGATCCAAGGCTTTGAGCATCAGTGGATAGGAGGGCCCACAGGAATAAAATCCTGGCCTAAGCGGCTAAATCAAGCTGTCCCTAACCATGTGCTTGTGGTGCGAAGGTGTCAAGTAAAAACTTGGGACTGGGCAGTTAAAGTCATGGTCCAAAGCAAAAAGAGTGTGCTTAAGAGCTCTGGACACCTCTAATTGGGGACTCTAGCAAAGCTGGGTCACAATCTGAAAAGGTTCATCCAGTTATGTGTTTGTGGCATTTATGTATCCGGTGGTAATACTGGAAAACAAAATGCTTAGGGTCATGGCCAAGACTTATAAAGTAACTATTCCGAAGGTTACCTGAAAATGTAGGTCGATCTCGGTTGAGATCTTCTGTACTGATCGGAGCTAACGTGTCCGGCTGGTGGGTGGCGACCAGAGCTGTTGCGTCCGACTTGTGGGATTGAGAATGCTGCTGATCCTTCGTCACCGGAGGGTGGTGGTACCTGCAAGGGACTCCGATGCTTAAGTTAGCAAGGGTATTAAGCAGGTTTTTAGTAGAATCAGAGTATGAGTTATACCTGGGTGCTCCAGTGTATTTATAGTAGTGTGGGCTGACCTTTCTGATAAGATAAGTTAGTTATCTTATCTTATCTTATCTTATTTTGAGTGAAGTCAGCTTATCTTCAAGGGAACCGCCTTTATCTCTATAGGCTTGGATTGCCTTTGGATTTGGGTCGTGTTCCTCTATTTGGGCCCTTTATTGGGCTTTCCTGTCGATTTGGCCGACCTCTTTGAGAAGAGGTCGGATAGCCTGACCTGAAGAGGTCGGTCACTTTGTCACTGAACATCTCGGGTCGGATAGCTCGACCCAGGGTGTGAATAGTGCCCCTGCTCGAGCTCGGTCTTTCTTTTTGAGGTTGAGTCTTAGACTTCAATCCTTCTCTGGTGAAGCCAAACTCGAGCATTTGTCGACTTCTTTCTTTTATAGAATTTTTGAATGTGGAACATTTTCCTCTGAAAGCGCGCGCTTTTATAGTAGCGTTCTGTTCTTGGGAACGTGCGAGGGTTTAATACCTTCATTAATTGGTTTTAATTGCCCCGTTTCCTTGGCTTTTATTTTGAAATTTGCACACAGAAACGGTTTCTCTTCTTCATTTCTCTTCGTAACTTCTCCCTTCATTCTCTCGCTTTCTGTTTCTCGCCTGCATTTTGCCTTTTCTTGCGTTGCGGCATCATTCCACGATCCGGCGATTCCGTCTTTCCCTCTTCAACTCCTCCGGTTTTTCCAGGTTGGTTCTATTTACAGTTTTTTCACTTTGCTCTGTCTTTTGGCTTTCTGGTAAGTCCTTGATATTTGACTGCATGTCGAAAAAGCTTGAACCTTTCTATGATCTTGTGTTTGCTTGTCGCTGTAATGTGTTTTATCTGTCTTTCTTTTTTATTTTTACGCATACTCCTGGTATTTCTGTTTGAGGCTTCCTAGGGTTTTGCACGTTCTACTGCATCTTCTGACATCAAGGTTGAAAAAACTGTATCTTGCTTTATTCAAAAGATTGTCCCTTGATTTCTGCCCTGTTTGGTGGCTTTCCTCACTGCTGATCTTTGTAGATAACGATACTTGTTAAGATTTTCTTTGTTTGTTTGGGGTGCATCTTTGATGACTACTTCTTCTGGACATTTTGTTGCTATCTGCTTTCATTTTTTATTTTGGATTGGGACGGTGAGTCTGGGAGGTAGCTCATTTGGATGGCCGCGTTTGATTTGTGGCTTGTGGCCTTCGAGGTGTTTGTTTTGGTTGTAGACAAGAGAGGGTTTGTTGTTTTCTTGTGTCGAGACGTACGCTTGTTTTTCCTAAATCCTTGTCCTGTTGACTGCCTCCAAAGGATGCCCCTTGATCTTTTTGGTATGGGTCCAGGGGTTTCCTTTGTTGCTTGTACTGTACTGGATTATGTTGGCCGAGTTATTCTGATTTTGTCCAGGATGTTTTTTAGTAATCCAATCTTCTTTTCTTATTTGTAGGACTAGTTTGGCCATGTCTTCTCGCAATAACATTGTAGAGATGTCTTCTAAAGTTTTCGAGGGAATGTCCGATTGGCTGGACTCCCTTGTCTTAATGTGTGTCTCTGTGGTGGATGCTGAGTTTTGTGTAGAGCTAAGGAAACGTCATAGGGTTTGTGGTGGTGGTGCCCGAGAGAGGGATTATGAGCTTGTAGCGCCCGACTCTGACGAGAGGGTTAGTTTTCCTACTTCGGTCGAGGGGGAGCGTCCCTTCTTCTACGCCTATGAATATTTCTTCAGCCAGTTGGATATTACTTTTTCCTTTTCTGCTTTCGAGACCGACTTCTTGTGGTCGTGTAACATTGCCCCATCCTAGCTTCATCTGAATTCCTGGGGTTTTATCAAGATTTTTCAGCTGCTTTGCCAAGAGTTAGATGTAACACCCTCTCAGACTCTTTTCCTCTATCTTTTTGTTTTTGCCAAGCCTGGAGCTTCTTCCAAAAAGAAGGCTTCTTGGGTTTCTTTCAGGTCTGCCCAGGGGCATAAAGTTTTTGCCATGTATGATGAATCTTTTAAGGATTTTAAGAATTATTTCTTTAGAGTCCGCGCTGTTGAGGGTGTCCGCCCCTTTTTTCTTGATGAGAATGACGAGCCTGCTTTCCCTCTAGAATGGCAAAAGGATGTGAGAGTGTCTCGTTATACCTGGGAGATGCTTGACGAGGTTGAACGGGCTTTTGTAATTGTTCTTGAAGATTTATGAGGGGAACCACTCCATCTTGATACAAAAAAGTTTTTGAGTGACCCGTCTTTGGTTCGAACTGCTTTGGGTACTCTCTGATTTGTTTCTGTACTTGTTTCTTAGTTTTGCTTCTTCTTTTTGTGATTGTAACCCATTACTGTGGTTGATTCTGTATTTTCAGAGATGTCTAAAAATAATGATTCCATGAAGGCCTTCAAAAAGGCAAGGAAGGCTGCTGCTGCTCAAAATATCTCGGCCAAGGTGACAGGAGAGGGATCTTCTCAAGTTCAGGTGAAGCTGCCCGTGCCGAGTTCTCCTGGACCGAGGAAGGTGATCTCCACTCCTCGAGTTCGTCTGGCTGACCCTCCACAGACTTCTGCTGCTACTTCTGGTGCTCCTCCCAACAAGAAACAAAAAACAATTGAGCCTTTCAACCTTGATGCTCCTGACTTCGATGCGGTGTAGTTTGTTGATCAGCAAATCGGTCCTTATGGTGCCCTCCCCATGGATGATGTATCACTCCTTCGCCATTTAGATTTTATAACTCGGAGTAGCATTAAGATGGCATATATGGGGGCTGCCCTATATCGAACTGCCTAAAATCTTCCCCTTCACGCTACCAAAGCCTTCATGGAGGAGGCTAAACAGGAGTTCGATCGGATGAAGGGCTTGAAGGAGAAGCTTGAAGTAAAAGTAGCAAAACTGGAGAAGGAACTAAAGAACGAGAAGGCTAGCTCTCTTGCCCTGACAGCTTCTGTGAGGTTGGCCGAGGACACTGCATTGAGGCATAAAGACAGTTACGTCACATCCTATCGGGAGGTGATGCGTCTGAGGGAGGAGTTGGAGTCTGCCCGAGTTGATTACTCTGAGCTTCAAGGTCACCTTGTCGGCAGCGTAAATGCTGCTTTTGATAACCCGAAGGAGCAGGTTCAAGTTCTTGCTCCTGAGGTTGACCTTACTCTCTTCAGCTTGGACAATGTTGTGAGGGATGGTAAGATTGTCCCCGACGACCCGGATGATGATGATGTCGGACCTCCCTCTGCGCCTGATGCTAAAGTGTCGACTTCTACAGTTCCTCCAGCTGAGGTCGGTCATCCTGTATCCGATCCGGACTGTCAAATCCTGAATCGGGATGATGGGACCGTGGATGTTGTGCCCGTTCAGATTCGCCCTCCTTCACCCTATGCTGATGCTCCCGGGAAGGCTTCTGATGTTTAACTAAACTTTGTTATTTTGATTGTGTAAATAGCCCGGCTTGTGGGCTTTTAAACTCTTTATTTTGTAAATTTCATTTTGCTAACTGTTGACACTTGTTTAGTTGCTATTTTAGCAACTTTAGGCTAAAAAACAAAAAATAGCTTCCAAGTTCTTGGGGCTGATTTGAGTAGCCCCTTTGAATTTTTTTTTATCACAACTTCGCGCCTTTAATATCATGTCGATCTTTATCTCGTCTAGGCACTTTTTCTAGGCTTTTGGTAGTGCCGGAGCCTTGTCGCTCGATCTCTTTGAGTTGCTTTGTGCTTGTGATCTTTGATTCTTTTTGAGGCAACAAACGAAAATCCTGTTTTGTTTGGACCTTTTGTGAGATCTCTGCCAAGTATCACTTTTGTAGTTTTCGCACTTTATGTGGGTCGACCTCGTCATGTCGGGTCCTTCCTTATGTGAACCAATTTCGTCGTGTCGGATCAAGTTATTTCGTAATCCTCTTTCTTGGACTTTTGTTCAAGTCTCTTTCAGGAATTACGTTTATAACTTTAGGTTTTGGACCGACTTCGTCGTGTCGGGCTCTTCTAAGTTATTTTTGTAATCCTCTTTCTTGGACCTTGTTCAGGTCTCTTTCAGGGATTACTTTAATGACTTTGTTTTTTGGGCCGACTTCGTCATGTCGGGCCCTTCTAAGTTATTTTTGTAATCCTCTTTCTTGGACCTTGTTCAGGTCTCTTTCAGGGATTACTTTAATAACTTTGTTTTTTTGGGCCGACTTCGTCATGTCGGGCCCTTCTAAGTTATTTTTGTAATCCTCTTTCTTGAACCTTGTTCAGGTCTCTTTCAGGGATTACTTTTATAACTTTATGTTTTGGGCCGACTTTGTCATGTCGGGCCCTTCTAAGTTATTTTTGTAATCCTCTTTCTTGGACCTTGTTCAGGTCTCTTTCAGGGATTACTTTTATAACTTTATGTTTTGGGCCGACTTTGTCATGTCAGGCCCTTCTAAGTTAAAGTAATCCTCTTTAATAGGGTTGGCCAGACCTCTTTCCAGGGTTTACTTATAACTTGGGTTGACTTGGTCCGACTTCTTAACATCGGCCAGTCTTTAAGTTATTATTTAGCAATCCATAAGACCTCGTCAGGTTCTTTTTCCGGATCACTTTCGATAACTTCTTGCATTATTCTGTTTTCATCTTTGCCGATTTGTAGAGGATGGTTTCAATCTTCGTTTGACCTTTAGATGAATTATGTTTTCATCTCTGTTGGTCTTTATCGTGATCGTGCAGTGAATTTATTTTTCACTTTCTACCGATTTGTTGCTTTATAATCGGACGATGAATGTTTCAGATTAATGCGTCTTGAGAATTTGTAGAATATCTAAAATATATTTTATTCAAAGGAAAATGCAAATATATACATGCGGGAGTTTTTCATCCCTTTAAGTCGGATAGTTTGTAGATCTTAGCTTGGTACCTCATTAAAAAACCTTTTCAAGAAAAAGAGTGTACCTTATACCAAGATCCTTTATCATCCCTAACTATAGTACCTTCTTAGGTTGCAGGAGTGCCATGATCTAGGAAGCTCTCGTCCATCGAGTTCGGACAGTCTGTAATAGCCCTTCCCAAGTACTTCTATGACTCGATATGGTCCTTTCCAGTTTGCTGCCAGCTTTCCTTTTCTAGGTCGAGTTGTTCCGATATCATTTCGGATTAGGGTGAGGTCATTTTCCGCAAAACCTCGTAGCACTACTTTTTGATTATATCTTGAAGTCATTCGACGCTTTAGTGCTTCTTCCCTGATCCGAGCTCTTTCCTGGACTTCCGGGAGTAGGTCGAGTTCTTCCCTTTGCAGTTGGGAGTTGGCTTCTTCATTGTAGTGGACTACTCTAGGCAACCCTTCTTCAATTTCTACCGGGATCATTGCCTCCACTCCGTATGCTAATCGGAAGGGTGATTCCTTTGTGGTGGAATGTGGCGTTGTTCGATATGCCCATAGGACTTATGGGAGTTCCTCAGCCCAAGCTCCCTTTGCGTCCTGTAATCTCCATTTTAACCCGGCCAATATGACTTTGTTGGCAGCTTCGGCTTGTCCATTGGCTTGGGGATGTTCGACGGAGGTGAACTGGTGCTTTATGTTCAGATCGGCTACTAATTTTCTGAAGCCTGCATCTGTGAATTTGGTGCCATTGTCTGTGGTGATGGAGTATGGGACCCCGAACCTTGTGACAATGTTTCTATATAGGAATTTTCGATTTCTTTGAGCAGTAGCATTAGCTAGGGGTTCTGCCTCGATCCACTTTGTAAAGTAGTCTACCCCTACTATGAGGAATTTCACTTGTCCCGATCCCTGAGGAAAGGGTCCGAGAAGGTCGAGTTCCCATTTTGCAAATGGCCAAGGTGAGGTTACGCTGATGAGCTCTTCTGGTGTGGCGATGTGAAAGTTGGCATGCTTTTGACATAGTGGACATGTCTTTACGAACTCTGTGGCCTCCTTTTGTAGCGTTGGCCAATAAAATCCTGCCCGAAGTACTTTTTTGGTGAGTGCTTGTGCTCCGAGATGATTGCCACAGATGCCGCTGTGTACTTCTTCTAGAACTTCCTTTGTGTTGGAAGTTGGTACACATTTCAACAATGGGATTGAAATTCCTCTTTTATAAAGAGTATTGTTTATGATGGTGTAGTATTGTGCCTCCCGTTTTAACCTCTTTGCCTCCTTCTCATCCGTAGGAAGTGTTTCTGTTTTGAGGTAGTTAATTATGGGAGTAATCTATCCTTTATCTAGACCTGTTATGGCTAGGACTTTCTCCTCTTCTGAGATTGACGGGTTCTATAGTGTTTCCTGGATGAGGCTTCTATTGTTGTCCCCTGGTTTAGTGCTGGCTAATTTTGAGAGTGCATCAGTCCGGGCATTTTGTTCACTGGGTATGTGACGGATCTCATACTCCCCGAGTTGTCTGAGTTGTTCCCTGGTTTTATCCAAGTACTTTTTCATGGTGGGGTCCTTGACTTGGTAGCTTCCTGCTATTTGTGAATTGACCACCTGGGAATCGCTGAAGATGATGAGTCTTTGAGCCCCGACCTCTTTAGCTAGCTTCAAACCAGCTAGTAGTGCCTCATATTCAGCTTGGTTGTTTGAGGCAGGGAACCTGAATTTGAGAGAGAGTTCGATTTGGGTTCCTTGATTACTTTCAATTATCATGCCCGCACCACTTCCCGTTTTATTTGAGGATCCATTCACGTAAAGATTCCATTCTGAGGGGATTTCCGAGGTGTCTGTAAATTCTGCAATGAAGTCGGCCAAGTACTGTGATTTGATCGCTGTCCGAGCTTCATATTGTAGGTCGAACTCAGATAACTCGACCGCCCATTGTAAGATTCGGCCTGCTAGATCTGTTTTCTATAATATCCCTTTTATGGGCTGGTTGGTCCGAACCTTAATGGTGTGAGCTTGGAAGTACGGGCGAAGTCGTCGAGATGTTAGTATGAGAGCATAGGCAAACTTTTCTATTTTTTGGTAGTTCAGCTCGGATCCTTGTAATGCTTTACTGATGAAGTATACGGGTTGTTGCCCACTGTCGTCTTCTCAGACTAATGCCGAGGCTACTGCCCGGCTTCCTACCGCGAGGTATAGTATGAGTGGTTCTCCTTCTCGTGGCCGAGATAGTATAGGTGGCCGTCCTAGAAATCTTTTGAAATCTTGGAAGGCTTGTTCGCACTCTGTTGTCCATTTGAACTTTTTTCCTTTCCTTAGAATAGCATAGAAGGGAAGAGATCTTATCGCTGATCCCGCTAGAAATCTGGACAAGGCTGCCAACCTCCCGTTGAGTTGTTGTACCTCTTTGACACAAGTTGGGCTCTTCATGTTGAGTATGGCCTGGAATTTATCCGGATTTGCCTCAATTCCTCTTTGTGTGAGCATAAAACCTAAGAATTTGCCCGCTTCTACTACAAAGGTGTATTTTGCAGGATTGAGTCACATGCCATTCTTTCTTATAGTGTCGAACACTTGGACCAGGTCGGACAATAATGTCTCTTCACTTTGTGTCTTTATCAACATGTCGTCCATGTAGACTTCCATGATTTTTCCGATATGATCAGAAAAGACTTTATTCATTAGCCTTTGATAAGTAGCTCCCGCGTTCTTAAGACCAAAAGGCATCACAATGCAGCAATAATTTGCTTTTGGTGTTAAAAACGAGGCCTTTTCTTGATCTGGTGGATACATGGGGATTTGATTGTATCCGGAATATGCATCCATAAACGAGAGGTATTTATATCTGGAGGAGGCATCTACCAGGGCGTCGATGCTTGGGAGTAGATAAGGGTCTTTTGGGCAGGCTTTGTTGAGATCTGTATAGTCGGTGCACATTCGCCACTTCCTGTTTGATTTTTTCACCAAGACGACATTAGCTAACCATAGTGGGTACTTGACTTCTCTTATGAAACCTGCCTCCAGTAGAGCTTGTACCTGCTCTTTCACAGCTTGGGATCTTTCGGGTCCGAGCTTTCTATGCCTCTATTGTACTGGCCGAGATCCAGGGTAGACTGCTAGCTTATGACACATTAACTCGGGGTCTATGCCTGGCATGTCTGCAGCCTTCCACGCAAAGAGGTCGACGTTGACCAGTAAGAACTGTACAAGTGATTCTTTTATGTCTCCTTTTAGAGTCGTGCCAATATTGGTTGTTTTGTCCGGGATGTCCCCGATCTGGACTTTCTCTATTTCACCTTCAGGTTGTGGACGGAGTTCTTCTCGCCTCTGAACTCCACCAAGTTCGATTGTGTGGAATTCTTCTCCTCTACCTCTGAGGTTTAGACTTTCGTTATAACAGCAGCGCGCCATCTTCTGATCTGCTTTTATCGTAGCTATCCCTTCTGCGGTTGGGAATTTCATGCATAGATGTGGAGTTGAAACTATTGCGCTGAGTTGATTTAATGTTGTCCGACCTATTAGGGCATTGTAGGCTGAACTCACGTTGACCACGATGTAGTCTATTTTGAGTGTTCTGGATTGATTTCCTTTTCCAAAGGTTGTGTGTAGCGGGACGTATCCCCGTGGTTGTACTGGAGTGTCTCCCAGTCCGAACAGGCTGTTTGGATATGCTTTGAGCTCTTTTTCTTCTAAGCCGAGCTTATCGAAGGCAGTTTTGAATAAGATGTCGGCGGAGCTTCCTTGGTCTACTAATGTGCAGTGGAGATTGGCATTTTCCAATATGATGGTGATGACCATGGGATCATCGTGTCTTGAGATGATACCGGATGCGTCTTCTTTGGTGAACGTGTTTGCAGGGATGTCGGGCGCCTCCTCCTTTCCTTCGACATGATATACTTCTTTAAGATATCTTTTGCGGGATGATTTGGAGATTCCTCCTCCTGCAAATCCTCCGTGTATCATATGGACATGTCTTTCTGGCGTACGAGGTGATCGCTCGGTTCGTCCAACCTCCTCGTCCCTCCTCCTTTTTCTTTGCTCATCGTCTTGTGTGGCCAAATACCGATCTAGTTTTCCTTCTCTTACTAACTTTTCTATGACATTTTTTAGATCAAAGCATTCGTTGGTGGAATGTCCACGAACACGATGGTATTCACAATACTCGTTTCGGTTTCCTCCTCCTCTTTTGCCTTTGAGTGGTCGAGCTGTGGGTATTTTTTCTGTGTGGCAGACTTCTTTGTAAACATTCACCAGGGACACCCTAAGAGGGGTGTAATTATGGTATTTTTTTATTTTTTCCCCTTGTCGATCTTCCTTTTTTTTGGACTCTTTGTCTTTGTCTCTGTAGGCGAATCCGGATTTTGAGGTTTCTCCTAGTCGAGAATTTTCTTCCATGTTGATCTATTTTTCCGCTCGTTCCTACACTTCATCCAGAGATGTGGGGTACTTCTTTGATATGGATTGGCTAAAAGGTCCCTCTCGTAGGCCATTAATGAGGCCCATGATGGCGGCCTCTGTTGGTAGACTTTGTATGTCTAGGCATGTTTTGTTGAATCTTTCCATGTAGTTGTGAAGACTTTCCCGATCTCCTTGCTTGATTCCTAATAGACTGGGGGCGTGCTTAGCCTTGTCTTTTTGGAAGGAGAATCTGGCCAGGAACTTTTTGGCTAAGTCATCGAAGCTTGAGATGGACTTCGGAGGTAGGTTGTCGAACTATCTAATTGTTGTTTTCGTGAGAGTTGTTGGAAAAGCTTTGCAGCGAACTGCACCTGAGGCGTCGGTGAGGTACATCCTACTTCTGAAGTTGTTGATGTGATGGTTAGGATCTGTAGTGCCATCGTACAAAGTCATATTCAGAAGTTTGAAGTCCTTAGGAATTTTGGTCTTCATGATTTCCCTAGTGAATGGATCTTGATCTTTGCGTGAGTTGTTCTCAGGGGTGGTCCGAGTAGCTTTTGCTTTGAGATCGGCTTCGAGTTTTAGAAGTTTATCTTCTAAGTCTCGACGTCGCCTTACTTCTCTTTGTATATCCTTCTCAACTTCTCGTTGGCGCTGTGTTTCTTTTTCCAGTTGCTTTAAACGATCTTGAAGCGCTTCTATTACTCCCGGATTTGATGAGTTTTTGTCCCCGTTAGATTCCGGGGTATCTTTCAGTGTATTGCCCGCGTTTTTGTGCGGTGTTCTATCCTCTAGATCTGAGTCGTGGTCGTTGTCATGGTCGTCCGCCATAGTGATAGGATGACTTCCAGGTCCCCGGCAACGGTGCCAATGTTCCGAGGATTACCTGAAACTGTAGGTCGATCTCGGTCGAGATCTTCTATACTGATCAGAGCTAACGTGTCTGGCTGGTGGGTGGCGACCGGAGCTGTTGCGTCCGACTTGTGGGATTGAGAATGTTGCTGATCCTTCGTCACCGGAGGGTGGTGGTATCTGCAAGGGACTCCGATGCTTAAGTTAGCAAGGGTATTAAGCAGGTTTTTAGTAGAATCAGAGTATGAGTTATACCTGGGTGTTCCAGTGTATTTATAGTAGTGTGGGCTGACCTTTCTGATAATATAAGTTAGTTATCTTATCTTATCTTATCTTATTTTGAGTGAAGTCAGCTTATCTTCAAGGGAACCGCCTTTATCTCTATAGGCTTGGATTGCCTTTGGATTTGGGTTGTGTTCCTCTATTTGGGCCCTTATTGGGCTTTCCTGTCAATGTGGCCGACCTCTTTGAGAAGAGGTCGGATAGCCTGACCTGAAGAGGTCGGTCGCTTTGTCACTGAATATCTCGAGTTGGATAGCTCGACCCAGGGTGTGAACAGTAACTGTGTTCAAGAATCAACAATACTGAACTAGGAGAATCAATAACACTATCTAAATTCTGAGTTCCTAAAGATGCCAATCATTCTAAACTTCAAGGGATAAAGTGAGATGCCAAAACTGTTCAGAGGCAAAAAGTTACTAGTCCCGCTCATCTAATTGGAGCTAAGTTTCATTGAGAATTTGGAATTTAGAGTGTATTCTCTTCTTTTTATCCTATTTGGTTTTCATTTGTTTGGGAACAAGCAACAATTTAAGTTTGGTGTTGTGATGAGCGGATAATTTATACGCTTTTTGGCATTATTTTTAGTATGTTTTTAGTATATTTTAGTAAGTTTTTATTATGTTTTTATTAGTTTTTATTCAAAAATCACATTTCTGGACTTTACTATGAGTTTGTGTGTTTTTTCTGTGATTTCAGGTATTTTCTGGCTGAAATTGAGGGACCTGAGCAAAAATCTTATTCAGAAGCTAAAAAAGGACTGTAGATGCTGTTGGATTCTGACCTTCCTGCACTCAAAGTAGATTTTCTGGAACTACAGAAGCCCAATTGGTGCGCTCTCAATTGCATTAGAAAGTAGACATCCTGGGCTTTCCAGCAAGATATAATAGTCCATACTTTGCCCGAGATTTGATGGCTCAAACCAGCGTTCCAAGTCAGCATAAAAATTCTAGCGTCAAAACGCCAGAACTGGCATAAAAGCTGGAGTTAAACGCCCAAACTGGCACAAAAGCTGGCGTTTAACTCCAAGAAAAGTCTCTACATGTGAAAGCTTCAATGCTCAGCCCAAGCACACACCAAGTGGGCCCCGGAAGTGGATTTCTACACTAACTATTCTAGCTTACTCATTTTCTGTAACCCTAGGTCACTAGTTTATTATAAAAACTACTTTTAGTGATTCATTTTGTACCTCATGACATTTCATTTCTGAATTTGTATCTTCTACAGCATGAGTCTCTAAACCCCAAGGTTGAGGGTGAGGAGCTCTGCTGTGTTTTGATGAATTAATGCAATTACTACTGTTTTTCATTCAATCACGCTTGCTTCTATTCTAAGATATTTACTCGCACTTCAACTTGGTGAATGTGATGATCCATGACACTCATCACCATTCTCAACCTATGAACGCGTGCCTGATAACCACCTCTATTCTACCTTAGACTGAGTGCATATCTCTTAGCTTCCTGATTCAGATCAGAGTCTTCGTGATATAGGCTAGAATTATTGGCAACCATTCTTGAGATCTGGAAAGTCTAAACCTTGTCTGTGGTATTCCGAGTAGGATCTGGGAAGGGATGACTGTGACGAGCTTTAAACTCGCGAGTGTTGGGCGTAGTGACAGACGCAAAAGGATCAATGGATCATATTCCGACACGATCAAGAACCGACAGATGATTAGCCATGCGGTGACAGCGCATTTGGACCATTTTCACTGAGAGGACGGATGGTAGCCATTGACAATGGTGATCCACCAACATACAGCTTGCCATGGAAGGAGCCTTGCGTGCGTGAAGAAGAAGACAGTAGAAAAGCAGAGATTCAGAAGATAGAGCATCTCCAAAACCTCAACCTATTCGCCATTATTGCATAACAAGTATTTATTTCATGTTCTTTTACTCTTTACAATTAAATCTGAGAATTATTGATATCCTGACTAAGAGTTACAAGATAACCATAGCTTGCTTCAAGCCGACAATCTCCGTGGGATCGACCCTTACTCATGTAAGGTATTACTTGGACGACCCAGTGCACTTGCTGGTTAGTTGTGCAGAGTTATGAAAAGTGTAATCACAATTTCGTGCACCAACGATGCAGTGAGAAGGGTGGCAAGGGGGTGGTTGCAAAGAGGTTGGATGGAGTATGGAGAGCGTTATGGATCTCTGAATTAAAGAAGGGTTATGCAAATAAAGATTAGGAGTTTTGGATTTCTATATGTGTGTGTGTGTGTGTGTGTGTGAGTGAGAAATGACTAAAAAACATATATTAGAAATAAACTATTAAGGATAATTCAGGAAATTCATAAATTTCGGGGAATAGCGGGGACGGGGCGGGGATCCCCGCTCGGGTCCCCGCGTCTGCTTCGGGAAAATTTTGTCCCCCATCCCCATCCCCGCGGGGAAAATTCCCCACAATCAGATCCCCATTCAGGGCAGTCCTCGCAGGGATCCCTGCGTCTCAGGGAGTTTTGCCATCCCTAGAAGAATTATCTCTCTGAACTTAAATTTCTGGGCTCTAATACACGTGCTGAATCATCTGGGCCAACCCTAAAATTCAGATTCTGAGTGGCCCAATATGTTTCCTTAAACCCAACCATCTCTGGCCCCAATGAGTGTTACATGTGATGGTCCAATGTGTTTCCTTAAATTCTTGTGATTTTGTGTATTTTGTCTTTAATGAAAAAGTTTCATTTAAATCAGTTTTTATTCTTTTAAAATATTTATTTTTCTCAAATCAAATCACTTTTTCCTGATGTCAAGTCTTTTCAAAGTTAAATCATAAGTGATGCAGTTGCATGTTTCAAGAAACCTTTTTTCTTGGTGCGGTTACCAACCTTCTGGCTTCTCCCTTCATAACTTCTTCCTCCAACCCTTTGGTTTTTTCTCCCACTACCTTTAGTGCTTCTCTTCGTTCAAAACCAAGGTCTATCCAAATAAGGAAGAAAATTGTTCTTCAAAAACCTCCTCGTGAAAAGGTTTTCAAGCTCCCAGCAAAATCAAAACCTTCCACACGCTCTCAAGACCGAACCTTTACTCCATCACCTTCTCCTCCTTGCATAGATCCCATGGCTCGCACAAAGAACCCTTTGAGGTCTCCTCCCTCCTTCAAGCAAACCACTCCTCCCAGCGCTCCTTCCAAACCTAGTACATCAAAGGGGAAGCACATTGCTACTCAGGAACCAGCGCCTGAGCCATCTCAGCCTAAGTCTAGGTTTGTTCCCACTCGTCCTTAGAGAGGTAAACCTCGTATTCCTCTTAAATCTGTTAAGGAACCTGATATTGATCCCTTTGCACACAAATCACACTTCATAACATCCCATTCAAACTATAACCCTCACCGTTTTAGATCTGCCATGAATAATGATTTCTAAGAAGGGGTTATTGCTCATCGCACCTTGTGTCCTACGTTTCTTGTTGATTTATCAAATCTGAAAAAGAAAGGTTTTGAGTTTGTTAATAATCTTATTTTTCTGGACTGGAACCACATTTTTAAAATCCAAAAACCTGTTTACCCCAATATTAGTCAAGGAATTTTATGCAAACATGACTTACCATGAGGGGACTGCCCATTTGACATAATTCTGAATAATGAAACCATCAATGATTCTCTGAAATACACTGATGTTGGTGCATGTGCCTATACATCTGGTAAATGGGATGAAGGGGTAGGTCTATCTTTCAGTGATGCTCTCGTCTATGTATGTGAACATATTTCTTTGATTGATGGCATCACTCCAACTCACAAAGCCCTGGGTTATACTCGTGCTCAATTGCATCACATAGTGAACCATATCATCCTTCCTCAGAGTGGCTCATATCAAAGGGTGTCTTACACTAATACTCTAGTTTTGTATGCTATTCTCACAAAATCAGAAATCTCTTTTGCATATTTAATGGTAAGATATATGTTTGATTGTGTTAGAAGTGAGAAAAAGGATAAAGCTCTTCCTTATGGCATGTTCTTAACCTGTATTTTTGAATATTTTGGTGTTGACTTGTCAAATGAGTCATATGAAAATAGATACTCTTATCTAAAAGGAGGTGGTTCAATGAAACAACAGAAAAAGGGACCCACTCGTTTTGAAAGGGTGGTTCTTGATGATGATGATGATGATTTCATTCCTGAGGAATCTCCTCCTCCATCCACCACGGGAACTTCGGCCTCAACTGGACACAAAACTGGTCTATATGAAGTTGTTAAGGATGTGGTACAGGAATTTGTTTCTCAATCCAACCATCTGATTGCAATGAGCAAAGAAAAGAGGAAACTTGCTATGAAACATGAGAACTTCTTTAGAAAATCAAAGAGATAGAGTGGCCATTTTCATGAAATTCATTGACAATCTCCAAGAGGATGACAATATTGCCACTAATCCTGAAGAAGATGGTAATTCTGAAGAGGATGGTTCGGATGTCTGAAATTGTCTCATATTGCTGGAGCCTTTTGTTCACTTTTGTCTCATAAAAACTGTTGTTGTTTATTTTTGAACTACTCTATGTCTTTTTCGGATGACTGTAATACTTTTAACAACTGTTGCACTTAATTTCAGTTAACTCCCTATTTTGGACTTTGAACTAATATTTTGTTGCAGGTTTTAATTTAATTTTGTTCCACCGTTGATGACAAAAGGGGGAGTAGTAGCATATGGAGTTGAATTTTGAATTTTTGAATTTTTGTTGCTGCTGTGATTTTTGGCATGTGAATTTGAATTTTCTTTACATGATCTATTGATGTTTTGCCTTTGATAGTCTTGATGCTCTATTTTGTTTAAGGTTGAACGGTTTTGAACTAAATATTAGTTATTATTGCTGATATGGTTTGTTCAGTTTTGGAATGCACAGTTGAGTGTTTGCACACTCACTTGATTCAACTTCATAAGATGATAAACTGTTTGAAAAACCTTGCTGATTGCTTCATCCATGGATAACATATTATAGATAGTCCACTATTGTGTTTCCTATGAGAATATGCAAACAGGAAAGATGACAAGAGCACAAATCTAGGGAGAGCAACTCTTGAAAGAAAAAGGGGGAGCAACACAAAATCAAGTGACATCACTCAAAGGGAAGTTTCCTAACTTTATCCAAATTCAATTCCATTTGATCAATGTCATAATTATATTTGTCATCAAGGAGGAAATTGTTGAGTTAAGAAATTAATTAATTTCAATTGATGATGACAAACATTATTTTATTGGGTTAATCATCTAATTTGTTTTTAATCATGTTTGATAAAATGATGCAGGCCAAAATTAAAAGAAACAGTAGCCCAAATACAAGGAATCAAAATCATTGCTGGTAGGTCTTTCAAACCAACCAAGCTTAAAAGAAAACAAAGCAAAGAATTCAGATGGGCTAAATGAAACAACTCCAACCCAAGCCCAAGAAGACTCATTCAAGCTGAAGCCTTCCAAAGCTCATCACAAGTTTGCTTCAGTCAGAGCCAGATAGAGAGAGAGAGAGAGAGAGAGAGAGAGAGCTTCCTCCTGCTCATTTTATCAAAGAAGAAAGAAAGAGAAGGGTTAAGCAAAAAGCAAATGTCTAATCGCCAAAATCAAACTGTGTTAAGCTAAGTCAGAAGATAAAGATGATTCATTTGCATTAGCATGCAATTTATTTTCTTCACTCCCTCTACAACTCTCTACGACACCATTTTGGGATAAATGAAAAAAGGTATTTTTGATCTATGTTGCTGTAAATCAATAGTTCACAAAATTGCTTGGAGCCAAAGCACATTCTTAATGGTATGGATTTGGGGCATATCACTGAACAATAATCCATGCTGCTCAGTTGACCTCGGTCAAGTAAGAAAATCATAAATGAAATCCCTAATTTTGGGGATTAATTGAAAAAAGTAAAATGACAACTTTGGGAAGCACACAGCTCAAGGAGTTGACTAAAGAAAGATCCAACACAACAACTTAGGAAGAGGTACAAAAAGAAAAAACTTTAATTTTTGGAAGACCAAGGAGAAAGGACCAGGGTTTGAAGTTTTTGTTCGGAGAAGGTTTCTCTGAGTAGAGTTCATCAACTTGGACAGTGCTTTCTAGTTAAAAGAAGTATTCCGCCAGAATGAGGAACGAAATCAAAGTCAAGTGAATCCGGTTCAACCTATAGCATCAGAGGCTGTTGAAGCATTAATCTCATTCATGTTTTACAGATTGTAATTTCATTTTCAATATATATCTTTCTGTAATTTTTTGAGTGGAAAAAGGCTGAAAGAGAGGAATCAAGAAAAAGGCAAAGAGTGATAAAAGGCTGAGTGATACACTTGCGAGAAAAGCTTAGAGTGATTTCAGATTTTTTTTAGGTTGTTTCTATTGTCTTGTATCCAGTACTTGTGAGGTACCCTTTTCTTAGTTGGGTTAGCACTAAGAGTGAAGAGTTAGGTATTAGCATAACCAAATCAAGTTAGATTAGAACTTGAGAGGTAAATGATTGTGTCAATCCTTTAAAATTGGTGTATATAATACTTTAACGAAAGAATAAAACCTAAAATAGAGGGCAATTTGTGAGATAATGCTCCAGAAATTCAAAAAGCAATCATGACTTACGAGGCAATGGCTTAATAAGCCAAAAGTAAAAAAGACAAGAAGATGATGAAATATAGGAAAAGATGGCACCGTGCTCCGCGGTTTGCAACAGAAAATCTAACATTATTATTAATCGACTTTTATTTATTTGTTTATTTTTACTACAATTAGGTGATTATTATGGGAAATAAGACCAAGGCTGCCGGAATTTTTTACTATTTGGAAATCAGTTACTTAATTAAGACCCCGTGTCTGAACAAGAAAATTTGTTAACATAAAAATTTCATAAGGATTATTATTGTCTTGAACCTAAAAGATACAGACTAACTAAGGGAAAAAAGAAGAAGAAAAATATTGAAAATATTAAAAATTGTGACAAAGAAAAATTACATTCGTAAAAAATTTAATTATTTCAATTAGTGTTATATTTATTCTAGTTCTTAAAATCATATCATTATTGAGTGTATAAATGAAAAGAAAATTAATACGATCTAAATAGTATAAATATAGTAAATATTTTTAAAGCCTTAAAAAATTAAAAATAGAACGATTATTATTATCAAAGGGATGAAGTAAATGTTAACTATTGAATTGATAAAAGATGGTATTAGATATTATAAAAAGATTATTGTTAAATTCGTAATTTTATTACATATTAACTTTATTGTCTTGAAGAGTAATTAAATTTTCACTTTTTCTTTCTTCATCTTATCCATCTCAAGACAAATTCCATCACAGGATACATAAACAATACAATGTCACACGTAATTTGTTTTCAAACTTAAGAAATACGTCTTGGAAGTCAATACTAGAGAGGAAGTCAGTCAACTCAACAAATAACCACAAGCCCATAACTAGTAGTATACACTAATTTATCATCACAAAATAGATCTTTTATACGGTAAAATATTGTCTTGATTTCTAATATTTTAATTCAATTTTAATTTAATTTCTATCATTTTAATCATCGTATTTTAGTCTAAAAAAGTTTTAAATGTCATATTTTAATCATACAAAATTTTAAACAAATTTAATGTTGTTTCACTATTAAATTTGATACGAATAATTAGCGTAATGAGAAATCAATAAGATTTAATTTTAATATGTAAGTAAAATTAATTCATCGAATGATAATCAATATAAAAGGTTTTTATTAAATTCTAAAGGATTGATGATTCACAGATAGCATTTGAAATTTATTTACAAGAAAAAAATTGAAAAGAAAAAACATTTTAAAAAAATTTTAGGTATATTTTTCTAATACATGAAAGAAGATATAAGTTAACAGTAACATTGTTAACGACTTAATATACACATCATTCATCGCATTAACTATTTATTTAAAATATTATGGACTAAATTAAAATTTAACATAAATATTAAAGATTAAAATAATAATTTACTCTATTTTATATTATTAATTCTATTATTTATGCTTCTTTAGGATAACATTACTCAATTTTATTCTTTATACCTAGGTGCATCTTTTCATGGCAGCCTAACTAAAATAACCATATTACATTGATACAAAATATTAACAACTATA
>NC_029792.2:18085701-18089197 GCF_000816755.2 Arachis ipaensis
GTATAATAAATTGAATAAAAATTATAAATAAAATATAATTAATATTTAATATTATACACAAATACATTGCGATTGATTTAATAACTAATTTTTTGGGCGGATATAACATTTTTAATACTCAAAATCTTCCATGTATCTTAGCTTCTAGTATTCTAGTTGTTTATGTATTCGTCCCTCATAAAGCTATTGCTATGGAAAGGTTCATCACCTTGCTTCTGTTGTGCTTTTCATTGTTGCACGATACTGCCATTTCCATTACCATAGAAACCATTAGCACTTCACAATCCCTCACTGATGCTGACATCATGCTTTCACCTAGCAGAACCTTTGCATTGGGATTCTTCAGTAGTCCAGAAAATTCCAAAAATCGTTACCTTGGAATATGGTACAATAGAGTATCAACAACCACCGTTGTATGGGTTGCCAATAGAAACAAACCACTCTACCACTCATCCGGAGAGTTGAAGATCGCCAAAGACGGGATTCTAGAGCTTTACAACAGTAGCACCATTGCTTGGTCTTCCAACTCATCAAGATTTTCACAGAAACCCGTTATTGCGGTTCTTTTGGATTCTGGTAACTTCGTTGTGAAGGAAGCAGTCAGAAACAATGACGATTCAACAAGTTTTCTTTGGCAGAGTTTTGATTACCCTGGTGACACTTTGCTACCAGGGATGAAGCTTGGAATCGATTTAACAACCGGCATGAATAGGTACCTAACTTCGTGGACAAGCCGCGATGATCCATCTTCAGGCAACTACACATTTCAGCTTGATATCACTGGGTATCCGCGATTATGTATAAGAAATGGCGAATCCAAGGAGCATTGTGGTGGATCTTGGAATGGTGTTCGGTTTAGTGGAATTCCTCTGCTAAAACAGAATTCCATATTCAACTATTACTTTGTCTCTAACCAAGAAGAGATATATTATACATTTGAGCTTGTTAATAGCTCAGTCTATTCAAGGTTTTCGCTAACCGTGGATGGAATCATGACGCGTTATGTCTGGAATGCTAAGAATCAAAGCTGGAGCATCTATCTAGCAGTACCAAAGGACTTGTGTGATTATTATGGCAAATGCGGCGTGTATGGTAGTTGTAACATAGACAACTCCCCAGTATGTGGATGCTTGAAAGGATTTGAACCTAGGGTCCCAGAAGAATGGAATCAAGCTGATTGGTCTAATGGCTGCAACAGAACTAATTCGTTAAGCTGTCGCGGAGATGGATTCGCGAAATTTTCTAGTCTCAAGTTACCGGACACAGAGAGGACATCATGGTTAAACAAAACTCTGAGCCTTGTGGAATGTGCTGAAATCTGCATCAGAAACTGCTCTTGCACTGCTTATGCTGCATTAGATATCAGGAAAGAGGCAAGTGGATGTTTACTGTGGTATGGTGACTTAATAGATATTAGAGTACTGAATGATCCACAACAAGATATTTATGTCAGAATGTCAAAGAAAGATCTAGGTAGGTTTTGAAGTTCATCATTTCATCTTTATCTCCCAATTTTGGAAGTACCTTCTTTCTGTTTCTCTTTTGTTATTGTTTTCAGGATATCATATCTTCTGTTTGTTTGTGGTTTTCTAGATGAAGATGAAAATTTGAAACACAAATCCGACATCCGAAAGCTGCAGATTATTGTTTCTAGCTCAGTCATATCTGTAGGGATTTTGATCCTCTGTCTATCCTTCACCCTGTATAGATGCAAGAAGTACAAAAAAAACTATAGTAAGTCACTTTAATGGGCATGAGAAAATTTAATTAGCAGATTTCTTTTATTTTTGTTATGCTTTGCTATTTGATCTTTACATGTTGCTTTTGCTTACTAAATTAAGGAAGCATGAGAGGCAAACCAGAAACAGATGCACATGCAATACAAGAGCATCAAAAGGAGGAAGAACTAGATCTACCCTTGTTTGATTTAGCTACAGTTATTTCTGCAACCGATAACTTCTCTATCAATAACATCTTGGGAAAAGGTGGTTTTGGAACTGTTTATCAGGTAATATTGTATATCAGCCAAGTTTTCAGCTTCAGTACATGATTTATGAATGCACGAACCCGGAATGTCAAAATCTTTGTAATATTTTTCCTATGTTGTGCTACTCATGCTTAAAAATAACTGGCTATTCGTTAATACTATGATGCTCAAGTGATTTAGTCTGGGTATTAATGAAAGGCTAGGAAATTTAATTTATTGAGATGACCAACAAGTACATCATTTGAAAAGAAACACTTTTTTGTTTCTCTAGTAAATAATTTTTGTAAAACAAAAAGTTTCAAACTAGAAAATTTTGCATTTGATATTGAATTAAGATCATCATATATAGGTTGCCATTATGTTAACAGTATTTAACTTAAGAAGCCCAACTGAATCTAGGATCCAATTCACCATTATGTTAACAAACATTTAGCTCAAGTATGTTTCTTCCAAAGATTGATGTTCCCATCAAATATATATTATTGCAATATTCAGGGTATGCTGGAAGATGGAAGAGAAATAGCTGTTAAGAGACTCTCAGAAAATACTAGACAAGGTCTTCAAGAGTTCAAAAGTGAAGTAATGCATATAGTCAAACTTCAGCATAGGAATTTGGTGAAGCTTCTAGGATGTTGCATTGAAGCAGATGAAAGGATGTTGGTGTATGAGTTTATGCCAAATAAAAGCTTGGACTACTTCATATTTGGTTTGTTTCCACTTGATACTTAGTTTTGGTTTCATTTACTGTTGAATATTTTCTAAAGTTTGGGTAATAGATCTTATAGATTTCTACCAGATGTAGTTAGAGTAACTAGTTTAATGTTTAGCAATCATAAAATGAAGGGAAATAAAATTTCTTCAAAACTAATTTCCCTAATGTTGGTTAAGTTGTTTTCCCTAAAATGAACTGTCTAGTGTCTAAACTATGAGCTACAAAAACTACTTCAATATCAAAATTTGGCTAATCAATTGTCAACTTTTATCATTTTTATATGATTTGAAATCTCCCAAAATAATCAGTCTATAACATCAGTATCATATCCCCTTCTCACATAGATTAAGTGACATGTGCTCTATTCCTTTTTTTTTTTTCCAGATAATGAGAGGAGCATATTATTAGATTGGCCTCAACGCTTTCTTATCATTATTGGCATTGCACGAGGTCTTCTTTATCTCCATCAAGATTCAAGACATAGAATAATTCATAGAGATCTTAAAGCTGGAAATATTTTGTTAGATAATGAAATGAATGCTAAGATTTCTGACTTTGGATTAGCCCGAAGCTTTGCAGGAAATGAAAATGAAGCAAGTACAGTAACTATTGTTGGAACTTAGTAAGTAGTTGATTACTTTGTAAGTAGTTAAAAATCAGCTTTCTAACAAAAAAAAAAATTTCATATATTTGTATAAATTTTAAAAAATAGCCAAAATTTCAAAAATATTGGTTCACAAACTTTTTTGAAAAAGCTAAACAAATTAGCTACCGATTAAGATTAGTTTTTGACTTCT
>NC_029792.2:18089241-18090800 GCF_000816755.2 Arachis ipaensis
ATTTTACCTTGTTTTGAAGATGTATGTTCATGTTTTGTGGTTTTGTGCAGTGGATATTTATCACCAGAGTATCTTATTGATGGAATATTCTCAACAAAATCTGATGTCTACAGTTTTGGTGTGCTACTATTAGAGATTGTTAGTGGAAAGAGAAATAGAGGATTCAGCAATAAAAATCATCGCTTTAATCTTTTAGGGCATGTAAGCTTTACTTTTATTTTTTCTTGTTATCTATCGACTATGAATGCTTAACTTATTATTTGGTTTTAGCCTATAAGAACATCCTTTTCAGGTAAATATAGTTCAACCATTTCCAGCATTTACTTTTTATCCTTATAACAATTCAATTTTGATATATGTTCATAAATTTTCAAAAACTTTTAGTCTTATTAATCCTTGAAAAATTATGATAATTTGGTTTTGTTATTCTGAAAATAATATATTTTGGAAGACCTAAACCGAATTATCATCTATAATTTTGCAGGAATTGATAGGGACTTTTGCAAAATACTTTGATAAAAAAATGTTTGTATAGATCAAAATTAAAATTTATGATATTTATTAATCCTATTATTATTAGAGTTTAACTTTAATATATTTATCATTTAATTGATTGAATCTATTCAGGTGTGGACATTTTTCATGGAAGGTAACTGCATAGAAATAGTTGACACATCCATCAGAAATGCAGCCAATTTATCCGAAGTCATGAGAGCAATTCATGTGGGCCTATTATGTGTGCAACAAAGTCCAGAAGACAGGCCGAGCATGTCGTATGTGCTTATGATGCTGAGTAGTGAATGGATATTGCCTCAACCAAAAATGCCTGGCTTCTTTACCGAGAGAGATTTGGTTGGTAGCAGCACCACTTCATCAATTAATGGACTCACAATCACTCAGATGGTTCCACGGTAGATCTTGTTTTTTCAGGAGAAAAATTTAAGTAGCATAGTTAAGCTGTTTAGGATTATTTTATTAACCTGTTTATGGAAATAATATAAATATATGAGCAACTAAATTTGCAATTAAATTTGAACTATAATCAAATGATATAATTCAAGTTTATATATGTTAGATTAGAGTTTTCTTTTGTTTATAAATGAAAATAAAAATTTTAAAAGAAGGATAAAGTTAAGACAAAACATTTTCCGCGGTCAACAATATTTATGTGGCATCATAATCAACGATTCGTAGTGACTCCACAATGGAGGAATTCTATTGCCAACCATGGATTCTATTTGTGCTCCTAGTGTTAGAAATCATGTCCAAGTATTTTGGGAATCTTGATCACACCAAATCACCAATCTATTGTTACAACTTAAAATTTTATTGAGAAATTCTATTTTTGGTAAAGTGGTCTTATGTATAATCTTATTCATATCAATAAAAACATATTTTTCATTAAAATAAATTTTCAGTGAAAAGTCAGGGAAAAGTGACCAAAGATAGATAAAAAAAAAACAAAGAGATGATTATTTTTTACGACTTAAAATATAACTTATAATATTAATTTTAATTTATTGCTTCAATTTCTGTGCAATAATCTAAAAAATAAATAA
>NC_029792.2:18090883-18093766 GCF_000816755.2 Arachis ipaensis
TATTATTAGTATAATATTTAAAAGAGATAAATTAACATATATAAAAAAATCAAACACGCTACTTATCATAATGAGATGGAATGCAGTATGAACTCTTAGAATTAATGTGCAACTGTCATTGTTCCATAATATCTTCCTCTGTCATGTTCATTTTATTCAAGTCTTTCATATTAAGAAAAGAAAGAGTGATCAAGACTGAAGTCAATAAAAGTTAACAAACAAATAAAAAAATAGTTAATTATCACTATATTCTATTATCAGAAGTCAAAAACTATCATCATAAAATTGTTTCTGGTCAGAAAACGCGGCCAGGAAGTGGTGCAGACAATTTTTTTTTCCCAATAATATACAAGAAACAGTAGAAAAAATTACACATAATCCACAAAATTTTCAAAGGCAGATATAATATTGTGTTTTGTTCACGTTGACTGACTTAGTCAAAGAAAATATTTCCAAGTTTTCAGGTCACTAAATTCAAACAGTGTTCTGTCACTCACATGAGTTTCATTTAATGCTAATCATAGATATTCAATCCAGCATTCTACATCATCAGAAGCTGGAAAATGACATGAATATGTAAGACATGTATGCTATTTTCTCTTAGTCTTTGATTATTAGGTTAATTTGTACATCATCTTGATTATTTATTTAATATTTTTTTTTAACAGGGAATGAACATGAGCATAATGATGAAAAGCTTCTTCACCTTGCTTCTGTTTGGTTTTTTCTCTGTTCTGAACAATATGGTGGCTTCTACTGCAAGCGATGCTATTGATACCTTGCAATCCATAAGTGATAATAAGGGTGACACCATGGTTTCAGCTGATGAAACCTTTGCACTTGGATTCTTCAGCCCAAGAAATTCCAAGAACCGTTACATTGGGATTTGGTATAACAAAGTCCCAATACAGACAGTTGTATGGGTTGCCAACAAGGATAACCCCCTCACTGACTCCTCAGGGGTCTTGAAGGTCAACGCCACCGGAATTCTCCTCCTTCTCAACGGTAACAAGGAAGTAATATGGTCCTCCAACACAACCGGACCGGCGAAAGATCCGGTTGCAAAGCTTTTGAGTTCTGGAAATCTTGTGCTGCAAGAAAGAAGCAACAACAGAGCGGACGGCTTTTTATGGCAGAGTTTCGACTATCCATCCGACACGCTTCTGCCTGGACAGAAGTTTGGAGTGAATCTAGTCACAGGACTGAACCGATACTTGACATCGTGGAAGAATTCGGATGACCCTTCTCGCGGTAACTATACTTATGGACTGGATATCCATGGGTACCCGCAGTTATTTATAAGGGAAGGTAGTGCCAAAAGATTTCGTTTCGGATCATGGAATGGTGTTCAGGTTAGCGGGGTAGCTCAGTTGACAGAGAATCCAATATTCATTTATGAATTTAGTTATAATGAGGAAGAAGCATATTTTATATATGAGCTAATCAATAGTTCAGTTCTTCATAGGCTTCGATTGTCACCAGATGGATTTAGCCACCGTACTACTTGGAGCTATGAAAAAATGGAATGGATCACTTTTTTCCACATACCAGCGGATTCCTGTGATTACTATGCAAAATGTGGTGGTTATGCTAGCTGTAATGTAAACAAATCTCCTATATGTAATTGCTTGGATAAATTTGTGCAAAATGGAACAAAATGTGTAAGGAAAACTTCACTGAACTGCCATGAAGACGGGTTCTTGAAGTATTCGGGGCTAAAATTACCGGACACAGATAAATCATGGTTTGATAGAACCATTAGCCTTGAAGAGTGCAGGATTTTGTGCTTGAAGAACTGCTCATGTACAGCTTATGCACCTTTAGATATCAGCAGCGGTGCAAGGGGGTGTTTACTTTGGTTTGATGATTTGATGGATATGAAAGAGTTGAATTCATCTCTTCAAGATGTTTACATAAGGATGGCAAAGACAGAATTAGGTACACCATCTATTCCTCAAGCTTTGTTTTGTTTCGATTGCCTTTTTAATTTGTTGAGTTTAATTTTAATGTATTGACAATATAAACCGTTTAATCACATCTGTTCTTTTGGTTGATCATTCATACGGTCGATGTAAAAGTAGTTATTTCTATTAATATAGTGTTACGTAATTTGATGCACATGTAAAATTGTTTTACGTTGATAGAGTATCAAAATTACTATTTCACAATTTCTCTATTTTCTTATAATGCATGCTTTCTTAGGAAGTTTAGAAGTGCAGAAATCAAACAAATCCAACACTAGGAGGAAGCAAGAGGCTATCATTATAAGCTCCTCTTTGTTGTCTTTTGGGGTTTTAGTCTCTTGCTTGGCATTGGTCTTTTATAAATGGAAGACAAGGCAACAAGGCAGTTAAGTGATTTATTGAATTGTGTTAACATTGAACATGTTCTACATTTCTTTTGTTCTGATATTAAACACAACATGTTACTTTGCAGGAAATATGAGAAGAAATCAAGAAACAAAAGCAAGTGTAACAAATGATGAACAGCATGAGGAAGATATAGATTTACCCTTGTTTGACATTTCTACAATTGCTTCAGCAACAAATAACTTTTCAAGTGATAACATACTGGGACAAGGTGGTTTTGGATTAGTCTATAAGGTAACCAAATGTTAAAATCGCCATTTCTAGAATCTAGAATGCATAAATTCTTAGTTAATTTATTATATATTACTAATTTTACAACCAAAATGTGTTATTTCTCATTCTCTTATTATAATTGAAAATCTTTTTCTCCAAAATTAAAGAATTCTCTCATCTTCTCTTTCCTTTTCTCTATCTCTCTCATTCTTTCACTCATTCTGTCTCTCTTATATATTATTATCAATGACTAATTACAAATTTGACAATCAAAATATATAACATGGCATTCTCTAATTGC
>NC_029792.2:18093878-18109305 GCF_000816755.2 Arachis ipaensis
TTATAACTTTCAGGGTATTTTAGAAGATGGAAGAGAAATAGCTGTCAAAAGACGTTCACAGAATTCAACCCAAGGACTCAAAGAATTCAAAAATGAAGTTAAGCATGTTTCTAAACTTCAGCACAGGAATTTAGTGAAGCTACTAGGGTGCTGTATTCAAGCAACAGAGAGGCTTCTGATTTATGAATTTATGCCCAATAAGAGCTTGGACTTCTTCATATTTGGTTTGATTCTATAAGCCTTATGCATTGTTCGAAATAACTTTCTTAAAGTTTATCTTTTATGTTGTTAAAATTTAAAAATGCAGCTAGTCCTTGTTGCACAATTCTTTCAAAGTCACAGTTGATAATCTTAGAAAAATTTTCTAACTTGGGAATTATAACAGATGAACAGAAGGCTAAGTTACTAGGTTGGCCGACACGTTTGCATATAATCAATGGAATTGCTCGAGGTCTTCTTTACCTTCATCAAGATTCAAGACATAGAATAGTTCATAGAGATCTCAAAGCCGCCAATGTATTGTTAGATGCAGAAATGAACCCAAAAGTATCGGACTTTGGATTGGCTAGAAGCTTCGGAGGAAATGAAGTTGAAGCAAGCACACAAAATGTGGTTGGAACCTAGTAAGTCTTTTGAACAATCAACATAATAATGCATCAACTTGTCTAGTTTCTATCATAATACCACTCCTCCCAAAAGCTTAAATTAATAGGAAGAGATACATAAATAGTTATATCTCTAACATGCACCTTAAGCAAAAGTCTCTCTTTGAATTTTTTTTTATTTTTTTTGCCGAGGCTTTCTTTCTCTTTTCATTTGCTTTATGTTTATGTTTATGTTCTTTCTTTTTTTCTAAATAACTTTTGGAATATGAATGTGCAGTGGATATCTATCACCAGAGTATGTAATCGATGGAGTGTACTCGACAAAATCCGATGTATTTAGCTTTGGTGTGTTGGTATTGGAAATCGTAAGTGGGAAGAGAAACCGAGGCTTCAATCATCAAGATCACCACTTTAACCTTCTTGGTCATGTAAGCATGGACTTGAATTATAATTAATCAAGCTTGATATACTGCTAAGTTCTATTATCAACCAAATGTATAAAAAATGTGCAGGCATGGAGATTGTTTACAGAAGGCAAAGGCTATGAAATAGTTTGTAATGCAATAAGAGACACATCGAATTTATCTCCGGTTCTAAGATTGATCCATATAGGACTACTATGTGTGCAGCAGAATCCAGATGACAGACCAAGCATGTCAAGTGTGGTTTTAATGCTGAGTAGTGAATCTGCATTACCTCAACCTAAAATGCCTGGATTCTTTACAGAGAGAGAGATGGGAGGTGATGTTTCTTCATCAAGTAGTTATAAAGCAGTCTCAAATAATGATTATACAGTTAGTCTATTGGAAGCTCGATAGACGAAGATAGGTGGCATTTTCGTGTATTTTATTTAATTAGAATGAGACCCGGCGTTGTCCGAATTTAAATAAATAATAAAAGTGATTAATAATACTATAAAAATAATTTTAAATACATAAATATAAATGCAAATTATAAATAATTTTTTGAAAAGTATATTTCTTGAAATTATGGAACTTTAATTATATGAAAATATATGAGTCATAAACATTTCAAGGTTTTATGCAAATATAGTTATTTGTATAATCTCTAAAGTTATCTTTACTAATTTATGTTTCAAAAATTAAAATATTTTATATCTATATTATTAAATATTTTGATAAGTATTTTTCATTGAATAAGATTAAAATATAAACATTTAAATAAAATAAAATAATATTAAATAACTATCTTAACTTGAATCAATTCAAAAATAACTGTTGTAAAGACCGAATACAAATTATAATTTTATCTAATATTATTATAGTTATTTGAATGTTTTATAATATTATTAAAGTGCATGCAAAAAAGTATTGAATTATTACTTAATTAAGCATAAAATTGATTGTAATAGTCTAAAATTAAGAATTAGTAATAATATTTCTTTTCCTATCAAACAAATTATATAAGAATAGTTTGACGTCTTTTAATTATACTATTATAGTATAAGGCTATAAGTCTTGGGTATATCTAAAATAAGCACAATAATTATGTGTTTATTGGATGCGTCACATTTATATAGATCATTAGATTTTATTAGATGAAAATCAAAGATTAATATGAAAGAAGAGTATTGATGGACTCTAATAAATACAGAATATCGTAGTACATAAATAAATGCTTTAATGGTAATACTTTAATACACAATACTTTAAATGGCAACAAAATCTTTTATTCTTAAAAAATTAAATATAAAACATATAAATACAAAAATATGAGTATTTTTTATTCAATAAGACTAATTATTATGCAAGAAATTTTTATGATATTAAAAAATTATATTAAAATAAAATTTTAAACTGTAACATAAAAATATAAAATAATTAAAATTTTATTTTATATTACTTGACAAATAATTAAATTATTATATTCAAAATTTATTAATTAACTAATTTTGTTAAAGATATTATTATATAAAATAATTTTTCATCAAAATATTTTGAAAATATAATTTATTTAAAATATTATATATAATACATAAAAATATTAATTTTTTATTTTTTTCAAATTTTTTTAGAAAAACAGAATAAAAATAGTATAATTCTAAATACATGCCTATCACATTATATATTTACTTATATTAGTAAGACATAAACTAATCAAACTTACGTAATTAAAAATATAAAACATATAAATACAAAAAAATAAAAGTATTTTGAAAATATTATGTCATTTACACTAATTTTTCATATATATAAATTTGGGCAATTTACATAAATAAATTATTTGTCTCTCAAATTTACGTAATTGCATTGTTTCAAATATGAATACGCAAATACATTATTTCATATATCTATAGAAACCGCGGCAGTAGTGGTTAATCGAAACACATAATCCGCTATACACAGCAGCGGATTACTTGCGAATGGGGAACACATAAACCGCTAGAGGCACATAATCCGCTAGAGGCTGTCGCAATTTCTGTTTGTTGATGCTTTGGCCATAAACTGCTACTGCCAGTAGCGGTTTATGTGTATTAGGACACGTGTAAACCGCTGGAGGCGACATCAGTTTAGGTTGAGTATATATTTTTTGCAATCATATGATTTATATGGATAAAAAATGAAGTAATTTTTAAAGAAAAATATATACTTTAGTGATTTTTTTACTAAAAATAAATTATTTTATCATTCATGAGTTTTAGAAGGGACGAAGATAAAAAAAAAAAAAATTAGTCTTAGTTTATATATTTTAGTACTCTGTGAGTATTCACTATTTGATTTGCTATTTAATCTCATTTTAATAATAAATATAAATATTATAAAATATTTTTAAAATATAATTTATTTAAAATATTATATATAATACATGATATATATACGTAGATTATACAATCCTATATATATGTAAATTATATTTTAAAAATATTTTTATGAAAAATTATATTATATAATAATATCTTTAATAAAAATAGTTAATTAATAAATTTTAAATATAATTATTTAATTATTTATCAAGTAATATAAAATAAAATTTTAGTTATTTTATATTTTTTGTTACAATTTAAAATTTTATTTTAATATAACTTTTTAATATTATAAAATTTTTTTGCATAATAATTAATTTTATTGAATAAAGAATACTCATATTTTTGTATTTATATGTTTTATATTTAGTTATTTAAGAATAAAAGATTTTGTTGTCATTTAAAGTATTGTGTATTAAAGTATTACCATTTAAAGCATTTATTTATATACTAGGATATTCTGTATTTTTTAGAGTCCATCATTATTCTTCTTTTATATTTGCCTTTGATTTTTATTTAATAAAATCTAATGATCTATATAAATGTGGCGCATCTAATAAGCACATAATTGTTAGGCTCATTTTAAACATACTTGTAACGGTTTTATCAGTTTTTATTTTTTGAAACATTCTAGCATATCCATTTCCTATAAATTATTTTTAAAAAATTGTGATGGTAAAAACAAATGAATAATCAATTTATTTTGTGTCTCTACAAAAGATTGAAGATATTTTATTTAATCTATAATTTTAGGATCTAACACATGTAATGCTTTAGATAAAAAAAAACTTTATTAATTATTGTGAGAACCGTTACAAAATATGAATTGAATAATGAAAAGAATATTTAACATTATTAAAAAGAGATTTTAATTGCGAGGATTATGTTGCTAATTATTATGAATACTGTTACATGCAAGAATTGACACTGAGGTTGAAAAAATATATATATTTGGTTTCATAATAGAATTACATCTATAGTAATATGCTGATATGGCGAAATTCTAAAGAATCTATATGTCATTACCTAAAAGAGAAAGTATAGTTGAACAATATAAATATTAAACAAAGTGAGCAACGGTTTAAAATAAGAATGATTTAAATTAGGTTAATAATTAATTAGATTTATTTAAATGTTTGAATTTAAATCATTAGAATTAGTTAATAACATGTTCTAAAATACGTTGTAACCATTTGCAATTTCCACCATCACCGGAGAGAGCACCAACTCAAGATGACCGACCACCACCACTGGAGAGGGCGCCAACCCAAGGTGATCGAAGTCGCAATTGCCGCCAAGCGTGCCTTTCCTTCCGAGAACACTACTGTTCCTGCATCCCGTGCAGCCTTACGTTTTTCACAAATTCGTACTACCACTGTCATTGTGATTCACGATACTAGAACTGCCGCCGTAACTACTGGCTCATGACTGCTGAAGGTGGCACCGCTGTTGCTAACCCAAGCTCATTACCTGTTTTTTGTGTTGAAGGCATGCTATTGAGATTGTTGATGGAGTTATCATTGGGTGAAAAAATTTCTAATGCCCCATCAGCCTACACTAGTGATCATTCCAATCAATCAGATGGCAATATTGTAAATCTGAGCATTGATGAGAGTCAACGTGATGATAAATTATGCAGTGAAAGTTTTATACGCCATGCAGATGTTTATTTTTCATGCAAATGGGATGTTTATTATTCATGTAAATTGGATGTCTATATACAAATGGGATGTTTATTCTTAATACGAAACGGCTCACCTGCACTCGAAATTCATAATGTCGGGAGACAGTAGCGCTGGGGAGCTTTTTCGCCGGCGAAGGAGACTGCATGCTGGGGTAGGTGACGGATGAACGAGTTAGAAGGGGGTGTAATTAGGTCAAAATGAAATTAGATAAAGAGAAAGTTTAGGGCCAGCACTTTTATTAAAATTTGGCCAGCACTTAACCAGCAAAAGAAAAGTAAATAATCCTATACTATTGGATGAAATCTCACATTATTAAAAATACTAATGATGAATAATTGATGGTTACAAATTGTAACATCCTAATGCTTTTAAACTGAGATTAACTTTATCTGGATTATATTTAGTAGGTGATATTCTAAAATCTATGCGAAATTTTGTTTCTTTTTAAAACAAATATGAAATATTTATATAAAATAATTTATATAAAAAAATTGAATAACTAGTCTTTATTAGAAGAGTTACTAGTTGAAAAATATACGTGAATCTAGAAATACTAACATGAAAAACGGGCGTGCTAAACTATGAAGGCACAACAATGACAGGCTTTACTCATATCATAACAAGAAACATCATAGTTACAATTGCAATCACTCAATAAAAATAAAACAAGACACACAAAAAATCCTAATTCTCTTAATTTGTATAACTATGGCTAAAACAATCGCATGTCCTTCCTTCCTAAGGTAAATGCTTAATGTTTTGTATCTACGTCCTCGATAGCTTGCTCCCACTAGTGCACTCGTCTTTTCACCTCAACTGAGCAGTGTATTGCTTTGTACTGCATCGTTCCTGAAGATGGTACGGAGAGAGGGGTGAGAAACAAAAGTTTCTCAGTAGTTTATCTATATGGTGTCATCGTATCCATCCCCAGCCACTCCGAGTTTTTAAAATAAAAACAGTGATGATGCAATGTTGTTCAATTATTATTTTCAAAAGTTCTTATTAGTCGGAGTGGTGTGACTTTTAGATGCTTCTCATTTACTTATGTTATGACATGTGTAATACATATAAAATGCCTATAGCGTTAAAACATAAACTCGTAAACCTTAGTTTGATTTCTCCTACGCCATAAAGCAAGGCAAAATAAATAGTAAATAAGAGAAGAATAGTAACATTGACATAGAAAAGTCAAACAGAATAGATCTGAATAAAATCAAGACCTTAACGAATATCATAGATTTCAAAAAGGAACTTTGGATAAAAGAAGGATCTTTGAATGCAATAATAAACATAATCATAAATCAAAAAGATAAAAGAAGAACAATCATGATCATACTTTTCATTGTACTTTTCATTACTTTTTCTCATGGCTTTTATGGAAGGTATTGAACTCAAACTGGTATAAAAGTGGGAGTCCCCTTCCCTTACCGAAGGTTCTTATCCCAAACGTTTTGGTGATCACCTTCCCTTACTGAAGGATCATCTCGATCGATCACCTTCCCTTACCGAAGGATCATATCGATATCTTGTCTTTGGGGGTCACCTTCCCTTACCGAAGGATCATTTCCTCAGTTCAATTTACAATCAAGGTTATTTAGACATACACAAGAAGGGAGTCATATCAAAAAAAGATATATTATTATATAAAATTGATAGGATAGTCCCCTTCCCTTACCGAAGGTTCTTATCCCAAACGTTTCCGATCACCTTCCCTTACCGAAGGATCATCTCGATCGATCACCTTCCCTTACCGAAAGATCATATCAATATCTTGTCTTTGGGGGTCACCTTCCCTTACCAAAGGATTATTCCCTCGGTTCAATTTACAATCAAGGTTATTTAGACATACACAAGAAGGGAGTCATATCAAAAAAGATATATTATTATATAAAATTGATGGGATAGTCTCCTTCCCTTACCGAAGGTTCTTATCCCAAACGTTTTCTGATCACCTTTCCTTACCGAAGGATCATCTCGATTATCTTGTCTTTGGGGGTCACCTTCCCTTACCAAAGGATCATTCCCTCAGTTCTTTAATGCACATAAGATTTTTATTATAATGTATGATGCGTATGAAGAAAAGAGACATTATATCATGACGTGCAATGCTAAAAAACATTTAAGATATGACATATAAAAATTAGCACAAAATCCCCTACCTCGAGTGAAGTTTCGATAGGTATTCTGATGCAAATAGATGCAGTTTGTTAGTGAAGAGAGACTTATTCCATAGCTAGACTTTTGTGTATACTAGAATGTTTTGTATAGAAAAAAGGAATAGAATGAGAAAGGAAGGATCAAATAGCTCTCAGGTATGTGCAGATTATGTTAGGAGGCATTTAGGTGAAATCTGCAATCTGAATCGTCACTTTGTGAGCCCTATAATGTTTTCTACTTTTTGAATTTGGAAATAGCTATTAGAGATAAATTTATAGAGAATTGAATTATCTTTAAAACGAATCTTAAATGAAGTCAATCGGATAATCACAGCTTGAGATATTCCCGAAATACTGTTAGTATATCAGGCTGGCTAATAAGAGCGCGATTTTCTACTATGAACTTGTAACCGATTTATCTATCTAATTTAATTTGAATTTGATTTTATACTGAACTTAAAGAATAGAGTTAGTATTCTTATATTTTCATATAACTAAATATCATTCAAATCTAATAAATGTATAATTAATTATGACTATATTTTAAAAGGTTGTTTATTGTCGGTTAGAGATTTACTACCACTAATGCTTTCATATGTTTAAATTTTAAATTCAAATCTTAAATCATTAATTAATTAGTTATTAAAAAAAATGACTTGATTCAAAAAGTTGGGATGTTACACAAATCACAAAATTTACTACCTCCTAGCACTCGATAAAAGTGGTGAATTTATGATGAAAGTGAAATTGAATGGTTAGCAAACTTGAAATACGGCTTGTTATTCATATTGTTTATACCTCTCATTATTCATCTAGCGAGATTGTTACTTAAATATAGAATGACTTTGATATAAAATGATTTTGGAATTAACTTTTATATAGATAAAATAGATAGATTAATGTTTATTCTTATGTTAAACTAACAAAACTGTTCTTCCTTATTAAGCTCTTGTTACATTTGTGATTTTGGACTTTGGAAATGAATACAAATGTCTATGCATAAGCTATGTTGATTGGGAAAAAAAACTTAAAAGACTAATAATTTTAATTTTTATTGGCCAATATTTTGACTAACAGCTAACTAAAAAATAACAACTTGTATTGGCCTTATAACATTGTTTTTGTTGATTTTTTCACTGTTGGCCATCTAGTTATTTCTACCTCTTTGAAATTAAAAAAAAAAAAAATTCAAAAGCCAATCACCTTTAGCGAGTTAATAGTCAAAATTGTCTCTAAAAGATATATCGATCTTCATTTTAGTCCTCGAAAGATAAAATTAATCGAAATTGTCTCCGAAAGATACATGACTTGGTCACGTTAGTCCTTCTGTCAGTTGGATGATGATGTGTCATGTTAAGTGTCACGTGGCATGATGATGTGGTGGGTTAATGCCACGTGTCACAAGATGATTGGTTAATGTGTCAGATCAGTGACACCTGATGCGCCACATGTCAGATCAGTGACACGTGGCACTTGACATGTGATGGTTTCAGTGGCTAAGAGAGGGGGGTTGAATCTTAGCCCCCCTTTTTTGTTGCTAACACTTACTGAACTCAGAGGAGACTTTTCTGTTTTGGCTCGTCTCTGGACACGAGACTTTTTCTTTTATCTCGTCCCTAGCCACGAGACTTTTTGTTTTGTCTCATCACTTGGCACGAGACATTTTTCGTTTTTGCTCCTGTGCATTAGAAAACAGAAATGGAGTAGAAGAGAAGAAAGATTACACCCAGATATATCCTGGTTCAGCTGCTAAGTGCAGTGCAGCCTACATCCAGTCTCCATCACAACAATGATGGAATTTCACTATAATCAACCTGATTACAAACTGTAAAGTGCTAACCCAACTTACAAGGGGATTCCCACAGAATCATGAAATACAACATAGATGAACAAAGGAACTCTAAGACATCTATGGCTTTTTCTTTTAATTTTGCACTCTCTGCCTTTTTCCGCTCTATGGCTTTTTCATACAAACCTCCCTGTTTGCCTTTTTCCATGAGACTCAAGACATGACAAAATTAAACAGAAAAATACAAAACAGAATACATTGAAGGAGAAGAGAAAAACTGTTAGCTCAGGTAGCTCTGAGAACTCTGTGCCTTGCACTCTCAAATTCTCTCCTTGCTCCAAACAGTGGCTGTTCTCTCTTTTTAAAGAAGAGGGAAGCCTCCACACTTGAAGCCAACACCCAAACCAACTTCTTCCTCCTTCAACAAACAGAACCGGTTCGGCCACATAGAGTGAGAAGAGATAACCATGCAAAACCCAACATGCAATTACCTCTGGTCCTTTCTTGATCATCACCCTTCATCAATCCGAGCTCTCCATCCTTGGCTTGTTCTCCAAGATGGATTTCTGGCCCTTGATGCTTCATGATGATAATGACTTCATCTGCTTCAATCTCTGCCTTAACCATCACTTCGCCACTCTAGCTACTCCCTGTGGTGGTTAAACAGAATCAAAGACAAGCCATGCTTCAATATCTCCCTTGCTGGCCGAATCTTTACCTTCCATTTTTGAGCATGAAGAACTCAAGATAACCTCACCAAATCTAACCACATTTGGTGAGTATCTTAGCCACAGCTCATTTTTATTTTAGTATGTTTTCTTGCCATCATTAGCTTGATGGTCTTGATGCATGCAACTTCTTCCTTTTCTTGGTTGATGAGCATAGCGTCCATAGCTTCCTGGACAAGGACCGAAGGAAGAAGAAGAAAGAGATGAGAGAGAATGTGAAGTTAAAGTAAAAGCAATTAAATGAAACTGAAACATATTGATAGATTGCTTTTACTTCCCTTGCTTTGAGTAGCGTATAGCATTAATCATAATGATTCCCTATCAAATCAAAGTCAAGTTCTCTCTCATGTTTCCAATGCTAGCTTATTAAGTTTTGAAATCCATTCTTAGCAAGTAATGGAATCCGTTGGAAAGCATGAAGCTTATTTGCTTTCTTAGTTTCGGACCAGGCTTGGAACCATTCATCACTAATAAGACTTAGGCTTGTAGTATTGAAATTAAAGCTGGCCCAGTTAGTTAACATTTGCTTTCCTGATGAAATTTGTTTCGGATCAAGCATGAGAAAATTAACCATGGGCTTGGTTGTAACAACATTAAGCTTGGCCCATCAATAAAAATTCAGCCACTTATTATAAACCATGCATCAAGGCTGATTGTTGGGCTTAAACCAAAAGCTCATTTTTCGGCCCAACATAAAATCTGCACAACAAAATTATTAATTTAGTAAGTATGAATTAAGATCAAATTAATAATTTTGTAATTAAATATTTTAATAATTTTTGTTCATCATCAAAATTAAATAAGAGTTTTCCAAACTCATCAATCTCCCCCTTGATGACAAACATTATTAAAATTGAAATGGAAAGAAATTTAGATATTGAGTAAAGAATACTCCCTTTGAATTTGAATTTCTCCCCCTTTCTAAATGTCACATAGCTCCCCCTTGATGCATGCTTATTTTACCAAGGGAAGCACTAACCTGTAACATTTAAATCAAGCTTCAAGTAACAATGTTATTTAGCATATTTTATGATGCTAAATGCTTGATCTATGAGTAGTTTTAATTGATAATCAAAACTCATTTGATATCATAAACTGATTTACTGCTCAAACTTAAACAAAAATCTATCCAAATATTTTTCCAAATATTTCTTGTTAGTATATCAGAGCAAAACAAAATGATGGGAAAATTATTTGAAGTACACATGATCAAAACAAGGCAGTTTTAATATATTACACAATTTAAAGGAACTGCCAAAAATAAGTTTTCAATCCAACAAGTTTATCAATGGTGAATCAACAGCCAGGCATCAAGGATAAATCAAACATCATTATAAACCAAATGCCAAATGAGTATTAACTAATCATGATAAACCAAATGCTTCATGTAGTTCAAACAGCAGTGACCACAGTAAAACAAATGCTATAACAACATTCATTCTTTGAACACATGCATTCTTTGAATCAAGGGTGATCATAAATTTTTAATTTTGAAAATTTCATCCCCTGTTCTCATCCCCTGTTTTTCCAGCCCATGTTTTGTTCCAATTTCAATTTTGGAACATAAATTTCCTCTCCCTTTTGTCATCATGGGGGCGCCTGCACAAAACATGATCAACATAGCAAAATATTCAAAGTAAAGTAGCAAAATTATATCATAGTATCCTAGAGATTATCCTAGAGCAGTGAGTATCAAGTCATGCTTCTACAAAAAACAGATTGAGCCTAATGGAGCCAATATCAAACAGAGTAAAAACAGTCATTTAATCAGAAAAATTAATATCTTCTTCCTCAGCGCCTCCTTCACTTTCATCTTTCAGACCCTCCTTAAGAGATGCTAGCATCAGGCCGACCCTTTCTTTGTAATTTTTCCAAGCTTTCTCGCTTTCAGAGGCTTGCTTGTGAGTCTCTTTGTGAGATTGAATCATCATATCTGCCATGTTGGAGAATTCACCCAAAATTTCTTTGATGGATTTGACCGTTTTGGAAGACTCTGGCCGAGTCTCATTGTCACTGTCTGAAGCCACATATTTGTCCCCTTTGGTTCCTTTAGTCGCTCCTCCTCCTCTACTCTCGGACAAGGCCAGGATAGACTGGTTTTTGAATGAGAAGAAGGGGCTTCCAGTTGAGGAGTTCAAACAGAGTGGAGATGTTGATGCCCTTGTTAGTGAGAGTGTCGAGATTCACAAGGTAGGTTGTACATAGATGACGTTTTTCCATAACCTCATTGTGAAACTCAAAAGAAGTGCAAGAGTTGAATCTGCTAGGATCAAAGTGGAAGTGAGACTTGCCATACTTGTTTCTGAATTCCAGGGATTCCAAGTTTGGTGGTTCGGTGGTGTCATGAAGAGCAAAACCCTTCGACTTTTGAGCACTCTTCCCGGATGCATGGGGAGTTGATCTCTTTGGTGGTGATTGTGGAGGGGAAGGAATGGGAGAAGTATGAGACTCCTCTTCTTCCGTCACGGGAACACTTTTCTTCTTCCTTGAGGAAGTTTTTGTGGCAATGACTTTTCTTCTCATTGTGTCTGTGCATTTTGATGGGGGTGAGGGTGATGAAGATGATGTAGAATGTATGTGAATGTGTGTGTGTGATTGTGGAGTAGACTGTTTTTGAGAGAATAGAAGCCTTTCACTTTTTCTTGGCGCGGTTTTCTTTTTCATGGTGATGGAGGAATGAAATATGAAAGGTTATGGAGATAACCGAATTGAGTGGAAGGGAGATGTAAGGTAAGTGACGCATTTAATGAGGGTTGGAGAGAGAATATGGAGTGAGTAATGACCATTAGTGGGCGGTTAATGACCATTATGGGTGGTTATTACCCAAAAAAATGATTTCCCTTTTAACTTTTGAAATCTAAAACTGAAAAGTTGTTGCCTTAAATCAAGGGATTAGATGGAGAGAAGGATTTTGATTTGACAATAACCACTTCCAAAAAGATTTGATGACACAAGAAGAAGATTCTTATTTGTAGAGAGATAACTACCATAACTGTTAAGGTGGGGTCAAGGAATTTTGGTGGGGCCCATAAAATTTGAATTCTGCATTGCCTCCCCCTTGATTATAGCTCCTCTAGCAATCTTGCATTTTTATCTCGTCCAAACCTACGAGACAAAACTGGGCAGAGTAAAAAATTCACAAGTTTTCAATGAAACTTAAATCAAACATTCCCAAACTTTTTCTCAAGGTACAGAATCTGTCTTCACAGAGGGGTTTTGTAAAAATATCAGCAATTTGGTCTTCAGATTTTACAAATTGAATATTTATCTCAATGTGCTTGGTTCTTGAGTGCAAAACAGGATTTTTTGAAATGTTTATAGCACTCATATTATCACAAAATAAGGGTATACTATTGATTTTTAATTTGTAATCTTCCAATTGTGTTTTTAACCAAATTAATTGGGTGCAACATGCAGATGCGGAAATGTATTCTGCTTCAGCGGTGGATAAAGCCACTGTGGCTTATTTCTTGATTGACCACATGTTGAGTGAGCTTCCAAGGAAGCAACACATTCCGGACGTGTTTCTTCTATCCACTCTATCTCCCGCATAATCTGCATCACAAAACCCTACTGCACAAAATTCATCAGATTTAGGATACCACAAGCCATAATCACAAGTTCCCTTAATGTATCTAATGATGCGTTTAACAGCCGTAAGATGGGATTCTCTTGGGTGAGATTGAAATCTTGAGCATACACCCACACTTTGAACAATATCCGGTCTAGAGGAGGTAAGGTACATGAGTGAACCTATCATTCCCCTATACCTTGTTTCATCCACATCTTGACCATCATCATCCTTTTCAAGTTTTGTGTTAGGATGCATTGGTGTACCCATTACTTTGGAATTTTCTAGGCCAAACTTTTTAATAAGTTCTTTTGCATATTTTCTTTGGTAAATAAAAGTACCACTAGGAGTTTGTTTAATTTGGAGGCCAAGAAAGAAAGTAAGCTCTCCCGTTAAACTCATTTCAAACTCACTAGTCATGAGTTTTCCAAACTCTTCGCACAAGGAAATTTTGGCCGAACCAAATACAATGTCATCAACAGAAACTTGAACAAGGAGTATATCATCATTAGATGCTTTAATGAATAAAGTAGTGTCGGTGGTACCCCTTTGAAATTTATTTTCCAACAAGAAGGCACTAAGCCTTTCATACCAAGCTCTTGGAGCTTGTCTAAGACCATAAAGAGCTTTAGTTAATTTGAAAACATGATTTGGAAACTCTTTATGTTCAAAACCGGGGGGTTGTGCCACATACACTTCTCTATCAATAAAGCCATTAAGGAAAGCACATTTAACATCCATTTGAAACATTTTAAAACCCTTATGGACGGCATAGCCAAGAAGCAACCGAATTGCTTCCATTCTAGCTACCGGAGCAAAAGACTCATCAAAATCTATACCCTCTTCTTGATCGTAACCATGGGCCACTAATCTAGCCTTGTTACGAACAACTTGTCCATCCTCACCAAGTTTATTTTTAAATACCCACTTAGTACCCGTTACCTTCATACCATCCAAATAAGGTACTAATGTCCAAACCTCATTCTTGTCGAATTGAGCTAGCTCCTCTTGCATGGCCTTGACCCATGATGGATCTTCAAGAGCTTGTTTGACATTGTTGGGCTCCATTTGTGACAAGAAAGCAAAGTTGCTAGGTTCGGTTTACCTTTTGGTGGAGGATCTTGTTGTTACACCATGAGAGGGATCACCAATGATGAAATCATGAGGATAACCCCTCATAGACTTCCATTCTCTAGGCTTTCGGACAGGTGTAGAGCTTTGATGAACTTCTGGTGGTCTCACTGTTTCAGTTGCTCGTGCCTGCTCAGGAGACAAAATGGAAGTGTCTCCTCCAATCTGACGAGACAGAACCGGGCTGACAGATTCTTTATTTTGCACAGATTTGGGATTTTCTTCATTCGCTTCACAATCTGAATCAATATCCTTCACAATATTGGGAATTAAGTTAGAATCACAAAAAGTAACATGTATGGATTCCTCTATTGTCCTATGCTCCTTGAGATAAACTCTATAGGCCTTGCTTGTGGTGGAATATCCAACAAACATTCCTTCATATGATTTTGGATCAAATTTTCCAAGGTTTTCCTTATTGTTAAGCACAAAGCATTTGCATCCAAAAACATGAAAATACTTAAGATTTGGAGGGGTACCTTTCCATAGCTCATATGGTGTTTCCTTTAACCCTTTTCTAATGATTGTTCTATTCAAAATATAACATGCTGTGTTCACAGCTTCAGCCCATAAGAATTTAGGAATTTCACTCTCACATAACATAGCCCTAGTCATTTCTTGAAGGCTTCTATTCCTTCTTTCAACCACCCCATTTTGTTGGGGGGTTCTAGGGCATGAAAAATTATGAGAAATCCCTAAGTCATCACAGAATTTTTCAAAATCTTGATTTTCAAATTCTCTTCCATGACCACTTCTCAAATGGGCAATTTTCAAATCCTTTTCATTTTGAATTTTCTTAAAAAGGGGTGGAAAAAGCATGAAAGGCATCATTCTTATGAGCAAGGAAAAGTACCCAACCAAATCTAGAGTAATCATCTACCACCACAAGACCATAGTGTTTACCTCCTAAACTTTGAGTTTGAGTAGGGCCAAAAAGATCAATATGTAACATTTCCAATGGCCGTTTGGTTGAGATTCCATCTTTTGATTTAAAAGAG
>NC_029792.2:18109341-18114064 GCF_000816755.2 Arachis ipaensis
ATAACTTCAAAACCCAAATCACAAAGTTGACTAACACTAAGCAAATTATGTTTCAAGCCATGTACAAGGAGAACATCATTTATACAAGATGAGAGATTTTTACCCACTTTTCCAACAGCCACAATTTTTCCTTTTGCATCATCACCGAAAGTGACAAGCCCTCCATCATATTCATCAAGCTTTATGAAGAAGGTTGTCTTTCCGGTCATATGCCTAGAGCATCCGCTATCCATATACCACATATTTTCCTTCCTTTTGGATGCTAGGCACACCTACAAAACAAGCTCAAGTAACCTTAGGTATCCAAATCTTTTTGGATCCTTTTACGTTAAACCATCTTCTATGTCCTAAGCCGTTGTAATCAAAAACAATTTTATAAACCTTGTCACCGACCATTCTTTCACCGAAAAAGCATTGAATGGGAAAGTGTCCATTCCGATTGCATAGTCTACAAAATCTTGGAGTTGATGTTTTGTTAAAGTAGGTGGGATCTTGAAATCTTGTATTATTAGAAGATGAAGCAATATTTTCAAAATGTGAATTTTCAGATTTATAGAACCCCAACCCAGCCTTATCATAAAGAGGTTTTTGACTAGCCAAGATGTGATTCAGACTTTCGGAACTTTGGGTGAACTTGGCTAAGTCTTCCTTAAGTCTTTTAACCTCTTTAAGCAACTCTTCATTTTGCTTAAAACAATCCACATATGCAAGAACAGAATGGTTACTTTCACAGCTTCTAACTTGGGCTCTTAACTGCTTATTTTCTTCAACAAGATCACAAGCAGTTTCGGCCTCTCTCACTTTTTCTTTTAGAAAACTGTTTTCAGCCTTAAGAATGGTGTTTTGTTGTTCAAGTTCTTGATTTTCCAGCAAAAAATATCTTACTTTTTCAGAGAGGTGGTCTATCATAAGATGAAGATCTTCAGTGTTAGGGTTATGAAAGACTACCTGATCTATGTGGTCTGCCATGAGACATGTTTGTGACTTGGTCTCGGTTTCTTCATCATCATCATCAGAGTCATTCTCCAAGTCTTCCCATGAGGCCATCAGTCCTTTCTTCTTTTCTTTTTTCGGCTTTTCTTCCTTCTTTAGCTTGGGACAGTCAGATTTGAAATGCCCCATTTCCTTGCAATTGTAGCAAGTTACTTTGCTAAGGTATTTCTTCACTCTCCTTTTGCTACTGCCTTTGCCTTTGAGCTTAGCCATTTTCCTGAATTTTTTTGCAAACAACACAAACTCATTTTCAGAAGAGTTATTACTGGATTCTTTATCCAGAGGGTTAGTCATAGAAGAAAAAGCAATTCCTTTCTTTTTTGAATCTTTTTTCAAATAGGTGTTTTCAAAAGCAAGAAGATTTCCTCTCAAATCATCAAGTGTCATGGAATCTAAGCTACTGCTCTCAGAAATAATTAAAGCTTTAGTTTTCCACTCTTTTGTGAGACATCTCAACACTCTTCTCACTAGCACAGATTCAGAGTGTGTAATTCCCAGAGCATCTAAGCCAACAATGATGGAATTGAACCGTTTGAACAGTTCATCAATGGACTCTCCTTCCTTCATTGCAAACATTTCATACTCTCTATTCAACATGTCTGTCCGAGTCTTCTTTACAATGGTGGTTCCTTCATGGGTGATTTGCAATTTGTCCCAGATTTCCTTTGCCGTTGTGCATCTTGATACCCGTCGATATTCCTTGAAGCTGATAGCACAATTGAGTAGGTTTACTGCCTTGGCATTTAACTCCACCTTCTTCCTATCTTCCTCGGTCCATCTTGCTTCTGGTTTGAGAGAGACAACTCCTTCGGCACTTGTAACAGTTGGATATTGTGGTCCTTCCAAGATGATTTTCCATAGTCTGTAATCCACTGCTTGTACAAATATCTTCATCCTCTCCTTCCAATAGGTATAATTTTTCCCATTGAAAAGAGGGGGTCTATTGCTTGATTGACCTTTAGTCAGATTATAGGACACCACATTTGCGCCACTGTTTTCTGCCATGAGGATCTTTGCTCCAAGCTGCAAAGCTTGATCTCTTTGAGACCAAGCTCTGATACCAATTGATGGTTTCAGTGGCTAAGAAAGGGGGGGTTGAATCTTAGCCCCCTTTTTTGTTGCTAACACTTGCTGAACTCAGAGGAGACTTTTCTGTTTTGGCTCATCTCTGGACACGAGACTTTTTCTTTTATCTCGTCCCTAGCCACGAGACTTTTTGTTTTGTCTCGTCACTTGGCACGAGACATTTTTCGTTTTTGCTCCTGTGCAGTAGAAAACAGAAATGGAGTAGAAGAGAAGAAAGATTACACCCAGATATATCCTGGTTCAGCTACTAAGTGCAGTGCAGTCTACATCCAGTCTCCATCACAACAATGATGGAATTTCACTATAATCAACCTGATTACAAACTGTAAAGTGCTAACCCAACTTACAAGGGGATTCCCATAGAATCATGAAACACAACATAGATGAACAAAGGAACTCTAAGACATCTATGGCTTTTTCTTTTAATTTTGCACTCTCTGCCTTTTTCCGCTCTATGGCTTTTTCATACAAACCTCACTGTTTGCCTTTTTCCATGAGACTCAAGACATGACAAAATTAAACAGAAAAATACAAAACAGAATACATTGAAGGAGAAGAGAAAAATTGTTAGCTCAGGTAGCTCTGAGAACTCTGTGCCTTGCACTCTCAAATTCTCTCCTTGCTCCAAACAGTGGCTGTTCTCTCTTTTTAAAGAAGAGGGAAGCCTCCACACTTGAAGCCAACACCCAAACCAACTTCTTCCTCCTTCAACAAACAGAACCGGTTCGGTCACATAGAGAGAGAAGAGATAACCATGCAAAACCCAACATGCAATTACCTCTGGTCCTTTCTTGATCATCACCCTTCATCAATCCGAGCTCTCCATCCTTGGCTTGTTCTCCAAGATGGATTTTTGGCCCTTGATGCTTCATGATGATAATGACTTCATCTGCTTCAATCTCTGCCTTAACCATCACTTCGCCACTCTAGCTACTCCCTGTGGTGGTTAAACAGAATCAAAGATAAGCCATGCTTCAAGAATCTCCCTTGCTGGCCGAATCTTTACCTTCTATTTTTGAGCATGAAGAACTCAAGATAACCTCACCAAATCTAACCACATTTGGTGAGTATCTTAGCCACAGCTCATTTTTATTTTAGTATGTTTTCTTGCCATCATTAGCTTGATGGTCTTGATGCATGCAACTTCTTCCTTTTCTTGGTTGATGAGCATAGCGTCCATAGCTTCCTGGACAAGGACCGAAGGAGGAAGAAGAAAGAGATGAGAGAGAATGTGAAGTTAAAGTAAAAGCAATTAAATGAAACTGAAACATATTGATAGATTACTTTTACTTTCCTTGCTTTGAGTAGCGTATAGCATTAATCATAATGATTCCCTATCAAATCAAAGTCAAGTTCTCTCTCATGTTTCCAATGCTAGCTTATTAAGTTTTGAAATCCATTCTTAGCAAGCAATGAAATCCGTTGGAAAGCATGAAGCCTATTTGCTTTCTTAGTTTCGGACCAGGCTTGGAACCATTCATCACTAATAAGACTTGGGCTTGTAGTATTGAAATTAAAGCTGGCCCAATTAGTTAACATTTGCTTTCCTGATGAAATTTGTTTCGGATCAAGCATGAAAAAATTAACCATGGGCTTGGTTGTAACAACATTAAGCTTGGCTCATCAATAAAAATTCAGCCACTTATTATAAACCATGCATCAATGCTGATTGTTGGGCTTAAACCAAAAGCTCATTTTTCGGCCCAACATAAAATCTGCACAACAAAATTATTAATTTAGTAAGTATGAATTAAGATCAAATTAATAATTTTATAATTAAATATTTTAATAATGTTTGTTCATCATCAAAATTAAATAAGAGTTTTCCAAACTCATCAACATGTAAAAAAGTTATTTATAATCAAAATAGTCCTTGAAAGTTCAGACGTAAGTCATTTTCATCCCTAAAATTTTAAAAACTAATCAAATTAGTACTTATATAATTTTTTTTCTTGATAATATTAAATTTAAAATATTTTTTGATACTACTAATTTTAATAGAAATAAATGTATGTATAGTATATTAAGATATGTATATATAAAATATTTAATACATGTATTAAATTCATTATTTTTTATTTTTAAAAATTAAAAATTTATTTGCTTATTGGAATTAATGAATACACTTGTCACAAATTAATTGGAACATGTAAAAAGGGTATGTAATACCCTCAAATTAGTTGGGTATCGAAGAAATCACCTAATAATAATAATAATAATAATTAAGCAACAAATTTTCAATATTTTGTAAAATTTGAAATTGAAGCAAAATTTGTGGATCTTCTTGAATTTTGACTTTTAATATCACTACCATTACATCCTATATGTAAGTAATACTGTAGTGAAAAAAAATGTAGTAGAAAAAAAATAATGGTATAACTTTGTTTAGGTTAACATACATAAATTTTGATTTTGAGTATATAACTTTATTTAGATTAATAAATACATACATTTTAATTTTGAGTATATATATATATTCCAACAAAATGTAATAATGTAAAAAAAAAAATTTAGAATAGAAAAGAATAAGAGAGATTTTGAGAAGAATTAAAGGAGAGAGATAATTTTATTGAAAAATTTTTAAGAAGAAAAGATACAATTACTAATTTTTTGTTTGTCAATTACATTTCTATTAAAATTAGTA
>NC_029792.2:18114664-18115138 GCF_000816755.2 Arachis ipaensis
GAAATTTGATTAATTTTTAAAATTTTAGGGATAAAAATGACTTACGTTTGAACTTTTAAGGACTATTTTGATTATAAATAACTTTTTTACATGTTAAGTGACCACGTGTCACTGACACGTCAACCAATCATTTTATGACACGTGGTATTAACCCACTACGTCATCATGCCACGTGACACTTAACGTGACACGTCATCATTCAACTGACGGAATGACTAATGTGACCAAATCGTATATTTTTTGTGGACAATTTCGATTAATTTTATCTTTCGAAGACCAAAATAAAAATCGAAGTATCTTTCAAGAATAATTTTGACTATTAACTCCAATTTGTTTTATGTGAAATAAATTTACATGAAGTTTACTTGAACTATAATATAAATCAACTTAAAAGTAATATCGAATAAAAATATTAAGTCCGACTAAGTTTTGTATATCCTTAACTATAGTTATGATAACTATATGACCCCATAA
>NC_029792.2:18115154-18116032 GCF_000816755.2 Arachis ipaensis
TTTTATTACCAATGAAATAGCCATATTCAAAGGCACGTTTGCCGTACCACGTTGAATGTCTTCTTATCCTAAGGCTATAAAACATTAAAACCATAGAAAAATCAAGGCTCGTAGCTTGACCATGGCTAAAAGATTTGACAAGTGCATTTAGTATATTTAAGAAAGTTTTAACTCTAAGACTGCAATCCTAAAGCTAAAATTAGTGAGTGCCGGTAGGCATGAAATACCCTAAAGTATTATTGAGTCTAAATCAGGTGTACGTCGGTGAAAGGCTATCAAACACATACTTTATTGAGTTATTATACTTGTATATTGAATATATTTTAGATGCAACATTCATCACACACTTGTATTGATATATGTATTTATTTAATAGTATTATGCTCGGTCGTATTTTAATAAAAATTAAAATTTTTTTATCAAACATATTTAAATTTATTTAAATATTATATTTTTAGTATGTATTTTTTAAATAAGTTTAGAAATAATATATATTATTATTTATTAAAATAAAAAAATATATTTAAATATTTTATATAATTAAAAAAGACATTAAAAATAATTAAAAAATTAATTTATATTTTAATATCAATAAAATATCAAAATATTATTATAATTTATTTAAAAAATACTTTACATTATATATATGTGTATATTCTCGTATCTTATAAAATTTTAAAATTTGTGTGTTTACATATCTTGTATCGTATTGTATCCCATATCCGTGCCAGTGTTCATAAGTCAAATATTTTATTTTGAATTTGGCTATTTAAAAGGTCTTACCAAATTTAAAATCTTTAAAAAAATAACAAAACTTTTTATTACTTTTGCAAAAGTTTTAATTATGTTACAATAGTGTATTAACAGTACCAAAGTAT
>NC_029792.2:18116766-18121858 GCF_000816755.2 Arachis ipaensis
ATATAGTTTATCAATTTTTTGGCCAAATCAATTTATCTGATCTAATTTTGATAAAATAATATGATTTAATAATCAATTATATATATTAAATTTTAATTACTTAAAAACATCTTTAAAAAAAAATATTTTAAGCGTCTTTATTTAAGTGGCTCCCTATTAATAAACACACATTAATCCACCTTTTTATAAATTAAGTATGAAGAATAATAATACATTCAAAATTAGTTAAGATGACAAATATGTTATAATAAAATTAAAAAGTCATGCATTTAACTCTTGGTGTTAATAATTTTTTTAATAGATTATACATGATAAAGAGTATTTTGCCAAAGAAAAATAGTATGCCAACTCTCATATTCTCATTATATATATAGTATAGAAGTATAGATATAGATTTTTATTTAATAAATTAAATATAGATATGCATGATTGGCTTAGTACATTAATTAGAAAGTAAGAAGTTAGTTTAAAATAAACAATATGAATCTCTATTTAAATCCTAATAAAGCAATAAAATTTTTAGGCATAACAAGTAAGTCCGTATACGAAACAAAAAAAATTAATAATAATTAGTCTATTCTAAATATTGATGACGGTCATTACTTTGAATTTGAACAAGTATGTTCGTAAGTCGTAACGCACATTAATCTAACTTTGCCAGTCTAAGAATGTCAGCTAGTGTGTGCTGCATCTTATCTCTAGTTCTTTATCTACTAATCCCCTAACGAAATAAGCAACGACAATTTAAAAAAAGAAAAAAAAAGTAAGCACCAATGGAAAGGTTTCCTTTGTTTCTATTGTGCTTCTCATTGATGCACGATGCTGCCATTTCCAGTACAATAGAAAGCATTAGTACTACACAGTCCCTGACTGATGGTGACACCATGGTTTCAGCCGGTGGAACCTTTGCAGTTGGATTCTTAAGTATTCCAGAAGGTTCCAAGAACCGTTACCTCGGGATATGGTACAATAAAGTGCCATCTAACACAGTAGCATGGATTGCCAATAGAAACGCTCCACTTAATGACTCGTCCGGGGTCTTGAAGATCACTGCCAATGGAACTCTTGCTCTTCATACTCATAACGATACCATCATTTGGCATTCCAACTCATCAGAATTCGCGCAGCGACCGGTTGCAGTGCTTTTAGATTCAGGGAACCTGGTTGTGAAGGAAGATGGGAGCAATGATGATGATTTGAAGAGTTTCATTTGGCAGAGTTTTGATTACCCTTATGACACGCTACTGCCAGGGATGAAACTGGGAAGTGACTTAACTACAGGCCTTACAAGGTACCTAACATCACCGATTAGCTCTGATGATCCTTCTGAAGGTAGCTATACTTTGCAGCTTGATATTGTTGGATATCCACAATTTTGTATAAGAAATGGCGAATCCAGGACATATTGTGCTGGACCTTGGAACGGTGTTCGGTTCGGCGGAATTCCCCAGTTAAAACATAATACTATATACACCTATTACTTTGTTTACAACAAGGAAGAGATATATTACTCGTATGAGCTTGAGAATAGCGCTGTATATTCAAGGTTTGTGCTAACCGCAGACGGATCAATGATTCGTTATGTGTGGAGTGTTACGAATAAGAGTTGGAGTGTCTATCTAACATTACCAACTGATATCTGTGATGATTATGGTAAATGTGGAGCATATGGTATCTGTAATGTAGCCAATTCCCCTGTATGTGGTTGCTTATTGACAGGATTTGAACCTAAAGTCCCTGAAGAATGGAATCAGACGGATTGGTCTGATGGTTGTGTTCGAATCAATAAATTGAATTGCCAGGATGATGGATTTGTACAGTTGTCTGGTGTGAAGTTACCAAACACACAAAGAGCATCAGGGTTAAATAATAGCATGAGTCTTGAGGAGTGTGCTAATTTATGCATGAAGAATTGCTCCTGCACGGCTTATGCTTCCTTGGATATCAGGAATGGAGGAAGTGGGTGTTTATTCTGGTATGATGAGCTGATAGATATTAGAGTTCTGAGTGATCCACAGCAAGATCTTTTTGTCAGAATGTCAAGGAAAGATATAGGTATAGAAATTCGTCTCACAATTTAACAAGTTCCTTCTTTCTATATTTCTTTTTGCATTGTTTTCTTAGTTGTAAATGTTCAATTGTATTTTTTATTTTTTTCTAGATGAAATTTTGAAGTCAAAACATAAATCCAAGAACAAGAAGGTGCTGATTATTGCTTTCAGCTCAGTCATATCGGTAGGAATTTTGATCCTATGCCTATCCTTCATCGTATATAGAAGAAAGAAGAACAAGATAAACTATAGTAAGTCACTTCTGCAGCCTCATGTTTCATGACTTCAAAATTATTTCTGTCAGACAAATTAGTTCCTTCATCGCCTTTAATAAAATTTTTAATATGCGTACTAGACAAAGTCACTAATAAATTTTATTAGAAAATAATTAGGTCTCAAAAATTATCATTATAAGAGTCTCCCTTATGCAGGGATCAATTTGCCTCAAGAATTTCTAGAGTAACTAAAATTTGTTTGGAACCATAGTGTCAGATCTAATTAATAGAAAATTAACCTATAGATGAATTTGATGTAAATTTACAATAATATTATAACATTAGGGATAAATGGAGGCTCTATAGTAAGTAGCAACAGGATTATCTAGCAACATATTTTAAGAGGCATGAGAAAATCTAATCCAAAGATTTCTGCAATCTTTCATCTGCCATGCTATTTTTGTTCTTTTCTTAATGCTTACTGCTTTGTAGGAAGCATGAGACACAATACAGAAAGATATGCACATGCAATAGAAGACCAGGAGGAAGACCTTGATCTACCATTGTTTGATATGGCTACACTTATTTCTGCAACCAATAACTTCTCCACCAATAAAATATTAGGAAAAGGTGGTTATGGAACTGTTTATCAGGTAAGACAAAATATCAGTACATGAACTTGGAATTTCAAAATCTTGCTATATAATCTGTTCTCTTCAGCCACTCCTGCTTGTAAGTTAAAATGGTTAGTGCTTTATACTTAATAGTATGAACTTAAGCATATTGTTCTAAAAGTGGATATTCACATCAAATACCGCAATATTCAGGGTACACTGAAAGATGGAAGAGAAATAGCTGTTAAGAGGCTCTCAGAAAATTCTAGACAAGGTCTTCAGGAGTTCAAAAGTGAAGTGATGAATGTAGTCAAACTTCAGCACAGGAATTTGGTGAAGCTTCTAGGGTGTTGCATTCAAGCAGAAGAAAGGATGCTGATCTATGAGTTTATGCCAAATAAAAGCTTGGACTACTTCATATTTGGTTTGTTTCTAAGTAGATACTTTAGTTTTGATTTTTTATTTACCAACAATTGTTTTCTAGTTTGGGTAATAGATCTACATGCACATAAGTTCCATGGTTCCTAGGACATTTTCTCTTGACATGTTAAGGGCAATACAGTTTCTTCTAAAACATTGTGGGATATGTTGTTCCCCTAAAAGAATATGTTCAAAATTTGAGCTACAAATACTACTTTAATCTGAAACTCAGCCTTACTTTCTTTTTTCCTTTATATACATATATAAGATAAAGAGAGAAGCACGCAACTACTTTGGCCTCAGCGTTTCCTTATTATTGTTGGGATTGCACGGGGTGTTCTCTATCTCCATCAAGATTCAAGACATAGAATAGTTCACAGAGATCTCAAGGCTAGCAATGTTCTACTAGATGACGAAATGAACGCCAAAATCTCTGATTTTGGACTAGCCAGAAGCTTTAAAGGAAATGAAAATGAAGCAAACACAACAAGAGTTGTTGGAACTTAGTAAGTAATTGATTTCTTAACATGTTTCTATATATGTATAGAGAGAAAATTCCTGCCTTGTTCTGAAGCTGATACTTGTATGTTGATGTTTTGTAGTGGCTATCTATCTCCAGAGTACCTAATTGATGGAATTTTCTCAACAAAGTCTGATGTTTATAGCTTTGGTGTGCTTGTATTAGAGATAGTAAGTGGAAAAAGAAATAGAGGGTTCAGCGATAAAAATCATCGCTTTAATCTTCTCGGACATGTAAGGCTTAACTTTTGTTTGTTATTCATATCTATTTTGTTCGTTACAAACCAAATAATATATGTTCCTTCACCTAATTCATGTCCTAACTTTACCTGGTGTGGCAAAACTTGTTATTCTATTAAGTATTAACTAAATAAATGGACACATACAGGTATGGACACTCTTCATGGATGGTAATTGTTCAGAAATAATCGATCCGTCCATCAGAAATTCGTCCGAATTATCTGGAGTCATAAGAGTAATTCATGTGGGTCTACTTTGTGTTCAACAGAATCCAGAAGACAGGCCAAGCATGGCACATGCTCTTATGATGCTGAGTAGCGAATGCACACTGCCTCAACCGAAAATGCCAGGATTCTTTACCGAGAGAGATCCTGTTGGTGACACTTCTTCATCAAGCAATACTAAACTAGTGTCATTTAATGAAGTCACTGTTACTGTGGTGCATCCACGGTAGATTCTGTTTCTTAAATCATGATTAGCTGAATTCAGCACGTTAGATAACATTTCATGGCAGTAGCACAGATTCCTTTGGAAAAGTCTAGGGAGCCAGCAATTTTATTGCATTTTGGCCAGCATGTAACCAGCAGAGAAAGGTGAGCCATTGGATGAAATCTCACACCAATCTCACACTATCAAATCATCATTGATGGCTAGTTGATGGCTACCAATCACAAATGTTGCTGGCCCTTAGCATTGCTCGATTCCTTTTACAATAATACAGAAATTTTATACTGTGATGTTTAGGGGATTTTGTTAAATTGATTACATGTTTGTTATATGCTATTTTAAGGACTAAGGTTATGATTCATGGGAACATACATAAATATAATAAACGTAAATAATATTGAGTATTATACATATATAGAGAAAGTATATATACATATACGCATATAAATCTAGTAAAAATACCCTTAATAAAATGTATATAATATGTATAATATATAATTTAATATATATATTATATAGCCCCGCCCATCCCCACCCATATATGGGCGGGGCGATTTTTAGGCGGGGCTCGCCCATCCCTGCCCCA
>NC_029792.2:18122598-18130460 GCF_000816755.2 Arachis ipaensis
ATAAAACCACAAATGAACACGATGCATAAATTCTTCAAGGATATGTTAAGGTGAAAATATAATATATGGATGCAAATTGCAATTTCAATCCCACACATTATTTCAAGAAATAATTGTGAAAAGTAAATGAAAAATAATATATGTACTACAAAAAATATAAAAGTTGTGTATTAATTTATTTTTTAAATAATAATAATAATAATAATAATAATAATAATAATAATAATAATAATAATTAGTAAAATGATTAATACTATTGTATCATATTTAAATTTTTATTTTAATTTATGTTATGTATGTGATGATGGTTATATAAATTTTGAAATTTAATGTAATTTATTGGATTTTAATAATTATAGGGGTGGGACGGGTACCCGCAGGGGCGGGTTAGGGTTCAACGTTTTACTACCCACGGGTAGAAGCGGGGCGCGGGCTCTATGCGGGTTGTTGTACGGCGGGTAGGGCTGGATACGGGTTTAGGGTGTACCCTACCCTACCCTACCCTACTCGCACCTCATATATAACACATATTTTATAAAAATTAAGTATACAGTGAAGGAAGTGAGAGTTGAACCCACAACTTCCTTTATGTAATGACTTATAATAAATGAACAACCATTAAACTAGTTAGTTAATTTAATAATTTAGAGCATTAGTTTTTTATTTTTTATGTTATTAATATGTATAAAATTTGAAATGATTCAATTTTATATTTACTTTGAAAAAATTTGATATTTATGCGGGTAAGGTAAGGTAGGGTAGGGTTTAGAACTTTAGGGTGCGAGTAGGGTTAGGATTGAGAGATTCTCAACCCGCGGATAGGGTAGGGTAGAGTTTTAATAAAATTTTTAATAAAATTTTCAACCCGTGGGTAAGGTTAGGGTAGAGTCCAAACCCTATCCTACCCTACCCATTGCCAACCTTAATTATGCCTACTAATACATAGGCTCAGATATGATCTCTAATCTAATATTGGTCGAACATCTTTCAAAAATTAAACTTCAGCTTAATGCATGTGTAAGAAGTAGCTATCCGGTAGAGCAAAAACCAGCCCCCTACTCACTCCGTTGCCACCCCTACTCACACTAGTGTTTGTGTTTCAGTCCAAAATTTTGAAAGTATATTCAGCAAAAATTTAGTCATAATAAATAACTATACCAAGTTGCAGAAGCCAAACAAATAAGCACGCCATGACGTCAACCAATCCACACAACAAGAAATAAAAACCATACAAAGTTTCCACAACTCATGAAATATTGGCAGACCAAATGATCTTGGTAAAATTTTCTGAGATAAACAGTTAAATGGTAAAATATCTAATTATTAATACATAATTTTCATATCTTTTCAGTAAGCAGATTCAAGATTAATAAACTAATAAGGCAATTGAAATTAGCAGTTATTAACTGAAGACTCTCCCATGTTTTTCTGTCATGAAGATTCCACATTTAAGAGACATTATTGCTTCCTTTCATAAGAGACTTACTTATCACGAAACATTTCTTCTTTTCCTTTCATTATTACCCTCTCCATTTCAACTGGTTCATCAATGAAATAGCTAGTCATCCTATATTTAACCAATAACAAACATAACGTGATAGATGGGACAAGTTAAAGGAATAATGTCATGTATCATATTCAACAGACATTGACATGCACGAGCACCACTGCCGCTTGACAGTTGACTCGGTATATAAGACCATAGAAAAGTCAAGACCGTTGCTTGATACTGTAATTCAGAAGTGAATTTATTATATTAGGAATGTTTTTAACTCTTGGAATAGACTGCAATCTAAGAGTAGCGTGTGCCACATGTCTTAGCTCTGTACACTAATTATCAGGTCTTGAGACCTGATACCACATAATAACGTCTAAAATCTAAAACAAATCACTTAATTATTCATAACAATATATATGTTCAGCAAACATTGAGGCACAATAAACCACAGGCATACCAAGTTGCACAAGCCATGCCAATAAGCACGGCATTGTAGTCAACCAATCCACCAAACAAGAAATAAATAACCATCCAAAGTTTGCACAAGTCATGGGAATATTTGTAGACCAAATAATTAACGTGACATTCTTCAATAATGATGAGTTTGGAAAACTCCAAATTAATATGATGATGATCAAACATTATTAATATTATTTAAGAAATTATTAATTTGATTTCAGCTTTAAATTAATTGATTAATAATTTCTATTTTTATATGCAGAATTTTGGTCATTGAGTTTAAGCAATAAAAAACCCAATATAATGATAATATTCAACTTTGTCTAAATTTGCTATATAATATGAAGCTGAATTATTTTATTAACATGAAGGGCCAAGAAAGTTTAGTGCAGCACAAAATCATTGTGATTAAAAGACTAACATTATGGTCCAAATTAGAAGAAGGAAGCCCAAAATCATTATGATTAAAAGACCAACATTATGGTCCAAATTAAAAGAAGGAAGAAAACAAATGTTGCATGTTTCCCACGGACACCAATTCACTCCATGGTTGGAATTCAAATTTTGAATTAAATGGATTTAATGAATGCCTTGGTATATGGAAAGAGAAAATTTGATTTGATGGCATTTAATGAGATATGCACTTACAACTTACAAGGCAAAAGCATGGGAAGTGAGTTTTAATTCATTTTAATTGATTTTAATCAATATCACTCATTACTTCCATAGTTTTTCTTTTTACTACTCTCTCTTCTCTCTCTTTGTATTCGGTCACCTCACTGTTAGAGAAAAAGATGGTAGAAGCAAGTAACAAGAAAAAGGAAGCAGAGGCTAGGCATGGGTAATGTAAACACAACTCATTTTTATTTTCTTCTTTAATTACATTGCAAGTTTTTCTCTATTCTCTCTTTTCTCTCTTTCGGTCTTGTCTAGCAGGAAAGGAGGGATGAAGCAAGCTATCAGAGAAGCTAGTTACAAGGAAGAGGCCATTGTGATGATGACATCAAGAAAAAGAAAATCTAAAGCATGGTGTGGCTGGGATTTTTACTACAAAAGACAAGATGTGGTGAAGTAATCTCAAACCTTCCATACCAAAAATGGTGGAGATCCATTTCGGTCAAAGGAAGAAGATTCCTTAGAAGCATGACTCGTCTCTACCTTTGCTCAACCACTACAGGAGGTAGCTACTGTAGCTACGTGGAGGATGAGGCAGAGGATAAGAGCAGGAGGAGTTGTCAAGCCTCAAGAACTCATCAAGGGCTAGAAATCCTTTTTGGAGTGTAAGTCAAGATAGAAGGCCCGGATTGATGGATCTTGGTGAGAAGGAAAGACACAGAGGTAATTGCATGTTGGTTATAGCATTTGGTTTCCTCTCCTCTCTCTCTGGCCGAACCGGTTTATGCATGAAGAAGAAGAAGTTGTCTCGGTTCATCAGTTTCAACCTTGGAGGCTTCCCCTTCTATAAATAAGAGAGAACAGCTAGGGCTTGAAGCAAGGAGTTAAGAGCGTAAAGCACAGTGTTCTTATAGCTACCAAAACTAACAGAAGTTCTTCTCCTTCAATGTTCTTCATTTTATAATTTTTCTGTTTAGTTTTGTCTGTTTGAGTCTCATGGAAAAAGGCAAACAGTGAGGTTTGTAAGAAAAAGCCATAGAGCGGAAAAAGGCAGAGTATACAAAATTTTTAAAAAAAAAGTCATAGATGTCCTAGAGGTCCTTTGCACATCTGTGTTGTGTTTCATGATTCTGTGGGAATCCCCTTGCAAGTTGGGTTAGCACTTAGCAGTTGAAAGCTTGGCAGTGACCAAGTCAAGTTCAGGATTGGGGATTAAATTCTGGACTTGTCCCGGATAGGAAGGGTAGTTTCTATGGAGAATTGGTGTATGTAATCATGATTATAGTGGAATTCCATCATTGTTGTGATGGAGACTGGATGTAGGTTGCATTGCACTTGGCAGCTGAACCAGGATACTTCGTGGTGTGATTCTCTCTCTCTCTTCTACTCCATTTCTATTTCTGCTGCGTAGGAGATAAAACTGAAAAATATCTCTTATCTGGTTACGAGATAAAAAGAAAAAGTCTCGTGGCTAGGTACGAAACAAAAAACAAAAAATCTCCAAAAGTTATTTCAAAGGCCAGCAAGTATTAATAAGCAAAAAAAATGGGCTAAGATTCAAACCCCCTTCTCTTAGCCACTTATACATAAGCATGCCTACTAATGTGCTTGGATTTCGGTTTCTAGCTGTTGATCACTTTATCTACTGATAACAATAAACAAAACATTAATGGAAAGTTTCATCTTGTTTCTGTTATTTTTTTCATTGCTGCATGATACAGCAGTTTCCACTACCATAGAAAGTATCAGTACTACCCAGTCCCTCAACGATGGCGATACCATGGTTTCAGGTGGTGGAACCTTTGCACTAGGATTCTTCAATAGCTAAGACAATCCCATGAAACGTTATCTTGGAATATGGTACAATGAAGTAGTACCTATGACGGTAGTATGGGTTGCCAAGAGAAACAATCCCCTCAATGACTCATCAGGGCTCTTGAAGATCACTGATAAAGGATTGCTTGTGCTTCTCAACAATAACAATAGCATCTTTTGGTCGTCCAACTCATCATCAAATTTGACACAACAACCAGTTGCATTGCTTTGGGATTCAGGGAACCTCATTGTGAACACCAATAACAAGGAGTCAGAATATATTCTTTGGCATTGTTTTGATTACCCTTTTGACACGCTATTGCCAGGGATGATGCTGGGGACCGATCTAACTACAGGCCTAAATAGGAACCTCACATCAAGGAGTAGCCCTGATGATCCTTCTAATATTAGAGTGCTGAGTGATCCACAGCAAGATCTTTATGTCAGAATGTCCAAGAAGCATTCAGGTATCTATTCATATCCCAACTTTGATGTCCCTTTTCTATTATTCTTTTCATACTATTGTTAAACTTGTTTGTTTTTGTCTTTAAATGTATTTTCTTAGATGAAGATAACAAGTTAAAACGTCGATCCAATATCCGGAAGCTGTGGATTATGGTCTCCTGCTCAGTCTTATTTGTAGGAATTTTAATCCTGTCTGGATCATTCATCGTTTGTAGAAGAAGGATGTACCTGTTACACGGTAAGTACTTCTGCAGGTTCATGTGCTTGACCTCCGTTATTCTATAGAGTTTCTTTTTGAGAATGATTGTGATATAAATTTTTTATGTATTGGTTGGGTAGTAATAGTATGAGATTCATGCTCTTATTTATTTTTGATCTCTTTGTGCTTCTTTCATATGCTCTATAGAGATAAATCTTTCCTTTTCTGCTTCTTTTTCATCTTTTCCCAGTTCCCACTGTTTATTACTCTAATAGGAAACCTGAGAAGCAATTCAGAAGAGCATGAGGAAGAAGAACTAGAGCTACCCTTGTTTGATAGGGCTACATTTAATTTTGCAACTAACAGATTTTCCACCGATAACATATTAGGAACAGGTGGTTTTGGTTCTGTTTATAAGGTATTGATCAAGGTATTGATCAGATAAGAAGTTAAGAACAAATTGATATCAAGGTGTCCATGATAGTGATTAAAAAAGGAAAAGTCTAGGGGGCCAACAACTTTGTTAAATTCTGGCCAGCATATAACCAGCAAAAAAAATTGAGCTATTGGATGAAATCTCGCACCAATCTTACACCATTAAAACTATCATTGATGGCTATTTGATGGCTACAAATCACAAAAATTGCTGGCCCCTAGCATTCCTTATTAAAAAATATAGAAATTCTGAAATGTATATTTTATAATATTCAGGGCATACTGGAAAGTGGAAAAGAAATAGCTGTTAAGAGGCTCCGAGAAAATTCTAGGCAAGGACTTAAAAGAGTTTAAAACCGAAGTCATGCACATAGCAAAACTTCAGCACAGGAATTTGGCGAAGCTTCTAGGATGTTGCATTCAAGTGAAAGAAAGGATGCTGGTCTATGAGTTTATGCCAGATAAAAGCTTGGACCACTTCATATTTGGTTTGATTCCACTTGAACATTAATTCTAGTTCTTTTTCATTCTCTAGTTTGGATAATTAGATTTTCTTCCCATCAGAATATGTAGTTAAAGTGACAAGTTTAAAGTCTTTAATTATATCATAGTGAACTTAAATTTTCATAATATGGCTAATCATTAATCGCTTTTTTCCACATAAGCTTTTGAAGCTCATAAGAATATCAGTACAACTTATTTATCTTCTAAAGCAGATGGTGACAAAGGCATATTACTAGACTGGCCTAAGCGTTTTCTCATTATAAATGGTATTGCACTGGGCCTTCTATATCTTCATCAAGACTCGAGGCATAGAGTAATACATAGAGATCTCAAGGCTGGAAATATTTTGTTAGATATTGAAATAAATCCAAAAATCTCATACTTTGGCCTGGCAAGAAGCATCCTAGGAAACAAAAATGAAGCAACCACAAATCATGTTGTTGGAACTTAGTAAGTTCTTATGGTTGATTAATTGATATGTTGCATGTATACAGTATGATATTTTCCTCGTTCTGTAATTGAATATTGATGATATGTCCAGTGGCTATATGGCACCAGAGTACATAATTGATGGACTATTCTCAACAAAATCCGATATCTATAGCTTTGGTGTGTTAGTGTTGGAAATAGTTAGTGGAAAGAGCAATAGAGCATTCAACCATAGATATCACCACTTTAGTCTTCTCGGGCATGTAATCTTAATTTTCATTGTCCTTGCTATTTATTTAATTATTTTTATCAGTACTAAATAACTAGACACATAAATACAGGCATCGACATTTTTCATAGAAGACAAGTCCTTAGATATAGTTGATGCATCTATCAGAGACTCAATTAATTTACCAGAAGTCATGAGATCGATTCATGTGGGTCTGTTATGCGTGCAACAAAGTCTAGAGGATCGGCCAAACATGTCATACGTGCTTAAGGTGCTGAGTAGTGAATGGGAATTGCCTCAACCGAAAAAGCTTGGATTCTTCACTCAGAGAGATTTGGTTGGTGGCAGTTCTTCGTCAAGCAGCAGCAACAACAAAGTATTGTCAATTAATAAACTCTCGGTTAGTGAGGTTGATCCACGGTAGTTGTGATTTTGGAATCAGTTTCCCATTTTTATACAACAAATACTTTAAATTAAAAGAAATCTATTATATCTATTATATATTTCTAATTTTACAACTAAAATGTGCCACATATCACTTTTTCATTGCAATTGGAATCAAATATTTCTCTCCAAAATTAAAAAGTTCACATCTCTTCACTACTAATTTTACAACCAAAATATGCTATATGTCACCCCTCATTGTAATTGAAATTAAATCTTTCGCTCCAAAATTAAATCTCCCCTCCATACTAATTTTACATCCAAAATGTGCCACATGTCACTCCCTCATTGCAATTCAAATCAAATATTTCCCTCCAAAATTAAAGAGTTCTCTCTTTCTCTCTCTTCCTTTTTCTATTTATCTCATTCCTTCAACTACTCTATCTATTTTATATATCATTATTAATATCAATCATTAAATACCTATATTATGTATCATATATTACTATCTAATTTAATAATCAAATGTGTCACATGACACTCTCTTATTAAAATTGAGCGAAATTTTTTTCCAAAATTAATAAATTTGCTTCCCAAATTCTCCCATCTACCTCTTTCCATTTTTCTATTTCTCTCTATCATTTTCACTCCATATATAATTTATATTTTATATTAGTAATTCGACAAATCAAAATATGTCATCCGATATTTTTTTATTACAATTAAAATAAATTTTTTTCCAAAATTAACAAACCCTCGCTCTCACTTTCATTCTTTATCTTTATCTTTATCTTTCTCTCTCTTTTCTCTCATTCTCTATTTTTTTTACC
>NC_029792.2:18130950-18147371 GCF_000816755.2 Arachis ipaensis
GAGAAAAAATATTATTTTTAAATAACAAGTATAAAAATTAATTACTTCTATTTGTACAATAGATTTAACACCTAATTAAATGTAAAAATATACACGTTAAATTGTTTTAAATTTTAGATAATGAATGTTAAAATTAATTATTAATAAAAAATTAGACTTTTTCATATAAAAATAATAACTAAAAATCGTATTATTTGATTTTTTATCTATAAATACTTTTTTATTTTTAACCAGAAATTTTTGTCAACCTACAACTTTTTTTTGTAAAAATAGTTTGATTTTATAAATCTTTTGTACTATACATAATCTATACCGTCAGAATAAATCATAATTTTAAAAAATGTATATTTACATAATATTATTACGAGTAAAAATATTAGTTATATACTCATGTGAAGTGCTTAAATAAGAGAATTTGTCAGTTTGTAAGTAGGATTTAGGGATGGAATAAACTGATAAAAAGTTTTATTACTTGTTTATGTTTCATCTTAATAAATATACTTTGTCTTTGTACCAAGAAGTCTAAAATCTAATTTATATTTTCTCTATTCTTTTAAATAGAAATTAGATTTCAAAATCTATTAAGTAGAACGAATAGTACAATTCACGTTTCAATAATAATAATCGCTTAGTTCGCAAAATTTTAAAATCAACCACTCAATTTTTATCAAATTAATTATTATTTTTAAATTTATAAAAAAAATAAAATAACAAAAAAAAATAAAAAATATCGATAATTAAAAATTAATAGTGTCTAACTAAATTTGTAATCTATAAAGATATTGAATCCATATCCTTATATTTATTATATTTTACCATTATAAATAATACAATAAATTTATAACCCCAATAATTAATCTATAAATAACTCATTAAAGGTAATAAACATTCATATTACAAATGTCATAATAATATTATTAATCATAAGAAATTTTACATTACAAATATTCAAATTCTATACTATTTGACCTATTTATATAAGTCTCTTATCACTATTCTTTCAAATAACATCAAATTTAGCACAAGAAAATTTATTTTCGAACTACACAACATCTCAAACTTACTCAATAGAGCATCATTCTTTGGATAATAATACAATATCACCAAACAAACAGATAATTAGTTTATCAAAGTTTGTGTAGTTCGTATATGCAAAATATTAACACCCACAAATGAAGAGGAGTCTCTTTGCTTAGAAATGATTATATTAGATAAAAAAGAAACAACTACATCTATGGCGCATGTAATCAAACACCACCATATTCAATAATAAGGTAATTATATATACTTTGAGGAGTGCTAGGGGGCCAGCAACTTTTGTGATTTGTAGCTGATGAGTTTGGAAAACTCCAAATTAAAATTAGTGATGATCAAACATTATTAATAGAATCAATTGCAAAAATTATTAATCTAATTTTAATGTGCTAACTAATAGTTTTTTTTGTTACTTGCAGGATTTGGCTTTGGGCCAAAATAGCAAGCCCCATGTGAGATTAAAATTCAGCCTTGATTTTAAAAAATGTTTAAAGTGTTGTGGCTGAATTGATATTATACTTGTTGGGCCAAATTTAACTATTATTAGCCCAAGTCTTTTTAAAGAAGAGATCCACTAGCTTGGTCCAAATTGAAAAAACAAGAGAGAGGGAATCATGCATGCTTCCACGGATATCATATTCATCTTTGGATGGATTTCAAATTTTGTTTTAATGCACTTAATGCAGACATTGAAAATAGGAAAGAGAAAGTGAAAAAATGATGTGATTGCCTTAAGTGTGTTACACGCTACGAGGCATGGGTTTTAAAATAATTAATTCATCTTCATTCTTTTTCTTAGCTCCACTAAAAGCATTTCAATTTCTTTCTTCTCTCTCTTCTCTTCTCTAACTTCGGTCACCTCACAGCAACTATGGAAGAAATTTTGAGCTATCAAAAGAGGGTGGAAGAAGCTAGTAACAAGACCATTGTAATGATGGCACCAAGAAAAAGAAAATAAAAAGTATGCTGTGGCTGAGATCTTCACCAAAAAGGGGTAAGATTTGGTGAAGTAAGCTCATGCTCTCCATACCAAAATTGGAAGAAGATGATCTCGGTCAGAGGAAGAAGATCTCAGAGGTATGGCTCGTCTCTGCTTTGTGTTCACCCATCACAGAAGGTAGCTAAGGAGACTACGTGAAGGAGGAAGCAAAAGTGGAGCAGGAGGAGCTATCATGCATCAAGAACACATCAAGGGCTAGGGATCCTTCTTGGAGTCCAAGTCAAGATGGATGGTCCGGATTGGTGAAGATTGGTGCAAAAGGAAGACACAGAGGTAATTGCATGTTGGGTTTTACATTCAGTTTCCTCTCCTCTCTCTCTGGCCAAACCGGTTCTGGTTTGAAGAAGAAGAAGTTTAGCTTGGTTCAACAGTTTCAACCGTGGAGGCTTCCCCTTTTATAAATAAGGGAGAACAGTCAGGGATTGAAGCAAGGAAAAGAGTGAAAGCACAGTGTTCCTATAGCTACCCAAGCTAACAGAAGTTCTTCTCCTTCAATATTTTCTATTTTGTATTTTTCTGTTTAATTTTGTCTGTCTTGAGTCTCATGGAAAAAGGCAAACAGTGAGGTTTGTAAGAAAAAGCCATAGAGCGGAAAAATGCAGAGAGTGAAAAATTAAAAGAAAAAGCCATAGATGTCCTTAGAGGTCCTTTGTACATCTGCGTTGTGTTTCATGATTCTATGGGAATCCCCTTGCAAGTTGGGTTAGCACTTAGCAGTTGAAAGCTTGGCTGTGACCAAGTCAAGTTCAGGATTGGGGATTAGATTCTGGACTTGTCCCGGATAGGAAGGATAGTTCCTAGGGAGAATTGGTGTATGTAATCATGATTATAGTGGAATTCCATCATTGTTGTGATGGAGACTGGATGTAGGCTGCATTGCACTTAGTAGCTGAACCAGGATACATCTTGGTGTGATTCTCTCTCTCTTCTACTCCATTTCTGTTCTCTGCTGCATAGGAGACAAAACTGAAAAATATCTCTTTGCTAGTTACGAGACAAAAAGAAAATGTCTCTTGACTAGACACGAGACAAAAATAAAATTATCTCCTCAAAGTGTTCTGAAAAACAGCAAGTGTAATTAAGCGAAAAAGGGGCTAAGATTCAACCCCCCCTTCTCTTAGCCACTGATAAACCATCAATTGGTATCAGAGCATGGTCTCAAAGAGATCAAGCTTTGCAGCTTGGAGAAAAGATCCAGATGGCAGAGAACAGTGGCTCAACTCTGGTGTCCTACAATCTGACAGAAGGACAGTCAAGCAACTGACATCCTCTTTTCAATGGGAAGAACTACACCTATTGGAAGGAGAGAATGAAGATCTTTGTGCAAGCATTAGATTACAGACTATGGAAGATCATCCTGGAGGGTCTTCAATTTCCAACCATCACAAGTGCTGAAGGAGTAATTTCCCTTAAACCAGAAGCTAGTTGGACCGAAGAAGACAGAAAGAAGGTGGAGCTCAACGCCAAGGCTATCAACTTGCTCAACTGTGCAATCAGCTTCGAGGAATACCGACGTGTATCACGATGCATAACGGCAAAGAAAATCTGGGACAAACTTCAAGTTACTCATGAAGGAACCACCATAGTGAAGAAGACAAGGATAGATATGCTGAACAGAGAATACGAAATGTTCACAATGAAGGAAGGAGAATCAATAGATGAAATGTTTGAAAGATTCAACACCATCATTGTTGGCTTGGATGCTATAGGGATTAAGTATCCTGAATCTGTGCTTGTGAGGAGAGTTCTAAGGTGTCTTACAAAAGAGTGGGAAACAAAAGCATTGATAATATCTGAGAGTAGTGGTCTTGATTCTATGACATATGATGACTTGAGAGGAAATTTACTTGCTTTTGAAAACACGTATTTGAAAAAGGATTCAAAAAGAAAAGGAATAGCTCTTACATCTGTTTCTAACCCTCTGGATGATGAATCCAGTGATAACTCCTCTGAAAATGAATTTGTGTTGTTTGCCAAAAAATTCAGGAAAATGGTGAAGCTCAAGGAAAGAAGCAAGGGAAGCAGCTCCAGGAAACAAAGGAAAGATTTTAGCAAGGTGATATGTTACAACTGCAAAGAAACTGGGCATTTCAAATCAGATTGCCCTAAGTTAAAGAAAGAGGAGAAGCCAAAGAAGAAAGGTCTGATGGCTTCTTGGGAGGACTTTGAAAACGACTCAGAAGATGATGAAGAATCAGAAACCAAGTCCCAACAATGTCTCATGGCAGATCACGTTGAACAGGTAGTCTTTCATAACCATGACACTGAAGATCTTCATCTTATGATAGACCACCTTTCTAAAAAAATTAGATGCTTCCTGCTTGATAACCAAGATCTTGAACAACAAATCACCATACTTAAAGCAGAAAATGGTTTTCTCAAAGATAAGTTAAGGGAGGCTGAAGCTGCTGTTGAACTTGTTGAAGAAAACAAGTAGCTAAAAGCCCAACTTAAAAGCTATGAAAGTGATTATTCTGTTGTTGCATATGTAGACTGTTTTAAAAGAAATGAAGAGTTGCTTAAAGAGGTCAATAAGCTTAAAGAAGACTTAGCCAAGCTCACTCAAAGTTCTGAAAATCTAAATCAAATCTTGGCTAGTCAAAAACCTCTTTATGATAAAGCTGGCTTGGGTTTCCTCAAATCTGTTGAGAAACTTTCTTTTGAAAATATTGCTTCATCTTCTAATGATACAAGGTTTCAAAACCCAGCAAGCTTTAGCAAAACAACAACTCCAAGATTTTGTAGACTATGTAACCGAAATGACCACTTTCCCATTCAATGTTTCTTTGGTGAAAGAATGATTGATGACAAAGTTTGCAAAGTTGTTTTTGACTATAATGGATTGGGACATAGGAGATGGTTTAACGTGAAAGGATCCAAGAAGATTTGGATACCTAAGGTCACTTGAGCTTATTTTGTAGGTATGCCTAGCATCCAAGCAGAAGGACAATATGTGGTACATGGACAGCGGATGCTCTAGGCATATGACCGGAAAGGGAACCTTCTTCATAAAGCTTGATGAGTATGATGGAGGGTTTTTCACTTTCGGTGATGATGGTAAAGAAAAAATAATGGCCATGGGAAAAGTTGGTAAAAATTTCTCATCTTGTATAAATGATGTTCTTCTTGTTGATGGTTTGAAACACAATTTACTAAGTGTTAGCCAATTGTGTGATCTTGGATATGAGGTTATTTTTAGAAAATTGGTATGCTTAGTTATTTGTGAAAAATCGGGGGATATTTTGTTTGAAGCTAAGAGGTGCAATAATGTGTATGGATTGACTCTTGAGGACTTGAAAGATCAAAAAGTGACATGTTTTACCTCTCTTGAATCTAAAAAATAGCTTTGGCATAAGAGATTGGGTCATGCTAGCATGTACCAAATCTCTAAGCTAGTTAAGAAAAACTTGGTTAGAGGAATTCCAAATATTAAATTTGATAAGGATCTTACTTGTGATGCTTGCCAATTAGGCAAACAAGTTAAATCATCTTTTAAACCAAAAGATGGAATTTCAACCAAAAGGCCATTAGAGATGTTACACATTGATCTTTTTGGTCCAACAAGAACTCAAAGTTTAGGAGGTAAACACTATGGTTTAGTGGTGGTGGATGATTACTTTAGATTCAGTTGGGTACTTTTTCTTGCTCATAAAAATGATGCTTTCCATGCTTTCTCAACTCTTTGCAAAAGAATTCAAAATGAAAAAGATTTAAAAATTGCCCTTTTGAGAAGTGATCACGGAAAAGAATTTGAAAATCAAGACTTTGAAAAATTCTGTGATGATTTTGGAATTGCTCATAACTTTTCATGCCCTAGAACCCCTCAACAAAATAGGGTGGTTGAAATAAGGAATAGAAGCCTTCAAGAGATGACTAGGGCCATGCTATGTGAAAATGAGATTCCAAAATTTCTATGGGCTGAAGCTGTAAATACAGCTTGCTACATTTTGAATAGGACCATTATTAGAAAAGGGTTGAAGAAAACTCATTATGAGCTATGGAAAGGAACCCCTCCTAATCTTAAGTATTTCCATGTTTTTTGGATGCAAATGCTTTGTACTTAACAACAAAGAAAACCTTGGTAAATTTGATCCAAAATCTTATGAGGGGATGTTTGTTGGATACTCCACCACTAGCAAGGCTTATAGAATTTACCTCAAAGAACATAGGACCATAGAGAAATCCATACATGTTTCTTTTTGTGATTCTAATTCAATTCCCAGTACTGTGATAGAAGATGATACAGATTGTGAAGATGCTGTCAACAAGGAGGCCAATGAAGAAAGTCCTAAATCTGCTCAAATTGAAAAATCTGTCTGTCCAATTTTGTCTCGTCAGGATGGAGGAGACATTTCTGTTTTGTCTCCTGAGCCAACAAGAGAATCTGGAACAGAACAATCCACTGAAGCTCATCAAAGTTCAACATCACTCCGAAAGCCAAGAGAATAGAAGTCCATGAGGGGTTATCCTCATGAATTTATCATTGGTGATCCCTCTCAAGGTGTAACAACAAGATCTCAACCAAAAAGCAATCCGAACCAAAAAATTTTGCTCTCTTGTCGCAAATGGAGCCCAACAATGTAAAACAAGCTCTTGAAGATCCATCATGGGTCAAAAGCCATGCAAGAAGAGCTCGCTCAATTTGACAAGAATGAGGTTTGGATATTAGTACCTCATCCGGATGGTAAGAAGGTAACGGCTACTAAGTGGGTTTTCAAAAATAAATTAGGTGAGGATGAAAAAGTTGTTCGTAACAAGGCTAGATTAGTGGCCCAAGGTTACGATCAAAAAGAGGGAATAGATTTTGATGAGTCTTTTGCACCGGTAGCAAGAATGGAAGCAATTAGGTTGCTTCTTGCCTATGCTGCCCATACGGGTTTTAAAATGTTTCAAATAGATATCAAATGTGCTTTTCTTAATGGCTTTATTGATAGAGAGGTATTTGTGGCTCAACCCCCCGGTTTTGAAGATAAAGAATTTCCAAACCATGTTTTCAAACTCTCAAAGACTCTTTATGGCCTTAGGAAAGCTCCAAGAGCTTAGTATGAAAGGCTTAGTACCTTCTTGTTGGAAAATCAATTTGAAAGGGGTACCACCGATACTATTTTATTTATTAAAGCATCTAATTATGATATTCTCCTAGTTCAAGTTTATGTGGATGATATAGTATTTGGATCGGTCAATGAGTCCTTGTGTGAAGAGTTTGGAAAACTCATGACTAGTGAGTTTGAAATGAGTTTAATGGGAGAGCTAACATTCTTTCTTGGCCTCCAAATTAAACAAACTCCTAGTGGTACTTTTATTCACCAAGGAAAGTATGCTAAAGAATTAATCAAGAAATTTGGCCTAGAAAATTCCAAACCAATGGGAACTCCAATGCATCCAAACACTAAACTTGAAAAGAATGATGATGGCAAAGATGTGGATGAAACACGGTATAGAGGAATGATAGGATCTCTCATGTACCTTACCTCCTCTAGACTGGATATTGTACAAAGCGTGGGTGTATGTTCAAGATTTCAATCTTACCCAAAAGAATCCCATCTTTCGGCTGTCAAACGCATCATTAGATATATTAAGGGAACTAGTGATTATGGCTTATGGTATCCAAAATCTGATGATTTTTGTGCAGTGGGCTTTTGTGATGCAGATTATGCGGGAGATCGGGTGGATAGAAAGAGCACATCCGGCATGTGTTGCTTCCTTGGAAGCTCACTCAACATGTGGTCAAGCAAGAAGCAAGCCACAGTAGCTTTATCCACAGCCGAAGCTGAATATATTTCTGCCTCCGCATGTTGTTCACAATTAATTTGGTTGAAAACTCAATTAGAGGATTACAAATTAAAAATCAATAGTATACCCTTGTTTTGTGACAACATGAGTGTCATAAACATCTCAAAAAATTCTGTTTTGCACTCAAGAACCAAGCACATTGAGATCAAATATCACTTTATTAGAGAACATGTGCAAAAGGGTACTATTGATATTCAATTTGTAAAATCCGAAGAACAACTTGCGGATATATTCACTAAGCCTTTGTGTGAAGACAGATTCTACTCTTTGAGAAATAGCTTAGGAATGATTGAATTAAGTTATGTTGATAAATTGTGAATTCTTTAATTCTGTTTGGTTTTATCTCGTAGGAAGGGAGGAGACAAATCTTAGGACGTGATGAATGGGCCATGATACAGGGGGAGACTGAACAGATGTTAATTATCTTGGGCCTCACCAAACTTCTTTGACCCTACTCTGACCCGTTTTGAGATCCTCATTTTTTTAATCATTCTTTTGGAAGGTTGTCATATCAAATATTGTAGGAAGTAGTTGTTGTCAAATCAAATCTTTATCCTTCCCTCATCCCTTGATTCTAGGAGTTAACCTTTTAGTTTTTTTTAAATCTTTCCTTGGTTAATAACTGCGCCCCTTAATGGGTAATAACTCCCTCCATTCTCTCTCTCCACTCAGCATTTAATGCTTCCCTAATCTCCCTCCTCTCACCACTCTCTTCGGCCTCTTTTCATCTTTCCTCTCTCTTCTCCATTTTCTTCATAACATGAAAAAGAAAGTTGCCCCAAGGAAGAGTAGTCGAACCCCCTTACCAAAAAGTTCTCCATTTTCAACTCCTCAAACTCATACACACATTCATATACACTCCACATCTTCTTCATCTCATTCACCATCATCCAAACAAATCGAAACAATGAGAAGGAAAGTGATAGCCCAGAAAACTTCATACAGAAAAAAGCTTGGAAAGAATAAGGAACCAATCCTGGAAGAAGAAGAGGAGTTTCAAACCTCCCTTCGTCACTCACCACCGAAGAAGGCAACCCCACATGCGTCTGCCCGAAGCTCTCAGAAGACCAAAAGTTACGTGCTACGTAACACAAAGGAACCACCGAACCTGGAATCCCTGGATTTCAAGAATAAATACAACAAAGTTCATTCACATTTTGATCCTGAAAGGTTCAATTCTTGTGCGTCTTATGAGTTTCACAAAGATGTGTTGAAGAAACGTCACTTGTGTGCCTCACACATAGCGAACCTTGACTCTCTTGCTGTAAAAGGAATCAACTTTATCACTCTTTTTGAGAATATGAAGTGGACTCCCCTATTCAAAATTCAGAAACCTGTATACCCAGCATTGGTTCGAGAGTTTTATGCAAACATGAGGCTGATTGATTGTGCAATTCATTCCTATGTGAAGCGGGTTTACATGACTCTGAGTAGAGAAACAATAAGTGCTACCCTGGGTTATGTTGATGAAGGACCAGCAGCTTATATGTCAGAAAAATGGGACTCCCAAGTTGGAGTCATATATCAGATTGCTCTGCAACAAATCTGTGAGAATCTATCTGGACTGGATGGCACGGTTCCAACTCACAAAGCCCTGGGTCCAGAGAGAGCTTTGCTGCACAGAATCATTACTCACATTCTGACTCCACAGAGTGGATCATACAATAGAGTAACCGTTTCTGATTCCTTTGTGCTTTTTGCTATTATTACTTCATCTCCTATTTCCTTTGCATATCTCATGGTAAGGCATATGTGGGACTGTGTTACAAGTACCAAAAAGGCTAACCTTCCCTATGGCATATTCTTTACCTGCATCTTTGAATACTTCAATGTTGATCTAACTATTGAAGATGTAGAGAACAAAGTTTCATCAATTAAGGGAGGAGGAGTTTTAGGTAAAGGCACCAAAGAAAAACGGTCAATGCCCTCTGATAGTGATCTTGAGAGCCGCCTAGCCGAGCCGTCCAAGATGGCAGAATCGATCAAAGAAGTCCTCACTGAGTTTTCTAACATGTCTAATCTAATGGTGCAATCATACAAGGCTGCTCATAATCTAGCCTTCGAAAATGAAAAAGCTTGGACAAAATTCCAAGAAAGAGTGGGACTGATACTTCAGAATTTTGAAGAAGAATTTGGGGCTACCGATGATGATGATGCAGATGGCTTTGAGTACAATTTATCTGATGATTGATCACTATGTTTCTTGTTGATTTCTGGCTCTGTTTGGCTTATTTTGATACTTTGTAGGCTGTTTGGATACTTTAGACCTATGACACTTTGTTAAACTCTTGGTTATTTTGGTGCTAGTTATATTTTGGATATTTTGCATACCATTTTTTTTGCAGGTCCCCTTTGATGACAAAAGGGGGAGGAGAGCTGAAAAATTGAAATTGAAAAGTTAAAAGAAACAGGGGCTGAAATCTCTTGGGATTCATGATCACCCCTGTACATATGCCTTATATTTGATGCGTTATGGTCTGATTGGTTGATACATTATATTGATGCTTTTTGATGTTGATGATTTATGCTCTGTTTTGTTCTGCTGTGTTAATACTTCATGCTCTGTTTCTGATTGAAGTATTTGTTGAATTTGGGATTTAGTTGTGACTTGATCCCTTTAAGCTTTGATACATTGACATATTCCCTATGCTCTGATAGTTGAATCAATGGTGGATAAATCTGGTTTGTGTTGTGATATGATCATGTTTGATTAAAATGTTTTCCTTGCTATAAACTGATAATTAATTTGCTCTGAAATGGTGGCTGGAAAATGTTGTATAATCAAATGCTTTGGCAAGCAGATTTTTGGAATCACAAGTGCTTTTCTTTATTTTTATGTACTCTGTACTTGTTCATACCCTGGGTCGAGCTGTCCGACCCGGGTTGTTTGATGACAAGTCGACCGACCTCTTCAGGTCAGGACTATCCGACCTCTTCTTTAAGAGCTCGGCCAAATCACCAGGAAAGCCCAAAAAAGGGCCCAAACAGAGGAACACGACCCAAATTCAAAGGCAGCTCAAGCCTACAGAAATAAGGGCAGTTCCCTTGAAGATAAGATGACCTCACTCAAGAGATAAGATAAGATAAGATAACTATCTTATCTCCAGGAAAGATCATTCTACAACATTATAAATACACTGGAGCACCCAGGTATAACTAATACTCTGATTCTACTAAAAAACCTGCTTAATACCCTTGCTAACTTAAGCATCGGAGTCCCTTGCAGGTACCACCACCCTCCGGTGACAGAGGATCAGCAGCATTGCCAGTCCCACAAGTCGGATACGACAGCTCCGGCCACCACCAACGAGTCGGACACGTCATCTCCGACCAGTACAGAAGATCTCGTCCGAGATCGACCTACAGTTTCAGGTAACCCTCGGAACAGTACTCAAAATATTTTTGATTGCATTGAGCAGAAAGTTATTTTTATGATAACAAGTCAAGTTGTGTTTCTCATGCCATTTCTGCTCATAAATCAAGCCATTCAACATCTCAAATTCATATGTTGAATAACATAGTTGCCTTAGGCTTGATAAAATTGTTACAGGTAGTGCTTCCCTTGCTAAACTGGCATATATTAAGGAGGAGCCATGTAACAAAAGAAGAAGAGAATGAATCCTAATTTTCAAAGGGAGTACTCTAATTCTTGATTTTTCTCTATTTCAATTTTTAATAATGTTTATCATCAAAGGGGAGATTGATGAGTTTGGAAAACTCCAAATTAAAATTAGTGATGATCAAACATTATTAATAGAATCAATTACAAAAATTATTAATCTGATTTTAATGTGCTAACTAATAATTTTTTTGTTACTTGCAGGATTTGTCTTTGGGCCAAAATAGCAAGCCCCATGTGAGATTAAAATCCAGCCTTGGTTTTAAAAAATGTTTAAAGTGTTGTGGCTGAATTGATATTATACTTGTTGGGCCAAATTTAACTATTATTAGCCCAAGTCTTTTTAAAGAAGAGATCCACTAGCTTGGTCCAAATTGAAAAAACAAGAGAGAGGGAATCATGCATGCTTCCACGGATATCATATTCATCTTTGGATGGATTTCAAATTTTGTTTTAATGCACTTAATGCAGACATTGAAAATAGGAAAGAGAAAGTGAAAAAATGATGTGATTGCCTTAAGTGTGTTACACGCTACGAGGCATGGGTTTTGAAACAATTAATTCATCTTCATTCTCTTTCTTAGCTCAACTAAAAGTATTTCAATTTCTTTCTTCTCTCTCTTCTCTTCTCTAGCTTCGGTCACCTCACAACAACTATGGAAGAAATTGTGCTATCAAAAGAGGGTGAAAGAAGCTAGTAACAAGACCATTGTAATGATGGCACCAAGAAAAAGAAAACAAAAAGTATGCTGTGGCTGAGATCTTCACCAAAAAGGGGTAAGATTTGGTGAAGTAAGCTCATCCTCTCCATACCAAAATTGGAAGAAGATGATCTCGGTCAGAGGAAGAAGATCTCAGAGGCATGGCTCGTCTCTGCTTTGTGTTCATCCATCACAGAAGGTAGCTAAGGAGGCTATGTGAAGGAGGAAGCAAAAGTGGAGCAGGAGGAGCTGTCATGCATCAAGAACGCATCAAGGGCAAGGGATCCTTCTTGGAGTGCAAGTCAAGATGGATGGCCCGGATTGGTGAAGATTGGTGTAAAAGGAAGACACAGAGGTAATTGCATGTTGAGTTTTACATTCAGTTTCCTCTCCTCTCTCTCTAGCCGAACCGGTTCTGGTTTGAAGAAGAAGAAGTTTAGCTTGGTTCAACAGTTTCAACCGTAGAGGCTTCCCCTTTTATAAATAAGGGAGAACAGTCAGGGATTGAAGCAAGGAAAAGAGTGAAAGCACAGTATTCCTATAGCTACCCAAGCTAACAGAAGTTCTTCTCTTTCAATATTTTCTATTTTGTATTTTTCTGTTTAATTTTGTCTGTCTTGAGTCTCATGAAAAAAGGCAAACAGTGAGGTTTGTAAGAAAAAGCCATAGAACGAAAAAAGGCAAAGAGTGCAAAATTAAAAGAAAAAGCCATAGATGTCCTTAGAGGTCCTTTGTACATCTGTGTTGTGTTTCATGATTCTATGGGAATCCCCTTGCAAGTTGGGTTAGCACTTAGCAGTTGAAAGCTTGGCTGTGACCAAGTCAAGTTCAGGATTGGGGATTAGATTCTGGACTTGTCTCGGATAGGAAGGGTAGTTCCTAGGGAGAATTGGTGTATGTAATCATGATTATAGTGGAATTCCATCATTGTTGTGATGGAGACTGGATGTAGGCTGTATTGCACTTAGCAGCTGAACCAGGATACATCTTGGTGTGATTCTCTCTCTCTTCTACTCCATTTCTGTTCTCTGCTGCATAGGAGACAAAACTGAAAAATATCTCTTGGCTGGTTACGAGACAAAAAGAAAATGTCTCTTGACTAGGCACGAGACAAAAACAAAAATATCTCCTCAAAGTGTTCTGAAAAACAGCAAGTGTAATTAAGCGAAAAATGGACTAAGATTCAACCCCCCTTCTCTTAGCCACTGATAAACTATCAGTAGCCATCAAGTAGTCATCAATGATGTTTTTAATGGTGTGAGATTTCATCCAATGGTATGGAATTACTTATTTTTCTTTTGCTGGTTACATGCTGGCCAGAATTAAATAAAGTTGCTGGCCCCCTAGACTTTTTCATATACTTTTCATAATCCCATCTATCAAATTATTAGTTACTAACCCAATACTTATTTCAGCTCAAAGTGCTACAACAATTTTTGTACTATTTGATGGCGAAGAAAAAAAATTATTGGACACAACTGCTTCAAATCTAATGACACTCTAGAAAAGTAATGACATTGAAGCACCACCCTAATTGAAAAATTTGTGCAACCTCACACTTATATTTGAAGTCAAAGTAAATGATTTTAATCTCAAAAAAAGGTAGTCAACAATACATTGTTATCAAGGCATTTGTTCCAAACAAAAATACTGAACCTCAACACTTATTACAACAAATAACACAGGTAATACTCCAAAAAAATCATTTATTCAAGACATCATTTTTATTTCTAATTTAAATTATTCATTGATTATAGGAACCAACTTCTTCAACACTAATATCATCAGGCAAAAATCACATATCCATCAAGAGATTAAGGAGAAAGAAAACTATACAAATTCAAGACACATTTTCGGAAGAAGAACATACATGCAAAGATGGAACAAACAACACAATAGAAAGTGCATACAACTCAACAATTCATAAAAAACATGCCTTCACAAGAATCTACGACAGAAAGAAGAAAGCAACAACTCTAACAACAACCAATAAAGAAAAGCGCCACATAAGAAGACTAAGTTCATCAACTAAAACAAATGCAAAGATTAAACCACCAAATAAAAATGTCACTTTGTACAACTCCAACATCCAAATCTTTTGTATTACAAATTATTTTAATTAAAACACCTTTTAAATTTAACTTTAGTTTACACATATTTAATTTAATTATACAAAATATAACAAATTTTAATATTTATTATATATATTGAGTTTGAAAAACTAATATTAATATAATGATCTCCTCACAACACACTCAAACACGCTGAAATTGGTATGGAGGGGGGAAGAACACTCTCTCAAGTTCTCTCCCTTGGTTGATCTTCAAACCACCATAACTTTTGATCTAGAGCTCCAATTGCCACTCCGTTTACGGCCACGCGTTCACCGCGGAGAGCTCTACAAAACCCATACAATTAATCTTGAGGTAAGCCACGTTTTACTGTTCGAAATTCCAGCCCTTGATTTCGAGTTTCATGAGCAAAAATGTTGAGATTTTGGGTTCTTTGATGTTATAGGACCCAACTCTCTTGAAGGAGAAGGTTAATCTTGTCTCCTTGGACCTTGGGTGTGGTAAGATTCTCAACCCTAGTATAATTTGTTGTTCTATGAGGATTGGGCATTGAGATGTTGTGTATGGGTATGATGATTGTGGCTTAGGTTGTGTATATGTGAATATTGGAGCTTGATTGGTGATTTTGGAAAGCTTGGAAGAGGGTTTTGTGTGACAAAATCTATTCTTGGAGGTGTTGAGACCTTGAGAGCTTGAGAAAAAGTGGTTTGGAAGTGCTCCGGTTGAGCTTGGAAAATCGGCTAAGGTATGATTTCGGTTTCCCGTATCTAATATGTAATATGGTAGGAAATACTTAGGCTAGAGGCCCTAAGATAGGCATTGAATTGTTAGTGTTGTTGAATGGTTGAGATATATGATGTGTTCATATATGTGATTATGAATATTGATGCCTTGATTGTGTGATATATAAGAAATGCATGTTGTGATATATGCTTGATGGATGATTAAGGTTGAATTGGTGGGTGGTACCATGTTGATGGTGAGTATGATGTTGATTATGTATAGTGATTGTTGATTAGAAATGGTATTGTTGGAAATTGGGATGAGAAAGGATGTATGACATGATATTGTGTTTGTCCTTTAGCCATTTGATAGAGAAGTGTTAAAATGGTTGGATGTGGTTTTGGGAATTTTGGTAAAATGTCAATGTGTGAGTTGAGGATGGCTTGTTGTTGATTTTGGTATATTTTGAATGATTTCAAAGAGAAGGGTTGAAATTGGCATGTTTTGATTGATTTTGAAAAGAGTTGAAAGTGGCTTGTTTTGAAAATGGCACTTTGTGATTTTGAATGAAAACATGGTTTTTGGGCATACTTTGACGGGACATAACTTGGACTACGGATCTCTGATTTGTGCCAAATCTATTTAGAAATGAAATTGGATCCGGGATGTCCATGCCATTCGAAGAACGGGTGAAAAATGATTTAAAATGAGAGAGTTATGACCGTCGGAAGATTGGGGGTTGAGTTTGTGAATTCTGCAGTTTTTAACTTAGAAAATTTTTAGCAGAATGACCCCCTGCGCGTAGGCGCACTTGGCGCGTACGCGCCGTTCTTCCAAGAAGCGCCATCCACGCGTGCGCGTGATATGCGCGGGCGCGCCGAATGTGCTGCACCCAATGCCCAGCCATTTTCCCGAGAGTTGTACCAAAGTTGTGCCAGTTTTGTGCCTGGGGCGCAAGAGTACCCACGCGTACGCGTGGCTGACGTGTACGCGCCGTTTGGCTAATTTTCAACCCACGCGTTCGCGCGTATGACGCTTGCGCGTCGATGAGTTTTAAGGCCATCCACGCGTGCGCGTGGAGTGCGCGTACGTGTGGCCCTGTTTTCATCCCAAAGTTGATTTTTGAGTTTTAAAAGCCAAATTTCATACTTTTAAGCCTCCGATCTCACCACTTATATCTTAAATCATTGTGATATGCCTAGCATGAGGAAAAAGGGCTAGTGAATGTGGTAACTTGCGAGTGAAGCAAGGGAAAAAAATGAATGATCATTGAGGATCAAAGATGATTATGTGAGATGCGGAGAATGGCGGTGGAAGTGCTTGTTATGCCATGGGCCGAAAGGCCATAATTGTTAATGAATTGGCTGGTTATGGATTTAACCGTGAGCCGGATGGCTAGATTATTGCCGTGTTACGGCGGAGCCATGATTATGGCTAAGTATAAATGCATATATGCTGTTGAATGAATTGTGAATGTT
>NC_029792.2:18148493-18151588 GCF_000816755.2 Arachis ipaensis
GGCTTTCCTCTATTATTATGTATTATATATGTGGAAGCTGTTACCGTGCTGGGGACCTCTGGTTCTCACCCATGCGGATTTTGTGGTTTTCAGATGCAGGACGCGAGGCTTCTCGTTGAGGCATGCTGGAGACTTCTGGATTAGCGAAGATCCTTTGTTCTCGGGACTCTGTTTTGGTTTATATATCTTGTTTAGATACTTTTATCTCCATTAAATAATACAAACTGTGATGACTCCTTCTAGAGGTGATTTTTGGAGAATAGGTTTTCTGTATTTGTGTATGTATTTGTGTCCCTTTGGGGTTTCCTTATTTTATTATATGTATATATTATTATGCTCGGACCGGTTATCTTCGCAGCCGAATTTTGAGTCTTAATATTCCCGTTTTTGACACTCCTTATATATATGATCTTGCGTTAGCTTATTCTTTGCTCGTTACGTTATCGATCGGAGTGTTGCGCGTTCGAGTTACGGTTTTTGTTTACCCCTTTTTTTGCAAAGGATCCTAGTTATAATCAATCATTCATACTACTATTCGTACTAGATTTTTGTTTTAGAGGTCGTAATACCTTGCCATCTCTGAATTATGACTTAAGCATAAGACTTTGTATGGTAGGGTGTTACATTATGGTATCAGAGCAGTTCGTTCCTGTAGAGCCTGAGGAATGGACTGACTATGCTTCTGTGCATTCTCTGTATGTGTGTTATGTGCTGTTAGTATATCTACTTGATATGGTTGGCATAAACGTTCATGAGCATGCATTTGGGACTTTGAAGCACTAAACTTCCGATATTGAGACTGATCAACTTAATATCGATTGTTTGGTGTGTATAGGAACCAGATGGCGCCTCGTGGACACGGTAGAGGCCGTGGGAGAGGACATACGAATGCTCGTGCGCCAGAGACTAACCCTAATGACCCGGTGAACTTTATGACTGCATTGGAGAACATGGCTGCTGCTATGCAAGTCACTGCTGAGGCTCTTGGTCAACAGATGAACAACCATGGTAATGATGGAGGTGGAGTTCAGGGCCCGATGACACTGGCAAACTTTTTGAAGGTTAATCCACCGAAGTTCAAGGGAACTACTAGCCCGACTGAAGCCGATACATGGTTTCAGGCCATGGAACGAGCACTGCAAGCGCAGGTGGTACCTGAAGGGCAGCGTGTAGAGTTCGCTACCTATTTGCTCACTGGGGAAGCGTCGCATTGGTGGCAAGGAATCCGACGCCTCCTGCAGCAGGGTGATGATTATATCACATGGGATGTCTTCCAAGAGGAGTTCTATAAGAAGTACTTTCCGACTTCTGCTAGGACGGCCAAGGAGCTTGAATTGTTGCAGCTAAGCAGGGTACTATGTCCGTATCTGAGTATACTGACAAGTTTGAGGAGCTGTTCAGATTCTCTCGTATGTGTCAAGGGACTCCGGTGGAATATGAGGAGTGGAAGTGTGTTAAGTATGAAGGAGGACTCCGGAGCGATATTTTCGGTTCGGTGGGGCCAATGGAGATTAGGACTTTCTCCGAATTGGTGAACAAGTGTAGGGTTGCTGAAGAGTGTGTGAAGAGGGCAGCCGCTGAGAAAGGAAGTCACAAAGGATCATTTCCACAAAACCGAGGGAAGAGCTTTGCACCTAGAGGTCCGTCTTTCAAGAGGGGAGGTTCTTTTAGGAGGCCCAACAACAACTACTCCCAAGGGAAAAGGTTTGGGAAGCAGCCTCAGAATGATCAAGCTTGTACTAGGTGTGGAAGTCACCATCCGGGAGTACCATGCAAGGCCGGATGGGGTTTGTGCTACAATTGTGGAAAAGCGGGGCATAAAGCCACAAGTTGTCCGGAGAAGCAAAAGCAAGGTGCTGGGAAAGCACAACAGACTGGTCGGGTGTTCACCACCTCAGCTGTGGGTGCAGAGGGATCCGAGACACTCATTCGAGGTAACTGTGAAATGGCTGGTCAAACTTTAAATGCTTTATTTGATTCGGGAGCATCGTATTCATTTATTGCATTTGAGAAAGCCCATGAGTTAGGATTGAAGATCGTAACCTTAGGTTATAACTTAAAAGTGTATAATGCTACCCATGAGGCCATGGTAACTAGGCTAGGATGCCCGAAAGTTTCGTTTAGGTTCAAGCAGCGTGATTTTGTCCATAATTTAATCTGCTTACCGATGATCGGTCTTGATCTTATCTTGGGATTGGACTGGTTATCTGAGAACCATGTCCTGCTTGATTGTTCTACAAAGTCGGTGTACTTTATGCCGGAGGATACAGAAGGGCCGGTCGTGGTGAATAATTATTACTTGAATTCGATGATGGTGAACTGTTCTGGAATCGAATGTCAGGGTATCCTGTTGTTAACCACTGGTGTTTCGGGTGATGATCAAAAGTTGGATCAGATTCCGGTAGTGTGTGAGTTTCCGGAAGTGTTTCCCGATGATATTGAGGAATTTCCACCTAACCGAGAGGTCAAGTTTGCTATTGAATTAGTGCCTGGGGCGGGACCAATCTCAAGTGCTCCTTATAGAATATCACCGTTAGAGATGGCCGAGCTAAAATCTCAGTTAGAGGAATTATTGGGTAAGAACTTTATCCGACCAAGTGTTTCCCCGTGGGGTGCTCCAGTATTACTGGTAAAGAAGAAAGATGGAAGTATGCGACTCGGTGTGGATTACAGGCAGCTGAACAAGGTCACCATAAAGAATAAGTACCCATTGCCGAGGATTGATGATCTCATGGATCAGTTACAAGGAGCTGGGGTTTTCTCTAAGATCGATTTGCGATCCGGTTATCACCAGATAAGGGTGAGGGGTGAGGATATCCCTAAGACCGCTTTCAGGACTCCTTATGGTCATTACGAGTATACTGTGATGTCTTTTGGGTTGACGAACGCTCCTGCAGTGTTTATGGATTACATGAATAGAGTATTTCGTCCGTTTCTGGATAAATTCGTTGTTGTCTTCATTGACGACATACTAATTTACTCCAAGACCGAAGAAGAGCATGCGGAACACTTGCGGACCGTGTTGCAGATTTTAAAGGAGAAGAAACTCTATGCAAAACTGTCTAAGTGTGAGTTTTGGAAGAGTGAGGTAAAGT
>NC_029792.2:18152235-18153895 GCF_000816755.2 Arachis ipaensis
GGATGGAATTGTTGAAAGACTATGACTTTGAGTTAAATTACCATCCTGGGAAGGCGAATATAGTGGCGGATGCGGTAAGTCGGAAGTCGTTATATGCGTCTTGGATGATGCTTCAAGAGGGGAAGTTGCTCAAGGGATTCGAGAGTCTGAAAATTGGTGCTCGAGAAGTATTTGGAACTTTGTGTTTGAGCCGATTAGAAATCTCGAGTGACTTTAAGTCCGAACTCCTAAAGGCTCAGGAAAATGATGAAGCGTTATGGAAGGGGTTACCGGCTATCGAGCAAGGAAAACAGTGGAGAGTGTCGGAAGAAAAAGATGGGTTATGGAGATTCAAGGGTAGGATCATTGTGCCGGATATTGGCACTTTGAGGCAAGATATCTTAAAGGAGGCACACAAAAGCGGATTCTCCATTCACCCGGGAAGTACTAAGATTTACCATGATTTAAAGGCGATGTTTTGGTGGCCGGGTATGAAGAATGATGTGGCGGAATATGTTTCAAAGTGCTTAACTTGTCAAAAGGTAAAGATTGAACATTAAAGACCTTCCGGGATGTTGCAACCTTTAGATATTCCGCAATGGAAGTGGAAAAGTATTGCAATGGACTTTGTGTCGGGATTGCCAAGGACTAGGACTGGTTTTGATGCTATCTGGGTGATTGTGGACCGACTGACGAAGTCAGCTCACTTTTTGCCCATTCGGATGACTTACACCCTTGAGGATCTAGCACGGTTATACATAAAGGAGATTGTGAGACTTCATGGTGTACCTGCTACTATAATCTCTGATAGAGATCCTTGTTTCACTTCGAGGTTCTGGGATGCATTTCAGAAAGCTTTTGGAACCCGATTAAGCTTGAGTACAGCTTACCATCCTCAAACAAATGGTCAATCCGAGAGGACGATCCAAACACTAGAGGATATGTTGAGAGCTTGTGTTTTGGACCAACCGGCGAGTTGGGATCGGTATATGCCGTTAGTGGAGTTTGCATACAATAATAGTTACCATGCGAGCATCGGAATGGCTCCGTATGAGGCATTGTATGGGAGGAAATGTCAATCTCTGCTATGTTGGTATGAAGCTGGAGAGAAAGGCTTGTTGGGGCCGGAGATGATAGCTGAGACCACTGAACAAGTGAAGAAAATCCGAGATAGGATGCTCACAGCGCAGAGTCGCCAAAAGAGTTACGCCGATCAGAGGCGGAAGCCTTTGGAATTTGAGGAAGGAGATCATGTTTTCCTTAAGGTTACTCCGACCACAGGAATAGGTAGAGCGATTAAAGCGAAGATGTTGAATCCTCGATACATTGGTCCATTTCAGATCCTGGAGAGGATTGGACCGGTGGCATATCGGATGGCTCTACCACCTCATCTTTCGAACCTGCACGACGTGTTTCACGTGTCGCAGCTTTAGAAGTACACCCCTGATGCTAGCCATGTGTTAGAACCCGAATCGGTTCAGTTAAGGGAAGATTTGACGCTTCCAGTGGCTCCATTCAGAATTGATGATACTAGTATCAAATGGTTGCGTGGAAAGGAAGTTTCATTAGTCAAAGTGGCTTGGAGTCGAGGCGGTGTTGAGGAACACACTTGGGAACTTGAGTCAGAGATGCGAACGGATTATCCGCACTTATTCTCAGTTAATTGCATTTGAATTTTGTG
>NC_029792.2:18155575-18174587 GCF_000816755.2 Arachis ipaensis
TCTCCTTGGACCTTGGGTGTGGTAAGATACTCAACCCTAGTGTAATTTATTGATTTTATGATGTTTGGGTATTGAGATGTTGTGTATGGGTATGATGATTGTGGCTTAGGTTGTGTGTATGTGAATATTGGAGCTTGATTGGTGATTTTGGAAAGCTTGGAAGAGGGTTTTGTGTGATAAAATCTGTTCTTGGTGTTGATACCTTGAGAGCTTGTGGACAAGTGGTTTGGAAGTGCTCCGGTTGAGCTTGGGAAATCGGCTAAGGTATGGTTTCGGTTTTCCGTATCTAATATGTAATGTGGTAGGAAATACTTAGGCTAGAGGCCCTAAGATAGGCATTGAATTGTTAGTGTTGTTGAATGGTTGAGATATATGATGTGTTCATATATGTGATTATGAATATTGATGCCTTGATTGTGTGATATATAAGAAATGCATGTTGTGATATATGCTTGATTGATGATTAAGGTTGAATTGGTGGGTGGTACCATGTTGATAGTGAGTATGATGTTGATTATGTATAGTGATTGTTGATTAGAAATGGTATTGTTGGAAATTGGGATGAGAAAGGATGTATGACATGATATTGTGTTTGTCCTTTAGCCATTTGATAGAGAAGTGTTAAAATGGTTGGATGTGGTTTTGGGAATTTTGGTAAAATGTCAATGTGTGAGTTGAGGATGGCTTGTTGTTGATTTTGGTATATTTTGAATGATTTCAAAGAGAAGGGTTGAAATTGGCATGTTTTGATTGATTTTGAAAAGAGTTGAAAGTGGCTTGTTTTGAAAATGGCACTTTGTGATTTTGAATGAAAACATGGTTTTTGGACATATTTTGACGGGACATAACTTGGACTACGGATCTCTGATTTGTGCCAAATCTATTTAGAAATGAAATTGGATCCGGGATGTCCATGCCGTTCGAAGAACGGGTGAAAAATGATTTAAAATGAGAGAGTTATGACCGTCGGAAGATTGGGGGTTGAGTTTGTGTATTCTGCAGTTTTTAACTTAGAAAATTTTTAGCAGAATGACCCCCTGCGCGTAGGCGCACTTGGCGCGTACGCGCCGTTCTTCCAGGAAGCGCCATCCACGCAGTATTTGTGTCCCTTTGGGGTTTCCTTATTTTATTATATGTATATATTATTATGCTCGGACCGGTTATCTTCGCAGCCGGATTTTGAGTCTTAATATTCCCGTTTTTGACACTCCTTATATATATGATCTTGCGTTAGCTTATTCTTTGCTCGTTACATTATCGATCGGAGTGTTGCGCGTTCGAGTTACGGTTTTTGTTTACCCCTTTTTTTGCAAAGGCTCCTAGTTATAATCAATCATTCATACTACTATTCGTACTAGATTTTTGTTTTAGAGGTCGTAATACCTTGCCATCTCTGAATTATGACTTAAGCATAAGACTTTGTATGGTAGGGTGTTACATTAGTGGCTGAACCTTGAAATTAAGGAGGAAAAGACAAACCCAATCACAAGCTCATGAACCAAACTTGATGAATTAAAGTAAGGGACCCAAGAGACCAAGCTTCATTCGGTCACTCCATCCTTTGGTAACTGAAACTTCAAATTCAATTCAATTTAATTTCTTTAAAACTTCCACCGAAAGTTTTTCTCTCTTCTCTCTCCTCTCTCTTGCTTTGTTCACATAACTCATTCATCCAAAAAGAAGAAAGAAAGAAAAGGGAAAGTACAGAGGCTATAGAGACATGGAAGGCAAAAAGCTTGTTGCCAAATGTAACATTCCGTTACCCTAAGTCTTACCTCTAACCATAAAGCAAAGGATAACAAAGTGTCACGACAGTTCTAAAACTCATATTATAGTATATATATTCAAGAATTTATATAACTAGAAGCCTGATGAAGGAACAAAAGCTCAAGTCGCATAAAGCAGAATTACAAAACGTGAAGCATTCACACACGATAACTAAATGCGTAGGTACGAACAAAACAAGACATAATATATATAAAACCTTGTAGATAGCCCCAAGATACACAAGGTAATAATTAAAATAAACAAGATATATATATAAGTACGATATATGAAAGAGAACTAGTCATTGCCTGCGGAGTTTAGGCGGGTTAGTCAAACTGAATACAACAGAATTTTGAAGTTTAAAACAGCAACAACCTATCTCTCAAAGATTTCAGAATTGAAGCCTCTAAGGCAACAAGTTAAATACACAAAAGATGAGAGAACTACAACATAATAATCAAAATACAAAAAGATAGCAAAAAATCCTCTGCTATGTCACCATCCCGCAACTCACCGAGGTAGGTTACGACCTGCATCTGAAAAGCAACAATAATATATGGTATGAGAACCGGAGGTTCTCAGTGTGATAACAGTGCCCAATATATATGACGTAAGGTTCCAGGACGCCAAAGGCAATTCTAGAACTTCACATCGATACAGATATTCAAGTTTAACAAAGATAAATAACTTAAACCATAAACAAGTAAACATGGTTATCTAGCTTAGGGGATTTCTAACTAATACCAAACCATACCGCTGTATCCCACAGCCTTCGCCAACCTAACCTCCAAGTAATCCTGTCGCCACCACCTTCTGATCCTCCTCAACACCAGACAAATACAAGTATATGCAAACAAGTAATTCACAAGTAATATACATATACAGCAAGTAAAACAGGAAGCAAGTAGGTATATCATACATTTGGGCAAACTGCAAGTATTCAAAGCAATTAAGTACATAAGAGATGCATATGATGAATGCCTGTCCTATTGGCTCGTGATATCACTTGTCGGTCCATGAATGTCAACCTGACACATCCTTTCGGATATCGCCTTTCAAGCCACGTCCGAGGATATAGCGCCTAGCACGCTTTTGTATTGTTTCGAGGATATAGTGCCTGGCACACTTGCATGCTCCAAGGATATAGTGTCTGGCACACTCGTGCGACAGAGAAGGAAAACAACAACATATGTTTCATCATAAATCGTTCTAGGAATATAATGCCCGGCACACTATCATTCCAAGGATATAGTGCCTGGCACACTTTCCACATCCAACAAGTCCATCAACCTCAAATCATCATCAGTCATCACTATTTTCTCATCTCAATCCACTTTCAATTCTCAAGTCTCAACATTCCAAGAATATAGTGTCAGACACACTCTCCTTCAATATCCATCAAACTCATCATAACCATCATGAGTTCTTAATTTCACAAGTTATCATCCACTCACAAGTTCTCAAGCCATTACCAATAAAGCACTTCGCTAGTTCACCCACAACTTCAGAAACCTAAGTCTCCATCTTCCAAACTCATGCAGAAAATTATCAATTTAACTCACTAACCCATCTCTATTAGTTTTAAGGTCTAATTACTAGTTAGCAATCTTAAACAGTAGATAAAGAAGTTTGGAAAGCTAGAGAATCCATGAAAAACGAAGAAAAATTATTTTTCAGTAAAACAGGGGCTGTACGTACGCATACCCCTATCGTGCGTACGCACATGTTGAAAAAGGTACGTCTGCGTACGCATAAACGAAAATTTGACCATTTCGTGTATGCATGCATAGGGTCGCGTACACATGAGGGCCTGGCAGAGACGCACACCCGCGTATGGGGATGCTCGCGTACGCATGCCATCCCAAATTTGCAAAATTCTGTAAAGTTGCAGAAATCAGTTTTAAACACCAAATTTTAAACGTTCATAACTTCCTCTACAAAAATCTATTTTAATCAAACTTTATATCAATTTAAAGATCTTTAAATGAACTTTAATTTAAGATAAATTTCAATTAATATCGAAAACAGAGGTTCAAGTTATGATCCGTCAAAATTCACCAAAAACTTATTTTTACCAAAAATTTGCTAGGTTCTCAAACTTCTAAAATTCACAATCAAACCAAACCAAAACATACCCAATCCATCACAAAACACTACCACATACTATACTTTGCTATTCCATTGTATTTTAATCAACTCAACCTCTATTTCACCCAATACTTCCACCATACTTCGACAAAATCAACAATTTCCAACTCAAGATCTCAATCATCAATAATTTGCACAATTTACTCATCATATCTTATCATAAATCCTCATAATTCTTATTATTCAAGTTCAATCTCAATAATCAACGCCATTCACCAACAACAACATCATAATTCAACAATATCCTTCATCAATTATCATAATTACAAACAACACCAATACTCATCATATTATCATCATAATTAATAATTCACACATTCCAACACTCCATATCATCCTTCTCATCATCAAACATAAATTCACATATAATTAATTATGCACCAACATCATTCAAACCTATCTTAGAGTCGACTAGCCTAAGTGTCCAGAAACATTATATATTGCATAAAAGAAACCTAAACCATACCTTGGCCGATTCCCAAAATACACCAAACACCAAAACGAAGCCACCAAGCTCGATCCAAAGCCTCAAACCAACTCCAACAAACACCAAAACTCAATCTAACATCATACAACATACCAACATCAAACCTAGGGTTCACAAAAATAACTAAACACAAGGGTTTAGTGAGACCTTATCTTACCCAACAAGATTAGGGGCAAAACTCAACAATATTCCAATGCTAGATCACCCCTAAACAAACAAAATCACAAAATCTACTAAAAAACCAAACGTAAAAACGCAAAATCACTTAGGGCAGAAAACTAGAATATGGATTTCGAAAATCTTACCACTTTGTTTAGATAGAAACAAAGAGCTCGACAAGAGCTTCGCGTGGCCGCAAATGACTCACCAATCGGAGCTCCGTAGCTCAAGTTATGGTCACCGGAAGTTGATTGTGAATAGTGACAAAACTCTTTTGCTCTCTTCTCTCTCAAAGCTGCGCCCCTTTCTTTGGTTTAGGGCAAAAATGAGCTGAAAGCTCATTAAACATACATATATATGTTGGGCCTTGGACCCGGTTTGGGTCCGGTCTAATTCGTTAGCGTTTTTAGCTCGTTTGTCCCACTTTGGGTCAAAACCTTTAAGATTAGTGTTCGATTTTCAATTCTAAATCATTTTTGTCCTTTCAAAACAATAAGTTCAATTTTTTTTAAATCTTATTTTCCAAAATATACGGTACCGGACAAACTAGAGCCGATATCGCCAGTTTAAGCATCGGTACGCATTTTTATAAAAAAATTTCGCAAAAGATACATTTTCCCACTCAGAAAATTTTATTGAATTCAAATTTCACTTTTTTATTTTTAAAATATCATTTCTGTATTTTTGAACCTATTTTGAGCAGTTAAAATTATTATTTTATTAAAGCGATTAAGCCGGTTCTTACACCAAATCAAAGCAAAGAAAAAGGACTGCAACTAAGTAGCTACTCTCTCTCGATCAAAGCATATCAAAAAAAATTTTCTTCATTTGTGCTACGACGAGGAATCAAGAAGAAAGCTTCAAGGTCTCAAGCATGGAAGAAGCAACAATGGAGAACGTAAAGCCATCTTGGGTTATAAGCACATCAACGGTCAGAATCAAAACTTGGGAACAAAGTCAAGCTCAATAGTTAAGATTGAAGAAGCTCGAAGAAAAAGGATGAAAGAAAAGAGATGACATGCATGCAAGAGTCTCGGCCTTCTCTTTCTTCTCTATTGAAGCCGCTGCTATCTCTGATGTTGGAGAAGAAGATAGTGTTAGGGTTGAACGTGACTCAACCTTGGAAGCTTCACTCTTCTATATTTTAGGGTGAACGGCCTAGGATTGAAGACAAGGAGAGTAAGTGAAAAGCACAGAGTTAACTCTCATAGCTACCCGACCTGTTAGAATTCTTCTCCTTCATGTTGTTCATTTAGTATTTTCTTTTTCTCTGTTTTGATTTGTTTGAGTCTCATTCTAAAAACATGGTGAGATTTATAAGAAAAAGTCAATAAGAGGCAAAAGGCAATGAATTAAACATTGAGAAAAAGTCATAAGATGTCTCGGGTTTGTTTTGTACATCTTTCTATTTTATTTCATGATCCTGTGGGGATTCCCTTACAAGTTGGGTTAGCACTTTGCTGTTGAAAGCTAGATTTGAGTCCTAGTCAAATTCAGATTGGATTTAGAATCTGGATTTGTCCTAAATAGGATTTGGTAGATCTTAGGAAAAGAATTGGTGTTTGTAATCTGTTAAAGATAGTGAAATTCCATCACTATTGTAATGGAAACTGGATGTAGGCTACATTGCACCTAGTAGTTGAACCAAGATATATCTGGATGTTATTTTTTCTTCTCTACTACTTTTCTGTTTCTGTTACTCAGGAGACAAAAATGAAAATGTCTCTCAGCTGACCACGAGACAAAAATAAAAATATCTACTAAATTTCTTTAAGAAAGCAAAAATAATATTCAGCAGAAAATGTAGCTAAGATTTAACTCCCCTTCTCTTAGCCACTGATAATTATCAATATACTATCATTAATTTATCACTCCACGCATTGCGCGGATCTCATTCTAATTTTGATAAAGATATAAATGAACTCGGTAAAAGAACGCGCTAAGATTACTAATATAATGTTGACATGGACGATGTCTCACTGGAACAATAATTCCTGTCATAAATCACAATTGCTAAGCTAAATAAAGACCACAGAAATCTACGTAGAGGTTCCTTGGCTTTTGCTTTATAATTCACATATTCACATATGGGATTTCTAGCTATAAAGAAAATTTTCCAACTGTCACTATAGACTGCCCTGTACTTGCATTTCAACTTCTGGTTCTTTATCTATAAATCCTCAAACTTTAACAGCTTTATTACCAACTAAAGCTACAAAAATTAAAACAAAATACATCAAAATAATAATGGAACGGTTCACCTTGCTTCTGTTATGCTTCTCATTGCTGCATCATACAGCTATTTCTACAATCATAGACACTATTAGTACTACACAGTACCTCACTGATGGTGACACCATGCTTTCAGCTGATGCAAACTTTGCACTTGGATTCTTCGGTATACCAGAAAGTTCCATGAACCGTTACCTTGGAATATGGTACTATAAAGTGCCAACTAGGACAGTGGCATGGGTTGCCAACAGAAACACTCCACTTAATGACTCATTTGGAATCTTGAAGATCACTGACAAAGGAATTCTTGCTCTTCATAGTCATAACAATGCCATCATTTGGCATTCCAACTCGTCAAGATTCGTTCAGCGACCGGTTGCAGTGCTTTTGGATTCAGGGAACCTCATTGTGAAGGAATATGGGAGCAACAACAATGACTTAAAAAGCTTTCTTTGGCAGAGTTTCGATTACCCTTTTGACACAATGCTGCCAGGGATGAAGTTCGGAAGCGACTTAAGTACAGGCTTGAATAGGTACTTAACATCTCAAATTAGCCCCGATGATCAATCTAAAGGTAACTATACTTTTCAGCTTGATATTGTTGGATATCCAGAATTATGTATAAGAAACGGTGAATCCAAGTCCTTTTCTAGTGGATCCTGGAATGGTCTTCGATTTGGTGGAATTCCCCGGTTAAAACAGAATACTATATACCACTACTACTTTGTTTACAGTAAGGAAGAGATATATTATACATTTGAGCTTCTTAATAGCTCAATGTATTCAAGATTTGTGCTATCTGCGAATGGAATCATGACACGTTATGTTTGGAGTTTGAGGAATCAAAGTTGGACACCCTACCTAACATTGCCAAATGATATCTGTGATAGTTATGGTAAATGTGGACCATATGGTAAATGTAATATAGACAACTCCCCTCCATGTGATTGCTTGAGCGGAACTGTACCTAAAGTCCCTGAAGAATGGAATCAGGCAGATTGGTATAATGGTTGTATTAGAAGTAATCCGCTAAGTTGCCATGGAGATGGATTCAAAAAGTTTACTGGTCTGAAGCTGCCTGATACACAGAAAGCATCATGGTTAAATACTAGCATGAGTCTTGACGAGTACGCGAAGTTCTGCCTGAAAAATTGCTCCTGCATGGCTTATGCTGCATTGGATATCAGCAAAGGGGCAAGTGGGTGTTTAATGTGGCATGATGAGCTGATAGATATTAGAGTGCTGAGTGATCCACAACAAGATCTTTATGTTAGAATGTCCAAGAAAGATTCAGGTAGATGATTGATTATATCCCAACTTGGATGTTCCTTCCTTCTATTTTCTTTTGTGTATTGTTTTCTAAATTGCATATTTCCTGTTTAATGGTATTTTTCCTAGATGAAGATGAAAAATCAAAGGGTGGATCTGATATCCCGAAGATGCAGATTATTGTTTGCAGCTCAGTCTTATTTATAGGAATGATGATGATCCTATGCATTTCCTTGATCCTGTATAGAAGAAAGAAAAACCAGAAAAACTATAGTAAGTCATTTCTTTATGTTCTTGTGATTCTTCTATTGAGTAAAAGCTTTTAGAATTTCAAGTATGTGTTGTTTGGTCCTTCATCAATTAAGTCGGATTCAAACGATAGAATGTATTTTTTGAACCTGCTTGATTTTGGTCTCTCTTAAACTGTTCAAACATTGTATTAACCTATAGATTTTGTGATTTTCTTGTTTCATTTGGTCATTGCACAATGCTTCTTTTGCAGGGAACATGAGAGGCAACCCAGAAGAGCATCAGGAGGAAGAACTAGATCTACCATATTTTGATATGGCTACTGTTGAGGAGTGTTGCTAGACGCCAACCTTGATTAGTAAATTTAGTATGACTAATTTACTACCCGCTTAGTATTGAACCTATGGGGTCACACACTAACGAGTGTTCTAATCTTTGTTGTAGAATTATTTAATTATTATTTTGATTTAATCAAATAAATAATTATATTAATTCAAATGGAATATTATTATATTCTTTGCTAGTACCAAGAATATAATAATAGTATGATAATTGAGAATATTAAATGAGATTTGAGAATAATTAGTTATTCTATTTCTAAATTTGAATTATAAATTTGGATGAGATCCAAATCGATTATGTTTTAAATTGTTATGATATGATTCATAAAATTTGAAGGATTCAGATTTGGAATTTAAAGATATGATTTAAATTTATTTGAATTGAGAATCAAATTTAAAATCAGTAACAAATCTCATACTATATATATGTATGCCAATAGTAGAGGAACATGGTGAAAAAAAAAGGAGAGAATAACAAGAGTTTTATTCCTTTACCTCTACACACATAAACATATGTGAGCCTGATTCTTGGAGAAGAATTTTATGGCGTGCAAAGAGTTGCAAGAGGTTTCTCAATTTAGATCAGATGTCCATTGGTCAAGGAGTTGACAGCAAAGGTTGGTCTCGGTGTGGATACGCATAGTACCTTCGTACCATCGAAGGAGAAAGTGATTTTTACTAAAGCGTATAAAGGTATTTAGATCTGATCTATATATTATTATATTATTGGAATAAAGTTTAAGCACAAAATAGATCTTTAAGGATTATTTTTTTTCTTCCGCTGCGTGTTATGAACACATAGTAATCCTTCAGTATATATAAAAATAAAATATTTTTATTCCTTTAAAGTAGCGTTTCAAAGTCATGATTAAAAAAAATCAAATAAAATTTGATTAAAATCATAACAATAAAAAATAATTAACATTGAAAGATTAGAACACTCGTTAGTGTGTGACCCCATAGGTTCAATACTAAGCGGGTAGTAAATTAGTCATACTAAATTTACTAATCAAGGTTGGCGTCTAGCAACACTCCTCAACGACCCGATAGTATGAAGTAATATATTTTTACTAAGAACCTTAGAAGAACAAAGTATAATTCCTTCCATCTTTCCAGCTCATGGTTAACCTTTAGAGTATGGTTTAATTGTCAAACTCTAACTTGTTACCATTATTATAATGAACTGTTAATGACCTAAGAAACTCATTTCTTCATTCATTCAATCCCCTTGGCCAATGTTTTATTCATCTCAGTCATTATAATCATAGAGCTCAAACTCTTTACCGAGAGTTGACGGATTCCTTATTGACTAATCATTAATTCTACAAGTATTTAAATCATACTCAATATCCATTCAACTAGCACCCTAGGGTATTAGGTGTCCGGAATCAAAGTATAATAAATACATTGTTAATTACTATGATAGTCGCAGGTCAAAGGAAACTCTATTACTATGTTCATCTTGAGAATATCCTATTGACAAATATGCAGTAATTATAACCATTAGGATTTCTCAGAGTGAGTCAATTCAATGGTCATATCTCTATATGCACCATCTATATATATAATTTAATAAATAAGATCTATTAATCTTCATCCAATGAAGACCATTATATATATATTGATCTTTCCAGATTATTAATGTCCTTTTTAATAATCCTATGACCAAGAACAATTTAGATTAAATTATAAAAGATTTATCTCTCAATATTATGATCACTATCACAATGATAAATCTCAAAATTTAATCAAGGACCTTATTATATTAAAATTTTAATATAATAACAACAACAAATTATTTGACACATGATTGATTGGATTGTGGTCATACTTCTTATTCTCAACAGCTACACTTATTTCTGCAACCAACAACTTCTCCGCCAATAATATATTGGGAAAAGGCGGTTTTGAAGCTGTTTACAAGGTTAATACTTAGTCATAGATGCTCAAATCGGGATATTAGCAGCATGGTAGGGAATTTTGATTTGTTGAGATAGGTGCTATGGCCAAATAAGTACATTATTTGAAAGAGTCACTCTTTTGTGTCTGTACTGAATCTATATTCATGATTCTGCATTTGGTATTGAATTAAGATTAGCATAAAAACAATTAAGACAATATGTTTAAGAAGGGGGGTTATTCACAAGACCACAGGTTCAAGCTGTGGAAGCAGCCACTGATATGTAATTATCAGGTAAGTTTGTCTATATTACGCCCTTTGGGTGCGACCCTTCTCAGGACCCTGTGTTAACGCGGGATGCTTGTGCACCGCACCGTCCCTTCAATATAAGAAAGACAATTGCATCTAGAACCAAAGGTGCTACCATTTATCTGGTTTAACTTTCCTTAATCTTCATCTGATAACTGCTGGCTGTAATCAAATTTACCATTATATACACTATAAGCATGTTGCTTCTAGAAGTGGATATTCACAAAAAAATAAATATTATGTTCCATGTTACATTATTTTAACAGGGTGTGTTGGAAGATGGAAGAGAAATAGCAGTTAAGAGGCTTTCAGAAGATTCTAGACAAGGTCTTCAAGAGTTCAAAAGTGAAGTTATGCATGTAGTCAAACTTCAGCACAGGAATTTGGTGAGGCTTCTAGGATGTTGCATTCAAGCAGAGGAGAGGATTCTAGTCTATGAGTTTATGCCAAATAAAAGCTTGGACTACTTCATATTTGGTTTGCTTCTGCTTGATACTTTTGTTTTATTTACTAATTGATTATGTTCTAGCTTGGGACTATGCATAATAGATACTTATGGTTTATCTCACAAGAAAATCACTCTAACTCTTTTCTTTGAAAAAGATGAAGAGAGAGGCAAGATATTAGACTGGCCTAAGCGGTTCATTATTATCATTGGGATTGCACGAGGCCTTCTCTACCTCCATCAAGATTCAAGGCATAGAATAGTCCATAGAGATCTTAAGGCTGGCAATGTTTTGTTAGATGAGGAAATAAATGCGAAAATCTCTGACTTTGGACTAGCCAGAACCCTTGTAGGAAATGAAAATGAAGCAAACACGGCAACTGTTGTCGGAACCTAGTAAGTAGTTGATTACATGACATATTAACATGTGTACAGCAAGTTAGCAAGATAATATTTTCTTTTTACCATTATTTGACTTTGTATGTTTTTATTATATGTAGTGGCTATCTATCTCCAGAGTACCTTATCGATGGAATATTCTCAACAAAATCTGATGTCTATAGCTTTGGAGTGCTGGTGTTAGAGATAGTTACTGGAAAGAGAAATAGAGGCTTCAACAATAAAAATCATGGTTTTAATCTTCTCGGACATGTAATTAAGCTTGACTTATCTTGTATATATTTAATTTTTTGTTACTAGCCAAATAATATATATACCTTCACCTAATTCAGGTTTGGACTCTCTTCATAGATGGTAAGTGTTTAGAAATAGTTGATGGATCAATCAGAGATGACGACGCATCGAATTTATGTGGAGTCATAAGAGCGATTCATGTTGGTCTACTATGCGTCCAAAGAAGTCCAGAGGATAGGCCAAGCATGTCACATGCGCTTATGATGTTGAGTAGTGAATGGCCACTGCCTCAACCGAAAATGCCGGGCTTCTTTACTGAGAGAGATCCTGTTGGTGACACTTCTTCATCAGGCAACACTAAAGTAGTGTCAATTAATGAAGTCACAATTAGTGAGCTGCATCCAAGGTAGATGCTGTTTCATAAATCAGAACATGATTAGCTAACTCAGTACATGCTAGATGACATTGATTAATGATTATACTAATTTGATGTATCTTTGGTTAGAATAAATTTAATTTAAATTTGAAAATAAGTAAAGTCATCATATCATTGGTTTATATATAAACTAGAGTGAGATCCGCGTAATGCGCGAAGAGGTAGATTATTTATATTATATAGTATATTTTAATTTTAATAAATATTATATTAAAAATATTTTAGAGAACATATTATAAATAGATTTCGAAAAATGACTTGGATTCAAATTAGTTTTTTTCTTCCTTTACAAAATTTGGATTCAAATTCTAATATGAGAGGTAACATGTGCCCAATGACTTGGATCAAAGATTTGCAATATGAACTAATGTAAGAGAGAAAATAAAATAAAATTACAGCAGTAACACCTTTGAGAAAACGCCAACATAAAAGACTAAAATTAGTATTAATATAGGAACTGAGGTATATAGGTAGGTATGTGACAGCACTATACTATACCAAGACAGGCTGGTGGTCATTAGTAGATGCTCCATTTGCATAAGCGGTCTGCACTAAATCAAGACAGGCTTGGTGGTTGTTCTTTGTGCCTTCTTTCTCATTAATTTTGCTTAGTTGCTCTCGAATAAACAAGGCAATCAGAGAAAGTATCCCCATCAATAAGATAATTTTTGACAATTAGTATGAGAGATTAAGAAATGAAGAGTAGTAAGAGTCTTAATATGTATAAGTTGTAGAATTTGAATATTTGTAACTGAAATTTTTTATAATTATTATTATTATGACACTTTTAATGTATGTTTATTGCATTTAATTAGTACTTGATGTTTCAATTGAATAATAATAGATAAGAGTTTTTTCTTTTAATTTTTTTAAAATATTTTACTAAAAAGTGATGGGTTGATTTTCATCTTTTGCCAAGTTATTAAAATTATTGATGTGGCATCATTAGTAAAGAAAAGATGACTTAAACTTATTGTGGAGAGAGTTAGTATCACCTTTTATATATTATAAATAGATAAATAGATAAATGAATGAGAATGAAAAACATATAAAAATGTTATATTAAATTTAAGAAATTTTTGACAATTAGTACGAGAGATTAAGAAATGAAGAGTAGTAAGAGTCTTAATATGTATAAGTTGTGGAATTTGAATATTTGTAATTGAAATTTTTTATAATTATTATTATTATGACACTTTTAATGTATGTTTATTGCATTTAATTAGTATTTGATGTTTCAATTGAATAATAATAAATAAGAGTTTTTTGTTTTAAATTTTTAAAAATATTTTATTAAATCGTGATTGGTTGATTTTCATCTTTTGTCAAGTCATTAGAATTGCTGAAATGACATTATTAGTAAAGAAAAGATGACTTAAACTCATTATGGAGAGAGTTGGTATCAGCTTTTATATATTATAAATAGATTAACGGTAATGCCAATTAATCTACCAGTTTATTAATTAAGATTTGGATTTTCTAATGTTTGAATTTCACCTTAGAGAATAAATTGTGATCTCTCACCATTTATTTTATAAGTGGAACCAAGAATAAATATGAGAGAGAAACCATTCAAAGATAGAAGATCACACTTTACCCTCTAAAGTATATATTTAAAATTTAGAAGATCCAAATTCTATTAATTAAATATGTGATACGTGAATTGGGACCCTCATTGTGAAGGATATGAGAGCAACAATGAATTAAAAAATAAAAGTAGAAAATGAAAAATTCTTCTTAGAGTAAAAGTTTATCCTTCAATGCTTCTTCAGATTTGTTATATTTTAATTAAATAACAAGTATTGTTCTCTTTTTTAATTAAATAAATCTTGACTCTCTATTTGTTATATTTTATATCAGTAATTCAGATTTAGAATTTAGAATTAGAGCTTAAGATTAAGAGTTCAGAATTTTAGGATTTAAAATTTTTGTTTTAGAATTCAAAAAATGCTGCATTCCTTATTTTTTTCGAATTCCATTAGCATTCGCCTAGAGTAAAATACCCATAAATATAATTATCATCCAATTGAATTTCTCCGGTCATTTTCTTAACTTCCGTCGTACTCGAATATGGTTAATAAATTAAATCAGCTTGAATAATTGAAATGGTTTAGTTTTCATTGGTCAAACCTGGGGAGTATTGTTGAGCCTCCCTTAAGGCCTTAACCAAGTGTTTGATGGTTTGATTGTCACCTTGAGCATAGAAAAACTGAAATTCTATCTCATCTAATCAAAGTGCCTAAAATCAGCGAGGAATCAATCATTATGTGGATACAAAAAAGTCATTGGTCAACGGTCATAATCACAAGCCATGCCTACTTTTCAATTTCGGTTAAGATATACTGTTATTGGTTGCTTCAACTCCTCATGGAACTTTCTTGGGTCCATAAATCATATAAGGCAACACTATAATTTCTTGGCTTTTGCTTGATCTTTCACATTTTCCATACTTATTTGTATTTTTGAAATAGAAGATTCGAACACCCGCTATAGACTAAGAATGTCAACTATTGCGTGCTTGCATCTATTCTAGTTCTTTATCTACTAATTCCTCTAAAAAAGAGCACTATTACCAAGTAAGCTATAATAATAATAAAGCAAAACAACACAATGGAAACGTTCACCTTGCTTCTGTTGTGCTTCTTATTCCTGCATGATATAGCCGTTTCCACTGCCATAGAAAGCATTACTATTACACAGTCCCTCACTGATGGTGACACCATGGTTTCAGCCGGTGGAACCTTTGTAGCTGGATTCTGCAGTATCCCAGAAAGTTCCAAGAACCGTTACGTTGGAATATGGTACAGTAAAGTGCCATCTAGGACAATAGTATGGATTGCCAATAGAAACACTCCACTTAATGACTCATCCGGGGTCTTGAAGATCACTGGCAATGGAACTCTTGCTCTTTATAGTCATAACAATACCATCATTTGGCATTCCGACTTATCAAGATTCGCACAGCGGCCGGTTGCGGTGCTTTTGGATTCAGGGAATCTCATTGTGAAGGAAGATGGGAGCAATGATGATGATTTGAAGAGTTTTATTTGGCAGAGTTTTGATTACCCTTATAACACGCTACTGCCGGGGATGAAACTGGGAAGTGACTTAACTACAGGCCTTACAAGGTACCTAATATCGCCGATTAGTTCTGATGACCCTTCTGAAGGTAGCTATACTCATCAGCTTAATAGTGTTGGATATCCTCAATTATGTACAAAAGATGGCCAATCCATGACATATAGTAGTGGATCTTGGAACGGTGTTCGGTTCGGCGGAATTCCCCAGTTAAAACATAATACTATATACACCTATTACTTTGTTTACAACAAGGAAGAGATATATTACTCGTATGAGCTTGAGAATAGCGCTGTATATTCAAGGTTTGTGCTAACCGCAGACGGATCAATGATTCGTTATGTGTGGAGTGTTACGAATAAGAGTTGGAGTGTCTATCTAACATTACCAACTGATATCTGTGATGATTATGGTAAATGTGGAGCATATGGTATCTGTAATGTAGCCAATTCCCCTGTATGTGGTTGCTTATTGACAGGATTTGAACCTAAAGTCCCTGAAGAATGAATGGAATCAGACGGATTGGTCTGATGGTTGTGTTCGAATCAATAAATTGAATTGCCAGGATGATGGATTTGTACAGTTGTCTGGTTTGAAGTTACCAAACACACAAAGAGCATCAGGGTTAAATAATAGCATGAGTCTTGAGGAGTGTGCTAATTTATGCATGAAGAATTGTTCCTGCACGGCTTATGCTTCCTTGGATATCAGGAATGGAGGAAGAGGGTGTTTATTCTGGTACGATGAGCTGATAGATATTAGAGTTCTGAGTGATCCACAGCAAGATCTTTTTGTCAGAATGTCAAGGAAAGATATAGGTATAGAAGTTCATCTTACAATTTAACAAGTTCCTTCTTTCTGTTTTTCTTTTTGCATTGTTTTCTTAGATGTACATTTTAATTGTTAATTATATTTTTCCTAGATGAAATTAAGAAGTCATCACATAAATCCAAGATCAGGAAGCTGCAGATTATTGCTTCCATCACAGTCATATCTGTAGGAATTTTGATCCTATGCCTATCCTTCACCCTATACAGAAGAAAGAAGCAGCAGATAAACTATGGTAAGTCACTTCTGCAGCCTCATTGATTTTTTCTAATAAGTAAAGCTGTTGAGTTTCATGGTTTCTCAATTAATCGATTAGTTAATAGAAAATTAACCTATATATGAATTTGAGGTAAATTTGCAATAACATTAAGACATTAGGGGAAAATGGAGACTCTAGAAACAGGATAATCTAGCAACATATTTTAAGAGGCATGAGAAAATCTAGTTAGCAGATTTCTTCATTTTCCTGCAGCCATGCTATATTTGTTCTTTTCTTAATGCTTACTGCTTTGCAGGAAACATGAGAGACAGTCCAGAAAGATATGCACATGTAATACAAGAGCATCAGGAGGAAGAACTAGAACTACCATTGTTTGATATGGCTACACTTATTGCTGCAACCAATAACTTCTCCACCAGTAACATACTAGGAAAAGGTGGTTTTGGAACTGTTTATCAGGTAGTATATTATATATCAGACAAAATGACTAGTGCTTTATACTTAGTAGTATGAACTTAAAAGTGGATGTTCACATCAAATACTGCAATATTTAGGGTATGCTGAGAGATGGAAGAGAAATAGCAGTTAAGAGGCTCTCGGTAAATTCTAGACAAGGTCTTCAAGAGTTCAAAAGTGAAGTGTTGAATGTAGTCAAACTTCAGCATAGGAATTTGGTGAAGCTTCTAGGGTGTTGCATTCAAGCAGAAGAAAGAATGCTGGTCTATGAATATATGCCAAATAAAAGCTTGGACTACTTCATATTTGGTTTGTTTCTAAGTTGATCCTTTCCTAGTTTTGATTTATTTACTATTAATTATTTTCTAGTTTGGGTAATAGATCTTCTATATTTCTCTACCATAACATTTAGTTAAAATAACTGAATGAGAGCAGAACAAGATAAGACACTGAAAATAAGACATAAAAGGCAGAAACACCAAATTAGTATTTGTGTATTTTATTTGGTTATAAATAAAATATAAGATAGGACAGATTATGAAAAAAATAAATTTCTGTTACTAGTGTCTTTATATTCTTCTTGTCAAAAATGACATCAGATTCATAATTTAGTATCTCAGGACACAATGTCTATATTTGTGTCCAACATAATTTTGTATGTATCCTTATTTCCATGTCTCATGCTTGTAAAATTTTTCGGGCAATACAGTTTCTTCTAAAACATTGGTGGTCGTTCCCCTATAAGAAAATACTTAAAATTTGAGCTACAAAGACTACTTTAATCTGAAACTCAGCATTTCTTTCTTTTTATATATAAAAGATAAAGAGAGAAGCATGCAACTAGTTTGGTCTCAGCGTTTCCTTTTTATCATTGGGATTGCACGGGGCGTTCTCTATCTCCATCAAGATTCAAGACATAGAATAGTTCATAGAGATCTCAAGGCTAGCAATATTCTGCTAGATGATGAAATGAATGCCAAAATCTCTGATTTTGGACTAGCCAGAAGCTTTATTGGAAATGAAAATGAAGCAAACACAACAACAATTGTTGGAACTTAGTAAGTACTTGATTACTTAACATGTTAATATATATAATTAACATAAACCTTGTGCTGAAGCTGTTTACTTGTATCATTGTATGTTGATGTTTGTAGTGGTTATGTATCACCAGAGTACCTAATTGATGGAATTTTCTCAACGAAGTCTGATGTTTATAGCTTTGGTGTGCTTGTATTAGAGATAGTAAGTGGAAAAAGAAATAGAGGGTTCAGCAACAGAAATCATCGCTTTAATCTTCTGGGGCATGTAAGCTAAACTTTTGTTTGTTGTTGATACTTATTATTTTACAAATCAAATAATATATGTACCTTCACCTAAGTCATGTCCTAACTCTACCTGGTGTGACAAACTTTGTGGTTGTTATTGTATTAACTAAACAACTGGATACATACAGGTATGGAAACTCTTTATAGAAGATAATTGCTCTGAAATAGTTGATCCGTCCATCAGAAATTCGTCCGATTTATCCAGAGTCATAAGAGCAATTCATGTGGGTCTACTTTGCGTTCAACAGAATCCAGAAGACAGGCCAAGCATGTTGCATGTTCTTATGATGCTGAGTAGCGAATGCACATTGCTTCAACCAAAAATGCCAGGGTTCTTCACTGAGAGAGATCTTGTTGGTGACACTTCATCAAGCAAGAGTGAACTAGTGTCATTTAATGAAATCTCAGTTAGTGTGGTGCATCCACGGTAGATGTTGTTTCTTAAATAATTGATTAGCTAAATTCAGCACATGACAGTAGCATACAGTCCTTTTACAAGAGTAGAGAAAATTTATACTGTCATGTTTAGGGATTTTGTTAATTGATTACATGTTCTTTATATGCTATTTTATGGTTATGGTGCATGGGAATATGTTCTTTCTTGTTTACGTCCTCTGATCAAAATATGCAGTGGAATGGAGTTGTGCTTGCAACATTCTTCTTTCTTATTTATTTTATGAATAATTATATATCTAATATATATTATTATGCAAGAATCTTTTTTGAACTT
>NC_029792.2:18174720-18197294 GCF_000816755.2 Arachis ipaensis
TAAATTAATTATACAAATATATTTTTATTATATAAAAGTTGATACCAAAATTATTTGGAATTTTATTTAAATTAAATAACTATAAAATTTATGAAAATACATAAAGTACAGTGTAATTACATAAATATACAATTGGTCACATTTTGATTATTGAGAGATTTCGAAAATTGAATATATCTCGAGTACTAAGATCCTAATCTGTGCCAGATGAGATTGAATATGCTTGTGACTATGATTGCAACCACTCCATAGCCAAGAAAATGATGGTACATGTTAAGTTTAAGTTGATTTTGGGTATATAAATAATGACAAACATTTAAGTGGGTTGAAAGCCCAGTATTGTTTAATGTATGTTTTATTGTGGTAGGCCTATAACTCTTCTCACTGCCAAACAATGAAGCTGGTCTATCCACTTGGTTATTCAAGAAACAACACAGCTCAAGACTAGCATATGCTTCGGCCATGTAAAAGAGCCAATGTTCCTCATAGCACCGTTCAGCAAAATAAATGGTTATGTATGTGCTAAAAGCAAATGAGGACAGCTGGACAAAAGTAAGGATAAGTGTGGCTCTGTAAAAGTAAAGAAGTACAGCTGCTACACCCCACTAACCTAAGGACATCAGCAGAGCACCACTTTGGATCGTGGTTGAGCAAAACACAAACGAGCAAAGAGCGCAGTAGCAGCTGGGGCTATGGAGAAGGATGAAAAAGGAGTGCATGCCAAGGAAGAAAACCAAGCCAAGGACCACAGAGGTAGTGGACAAGCTCCTCGGATTGCAGAGGTAGTGGAGCATGTGGAAGAAAATGACTGCATGCCAGCAGTGACAGCTCCAACGAGCAGCTGGTACAAGGAAATAAAAGAGGCAGAAATTCAAGGCAAAGTGAAGATATATAAGAGGCCTCATTCCATCATTTCAAATTAAGAAAAAGAGAGCACACATTTAGAGCACCTTCTCAAACATGGAGCTGGAATCTTTTTCTTCTACTCGAGTTTAATTTCTGATCTTTGTGTTATGGTTGTCTTGTGTCATTTTCTGTTTTGAAAAGGCAAATATTGAGAGGTTGAAAAGCCAAGAAAGAAAAAGCATGAGTGATGCAGAATAGCCACTGATTTCTGATGTATTGAGTTGTTGAACTAGGATTAGTTCCCCTTTGCCAAGTTGGGTGAGCACTTGGTGAGTCTAAATCTGTTTAGATTCTCCTTCCTAGTTGGATCAGCACTATGGGAAGCTAAGCTTTGGTATTGAAAGTTTAGGGATAGATACTAGTTGAATTAGGGAGATATTCAATAGTATTGGTGTATGTAATCTGTGAATGATTAGTGAAAATTCTACCATGATTCGTGGTGGAGACTAGACGTAGGATTCATTGCTCAAAGAATCCGAACCAGGATACAGGCTGGTCTTCATCTTCTCTTCCCTACTCTTTACTGATTCTGCGTATGAGATAAAATGAAATAATCTCCTGAAATTCAAACTACTGCTAAAACAGAATTTGAAACTTTAAGTTTTAAGCTAACTTGATTCAACTCCTTCTCAAATTCAACTAGACCCATCAGTACATATTCCAACATTTCCTATAATCATCACTAAGCTTGGGCTTTAACCGAAATGCCAACATCTGAAAATGCACAAAATTCACTACACTAGATTAATATGCTTCAATACAAAATATACAGGGTTGAGACATAGACATAGCGTAACCGGATATGGACTCGTCTAAAGGTGGTGACAAAATTGGTCGAACTCGTTGGGTCGACCAGCTAAATCCATCCATAAAGCCAAAACTTTCGGTTTTGGTGGGACAGATTGGCCTACCGAACTAGATTATTTATTTATTTATTTTAAAAAATGTGAGTAGTACAAAAAAATATATAAGAATATTAAAAATTAGGATTTTTAAACACTCTCCTTTTACTTTTTTCTTTTATATTCTTTTTGGTTATTTTTCTTTTTCACACACTGATTTATTCTGTTTTTATAATTAAACTAGTGTCTGTATCTATGGTCTCTATCTATTCTTAATATATAAAAGTAGGTACATAGGTTTACCCACATTGCTTCTAAGTTATTTCTCTTCTTCTACTAACGTCATGTCAGTACCAACGCTTACTTGGCAAAATTTTAGAATCCACCACTCAAATCTTGCCAAATCAACTTTTATTTTCACATAAAAAAAAAACAAAAAAACAACTAAAAAATACAATAAAAACCAACAAATTAACTTTTTTCAAATCAATCCTAATTTCTAAAACAACAAAAATACAAATTAACATTTACCCTAACAAAAAGCTCTCAAAAGCAAAGAACTTATTACCTTTCTCAAACCATCACCCTTTTAGCACATCTCTGTACCAAGATCCTATTTCCTCCATCCTCTTCCGGTCCCATCCTATTTCCTCCATCCTCTTCTAGTCCCATGAGCCATTGTTTTTTCCTCAAAACAAATTGTACATCGCGATGTGCCACCAACGTAAGAAATTTGTCTCAGGTATCATCCTAAATATTTTCAACTTTGCCGTTTACTCTTCTCATTGTTCAATATCATTTTCAATAGCCCTATTTATTTGTTATAAATAATAACATTTTAATTGTGAACTCATTGCAAGTAGTATAACTGCCGATAACTATAGTTTTCTAATACGAACCTCACAAACTAATTTAAAACATATAGTTTCAAATACAAATTATAATAAATCTTTAATCTTTCAAATATATAAGGTATCAAATCAAATCAAATCAAATAATACTTTCTCATTAGAAATCTTTTCCAATCATACTTTTTCAATCATAAGAACATATTTCACAATTTCAAAGTAAGTGAATGCCAACAAATACTTCAATGCTTCAAAAGTATATATTTTAGTAAAATCAAATATTCTAAAATAATATAAATGTCACAACCCAAAATGAACCACGACTGGCACTCAAGGAAATAATCCTCTGGCAAGCCTAACAGATTCGAATATAAAATAAATAAAAATGTTACAAATATTTTGAATAAATTTACAGTTTCTAGAATGAATAAATACATATTTTAAACAAAAATAAAATAAATAAATATAGAGGGATCCTGCCTGTGACATATGGAGCAGATGACGTCTAAAAACTCAACAAAGAACAGATACCCATTGCAGATCATTACCCTTGAATAGAAATGCTCATATAATCAAATATTTACTCCTGAAAAATATTTTTAGAAAACGGAGTGAGTTTTGCAACTCAGTGACTAGACAGTACATCTATAATTCACATGAGACCATCTAAACATTATTATGAAAATAATTTTAGTTAGAAATAATAATTTATATGAATAAGTGAATCAATAAGAGAGTCCTCATACAGAAATCAAATCAAATAGTCCACACTTGGGCGGCTCCACCTCTAAGGGTAGCCCTTTCCTCTAGTGTGTCCGTGCGGAATAACAGATCCAACGTGTGGCATACACGTTAGGCTAGCAACGTCCCTGCTAGTTGAGATCTGAGCCAGATGCATCTAAGTTAACGTCATAACTGCCATTAACTACGATTTTCTAGTCAGAGTCTCCCAAACCAATCCAAACCAAATCATTTATAACAAATCTCTAATAATTATAACATATTACTAAATTTCCATAGTAAATAAAATATATATATAAGAATGCATACTAAAATTTAATTAAAATTTAATAAAGTCAAATAAGAAAACATGTATGTTTTACAAAATATATAAATATCGTCTCGTGTGTATTTTTATAAAATTGTAAGTTTCACAAATCAATATTTATTTCAAAAATTTAAAAATCACAATAATAAAATATTTTCAAACTCCAAAATTGATGATTCAACAAAAACAATTATAGATATAATATCCACTCACAGCAACCACAATTTTGACAGTTCCGGCAGAATATAGTGATACTAAAATGGAGGTATCAACTATTGAAATTAAGATAAAAACATGCAGTTAAGTAACTATGTCATTAATAGATAGATTATGTAAAACATGACGGAAGAATATAAGCAATCATCTCATTATCCTCTAAGCCAACATTTACATGTACATCTAACTTATTATCATTGTAAAATACACTCAAATATTTTCATATGATCACACAGTTATGACTTAATTTACAAATAAAGCACATATAAGATAATGAAAACAAAACTAAAATTTGACGTGATTGCAATTAACTTAAACAAAAGCAAAGAACTTATTACCTTTCTCAAACCATCACCCTTTTAGCACATCTCTGTATCAAGATCCTATTTCCTCCATCCTCTTCCGGTCCCATCCTATTTCCTCCATCCTCTTCTAGTCCCATGAGCCATTGTTTTTTCCTCAAAACAAATTGTACATCGCGATGTGCCGCCAACGTAAGAAATTTGTCTCAGGTATCATCCTAAATATTTTCAACTTTGCCGTTTACTCTTCTCATTGTTCAATATCATTTTCAATAGCCCTATTTATTTGTTATAAATAATAACATTTTAATTGTGAACTCATTGCAAAAAAATGAACCACGACTGGCACTCAAGGAAATAATCCTCTGGCAAGCCTAACAGATTCGAATATAAAATAAATAAAAATGTTACAAATATTTTGAATAAATTTACAGTTTCTAGAATGAATAAATACAGATTTTAAACAAAAATAAAATAAATAAATATAGAGGGATCCTACCTGTGACATATGGAGCAGATGACGTCTAAAAACTCAACAAAGAACAGATACCCATTGCAGATCATTACCCTTGAATAGAAATGCTCATATAATCAAATATTTACTCCTGAAAAATATTTTTAGAAAACGGAGTGAGTTTTGCAACTCAGTGACTAGACAGTACATCTATAATTCACATGAGACCATCTAAACATTATTATGAAAATAATTTTAGTTAGAAATAATAATTTATATGAATAAGTGAATCAATAAGGGAGTCCTCATACAGAAATCAAATCAAATAGTCCACACTTGGGCGGCTCCACCTCTAAGGGTAACCCTTTCCTCTAGTGTGTCCGTGCGGAATAACAGATCCAACGTGTGGCATACACGTTAGGCTAGCAACGTCCCTGCTAGTTGAGGTCTGAGCCAGATGCATCTAAGTTAACGTCATAACTGCCATTAACTACGATTTTCTAGTCAGAGTCTCCCAAACCAATCCAAACCAAATCATTTATAACAAATCTCTAATAATTATAACATATTACTAAATTTCCATAGTAAATAAAATATATATATAAGAATGCATACTAAAATTTAATTAAAATTTAATAAAGTCAAATAAGAAAACATGTATGTTTTACAAAATATATAAATATCGTCTCGTGTGTATTTTTATAAAATTGTAAGTTTCACAAATCAATATTTATTTCAAAAATTCAAAAATCACAATAATAAAATATTTTCAAACTCCAAAATTGATGATTCAACAAAAACAATTATAGATATAATATCCACTCACAGCAACCACAATTTTGACAGTTCCGGCAGAATATAGTGATACTAAAATGGAGGTATCAACTATTGAAATTAAGATAAAAACATGCATACTCAAATATTTTCATATGATCACACAGTTATGACTTAATTTACAAATAAAGCACATATAAGATAATGAAAACAAAACTAAAATTTGACGTGATTGCAATTAACTTAAACTAACATTAGTTATAATAACTGCTACTTTTTATTTTGTCTAAATCTTTAAACGTAATTTAGCTTTCAATATAATTCAAGCACATAGCAAAAGAATTTAATGAAATTGAAGTAATAAGACTAGAGTTTTATTTAAAACTGGTTTCATTTCGAAATTCAAAATGGAGAATTTCCAATAGAGGAAACAAGTTGTTGTTGTGTTGAGCATTCTACAGAAAATTCAGATTTGACATCCATAATTCAAAAATTCACCATAAATCATAAATTTAATGAAAAAGTCTCAAATTCACCAGTCCAGCTCCCTATATTCCCAAGCTTAATCCAGACTTAGTCCTACGCAATTCCGATCATCATAGAATTAGTTATAGATTTTCAAAGTTTCTAACTTCATTTAAAATAGTGCAGAAAATCATATCCAACGGTTTAACTTTAAAAAAATCATAACTAATATTCCAGTTAATACGAACCCTTCAAAATTGAATCTCAGCAATCATACTCATTATAGATTATTTAGCTCTTAATTTCTTATCGTTTCAAACACTATTGAGTTACTGGTTCACTTTCAAAGTTGCCATTTGACTTCCAAAACTCAGATTTTCAGCAAGTAGTTCAACATTTTGAGATTCAATCCTTTAAATATTTTCTAAACTCAATTCCAATCAAGCACCAAGTCCACCACCATTACAATAAAGAAATAACCAGCTCAACAGTAACAAATTCAATATAATCCATCAAGCTCAGAGTTCTCAGCAATCACTCATCAACAATTCACAATTCACACATAATCAATCAACTTCACAAAATCCACAGATTCAATCAATCCACAGCCACAATTCAACATCCATATAGCCAATCAACTAATCACAACAATTAAACCTATTTGTAATTACTCAATAAACTTTATGGGCATTCTTAAGTTAAAATCATATAAGTTAAACCCCCTACATATGCAACAATTCAAGGTTTAAACCAGAACATGGTTAACTTGCACAAGGTAAAGTAACTTCAAGCAAAATGCTTTTTCGGATCATAAATTTGGAACTAGGAAACAGCTGAAAATCAATAAATGGATTAGGAACTTGTGAGTAAAGGGTCTTCAATGAAAATCCAAACAAGCAAAGCATTGCAAAAGTGCGAGGGTAAAACTTGCATTGATTAAAAGTTTAAAACAAAGGTCTATAAAGGAAGGAAGCTTGAACATTCAAAGCACTTTCCCATAAACTAAATAATATTACAATATTAAAAAATCAAACAAATAAAATACACAAAAAGAGAGAACTAACCAACAAGTATAAGTTCAAAACTTTTGGAAGGTATTGAAAACAATGCTCAACTCACGTGTTGAAAAACAACAAAGAATCTTAGACTTCAGAACATGATTGAAAAACAAATGAAGGAGGAAAGAAAGACCCTTATTCAGAATTCAATGCAATATTCAGTACACAATAAACTAAATTGGTTTGAGTTGTTTTTCACAACAAGGTAAGGGTATTAATCCAAAGCAGCATCAACCAGTAGGAAAACGAAAAAGGAAGAGAAAAAAAAAAGAAAGCATGGGTTTTGAAAAAGTGATTACTACATAGAAATGTCTATTCATAAAAATTCATGCCCCCTAATATACATGCTATTTTGAGTCATTTTACCATGAAAAATATGAAGTGCTGTCAGTAATTGAACAGAAACAAAATGAGTCAAAAATTGAAATCTAAAAATTTCAGAATTAAAGGAACCCTAAGATTGAAAAGGGAAGAACTTGAAGGTTCCCAAAAGAAATAGTGCCCTTGAAAGAAAAGCCACGTTCAACAAACAAAGCCATAGCAGAATAGATTATCAAACAAAAAAAAAGTTCAACCAAACTTTCAGATCAGAAAAGATCTTCAATTCAACTAACAGATCATAAAAAAAAATTTGCTGCACCTAAACAGAGAAAATTATAATTCCAATCTAGCAAACAAGAATAACATTCCATGCATATATTTGTCACAGAGTTCTTCTACCTAAGCAACCGAATAACAGTTTTTAAAATTATTGATTCGAAAGAAAGAATCACGAGTGGTTCAAAATTATGTTAACTTCAAAGATCATCAACATGAGAAGAACAAACTTGTTTTATCGAAATCCAAAACAAAGCATCTCAATCAGCAGCTAAGTGAATCCACAATCCACAAATCCAAATACTGTTCTATGAGAGGAATAAGATAATAATTTATAGCAAAAACATACCAAATCTTCTAGATAATGGATGAAATCTTGAAATCAGAAACCATAGAAAACAACATGAAGATGAAGAAGATTAAAGCAAATATTCACAAAAGCGAGGAAGATTAGAACTCGCTACAAGGCAGGAATTGCGAACCGGAACCGAAACTAAAGTCATTGCAAAAGCATGTTCAAGAAAAGCTACCAAATAATAACTGAAGGATGGGTACAAAGAAGAGAAAAGAGGTGGCAAAAATCGACAGATGACTCATGATGACAAGAACCAAAAGACAAGAATGACAAAAAGAAAAGGATGACATTCCTATAGGCCTCTGATAGTGCCACAATTTGTACAAATAAGCGCGCTTCTATTTATACAATTGTGATCCTACCATAGGACACTTGCTCCATATTACACAGATTAAACCTAAGCTCTGATACCACTCTGTCACAGCCCAAAATGAGCCACGACTGACGCTCAGGGAAATAGTCTTCTGGCAAACCTAACAGATTCGAATATAAAATAAATACAAATGTTACAAAAATTTTGAATAAATCTACAGTTTCTAGAATGAATAAATACAAATTTTAAACAAAAATAAAATAAATAAATATAGAGGGATCCTGCCTGTGACATATGGAGCAGATGACGTCTAAGAACTCAACAAAGAACATATAACCATTGCAGATCATTACCCTTAAATAGAAATGCTCATATAATTAAATATTTATTCCTGAAAAATATTTTTAGAAAACGGAGTGAGTTTTGCAACTCAGTGACTAGACAGTACATCTATAATTCACATGAGACCATCTAAACATTATTATGAAAATAATTTTGGTTAGAAATAATAATTTATATGAATAAGAGAATCAATAAGGGAGTCCTCATACAGAAATCAAATCAAATAGTCCACACTTGGGCGGCTCCACCTCTAAGGGTAGCCCTTTCCTCTAGTGTGTTCGTGCGGAATAACAGATCCAACGTGTGGCCTACACGTTAGGCTAGCAACGCCCCTGCTAGCTGAGGTCTGAGCCAGATGCATCTAAGTTAGTCAAACTCCAAAATTAATGATTCAACAAAAATATTGATAATAATATATTTAAAAACAATTATAGATATAATATCCACTCACAGCAACCACAATTTTGACAGTTCCGGCAGAATACAGTGATACTAAAATGGCGGTATCAACTATTGAAATTAAGATAAAAACATGCAGAGAAATAGGGTGTTAAGCAAAGCATGAATGGAAGCATTACGAACAGAAGGTTCGGTATCGGAACGAAAAGGATGGTGCAGCAGCTTGTCTTTTCCGGTGACAAGCTTCAATGGTGATAATTCCAACAAACCCAACAGAACCAAGAACATCATAAGCAAACACAGGGTTGCTACAGAGCAAATAAGGTTCAGAGGTGGTGAGTGTGGTAACTAGGAACGATTAACTCACCAGGAACAACGGCGGCAACCCAGAATTCCGGCGACGATGACAACCCCTTTTTCCTCTCCCTCGGTCATGTTCTGTCTCATCGCTCCCCTTCCTCTCGCGTGGAGTAGCACCAGCGACGGCCAGGGTTCGACAGTGGTCACTCCCTCAACGACAGCGGCTATGGAAGCTTGGGGACGGTGATAGGACGCAGCATCAGTGGCAGAACAACTCCGTTGAAGCCTCTCTCTCCCTCACGCGCAACTTTCTCTCTTCCTTGCATCAGGGTCTCTCGGTCACTCCTCCACCTCCACTCTGCGACAACGGCGACGATGGTCTTCCCGGCGCCTTCTCCTCCATCCCCTCCCTCTCTTCTCCTTCCTCTTCTTCCCCGTTTTCCCCTTCTCTGTTTCCCCATCTCTCTTTATCGCTTTTGTACATGGGGGTGGTGGGGGAGTATGTGATAGAGTGTTAGTGGGTTTAATTTGGAAATTAGGGTTAGGGTTTGGTAAAAGAAATAAGGGTAGTATAGGAATTTTGATAAAATTGGAGGGTTGGATAGTAATAAAGGAAATCAAATGTAAAAGGGTTTAAAAAAAAATCAGGACATTACAATAAAACTCTATCAAACATATATATAGTCTTATGTAAAATTTCTAAGATACGAGCTTCATAAAAATAATTTTTTTTTTTTACCAAAGATATGAGACTCGAACCCGCAACCTCTTAATTAAGTATGGGGAGACTATGCCATTTGAGCTATTACTCATTAGCCATAAAAATAATAATTCAACTATAATAAATCAATTATTTTAATCAAATCCAAGTTCTTCAACAATAGTTTTATAAATACTAGCGGCTCAACAGGCACTATTTATTTTACTGTGCACATTAATTAAAATGTACTTTATTATTTTATTTTACATGTTTTAAAATAATGCCATTGTATTATAAGGATGAGATTAATTTTTATAATCTAATGGGAATCTTTTTATTTTTTTTGTTTATCATTTGAATACTATCCATAAAAAATAGTTACTCAAAAGTGAAATACTATATAAAGAGAGATAAAAAAAACTTTTAGATTTATCGTTTTAGTTTGTTTATTATTAATCCTCACTTAATATACTCAAGTTTAATAGTTTTGATGGTGGTAAATTTTTGTAATTAGTTAAAAAACTTCAACTTTCTCTCTCTCTGTTTCTCTCTACGATTTTGGACAAAGTCAATTTTATTAGTAAAAAATTTTTTAAGTTTAAAATATTTTTAACTTCTTATATAATAATTAGACTTAATAAATTACCAAAATTCAAACCTACTCTCTTGAACTACTTCTTGATGATTATATAATTGGAATTGTTTATACAGGAGATCTTTAGATATTAAAATTTTTAAAATAAAAAAATATAACAAAATAAATTAGAAAACCTAATAAAATAAAATGGCTTAAAAAATAGAATATATATATAGGAAAAATAATAAATTAAAACTTATTACATAGTCCATGAGATAGAAAAATAAAGAGAAGAAAATAATCATTAAGGTTGAAATAATACAAAATGTATAACACGGTTCTTATTTTACCACATTTAAATATTTTATGTTTATCTAATAATCAATAAAAAATAATATTATTTAATATAAAATAGATTAAAAATAAAAAAGAGATTAACAAAATCAATTAACAAATTTCTTATCTTAGGTCACTATATTATTTGAAAAATCAATTAACAAAGTTTTTATATTGCTACATTTATTGTGTTATATGTCAAACTAATAATCAATAAAAAATAATATTATCTAATATAAAATAGATTACAAATAATAAAAAAGAAATTAACAAAATATGCGTGAAAATTTTTTATTCTACCATTGGTAGGTGTAGACTTTTTTTATCTTTTATATGTTAATCATGTGACAAACGAATAATATTAAATTAATAATTTTTTTGCAATATAATTTAAAAAATTAATAAATGTCAAATCAAGTACTCTATATAATTAAATATCAAATTTATTACTCTACATAATTAATAGTTTAGATAGTTTAGGAAATTAACATATTAATGTTTTTAACACTCTATCTTCATGCATAATTTTAATTGATAAAAAATATTTTTTTTTTAATTTTATATGTAGTTTTTTAAATTTTGTTTAATTTCATTATTTTTTTAAAAATGATTAATTTATATTTTTATTATATTATCTTACTATATCAAACACTATTCTTTCTCTTACTATTATTCTCTATACACATACCTGTCATTGTTTCATTGTCATTATTATATTATATTATTCTCCTTTCTCATTTTTTCATATAACCATCTATTCTGTTAACTTTTATGAGTAGTTGAAGTTTTGTTAAAAGAAGTAAGACATAAAGCGTTTAATTTTTTTTTCAATTATCAAAATTCGATGTCAGTAATCCTAAAAAAAAAATATCAAAATATATTATTTTAAACTAAAATAATACATAATTGTAAGTTTTTTAACTAATAATTATAAATGTAAGTTGTAATTTAATATAGTAACTTGGGACAGAAGACAACCATTGCTATCTATATTTGACTGCTACTATGTAAGTTTCACATTTATTTTACTGTGCACATTAATTAAAATGTACTTTATTATTTTATTTTACATGTTTTAAAATAATGCCATTGTATTATAAGGATGAGATTAATTTTTATAATCTAATGGGAATCTTTTTATTTTTTTGTTTATCATTTGAATACTATCCATAAAAAATAGTTACTCAAAAGTGAAATACTATATAAAGAGAGATAAAAAAAACTTTTAGATTTATCGTTTTAGTTTGTTTCTTATTAATCCTCACTTAATATACTCAAGTTTAATAGTTTTGATGGTGGTAAATTTTTGTAATTAGTTAAAAAACTTCAACTTTTTCTCTCTCTGTTTCTCTCTACGATTTTGGACAAAGTCAATTTTATTAGTAAAAAATTTTTTAAGTTTAAAATATTTTTAACTTCTTATATAATAATTAGACTTAATAAATTACCAAAATTCAAACCTACTCTCTTGAACTACTTCTTGATGATTATATAATTGGAATTGTTTATACAGGAGATCTTTAGATATTAAAATTTTTAAAATAAAAAAATATAATAAAATAAATTAGAAAAATTAATAAAATAAAATGGTTTAAAAAATAGAATATATATATATATAGAAAAAATAATAAATTAAAACTTATTACATAGTCCATGAGATAGAAAAATAAAGAGAAGAAAATAATCATTAAGGTTGAAATAATACAAAATGTATAACACGGTTCTTATTTTACCACATTTAAATATTTTATGTTTATCTAATAATCAATAAAAAATAATATTATTTAATATAAAATAGATTAAAAATAAAAAAGAGATTAACAAAATCAATTAACAAATTTCTTATCTTAGGTCACTATATTATTTGAAAAATCAATTAACAAAGTTTTTATATTGCTACATTTATTGTGTTATATGTCAAACTAATAATCAATAAAAAATAATATTATCTAATATAAAATAGATTACAAATAATAAAAAAGAAATTAACAAAATATGCGTGAAAATTTTTTATTCTACCATTGGTAGGTGTAGACTTTTTTTATCTTTTATATGTTAATCATGTGACAAACGAATAATATTAAATTAATAATTTTTTTGCAATATAATTTAAAAAATTAATAAATGTCAAATCAAGTACTCTATATAATTAAATATCAAATTTATTACTCTACATAATTAATAGTTTAGATAGTTTAGGAAATTAACATATTAATGTTTTTAGGCGAACTGTTTTGCGTCTTATATACATGCCAATCAAATAAATTTGCCAATATTCAAAACAAATATTACAGTAGTAGACAAAATTAATAATTTAATTTAGTTTCGAAATAAATATTTATGTACTCAAATATCAAATATAATACTCTACATAATCAATATTTTAGAAAAAAAATTATTACAAAGTAATTTAAAAAGAAAATAAGTTAACAAAATATTTATGGAACTTTTTTCATTCAACTGTTAATAAGTAAAGACATATCAAAAAATAAAAACACATATCAAATAAAAATTATTTTCTTTTTACATCAAATTGATAAGATAAAAAATTGTTTTTTTTTTTACATTAATTTGATAAAAAAAATAGACATAGTGCGAATTTTTATACGTAAAAAGTTTAGAATAAATTAAAAAGACAGAGGAATTTTACTGAGAAAATAGATTAGATAAGTAAATTAAAGAAAAAAATATAAGCGGATGTTATGCGTGTAAAAGTAGTAACTATTGTAAAATCGTCCAAAATTTACAACTGAAGGCAATGGAAGATGATTGAGGTGAGGTATTGAAGAAAAGAGAAGAACAACAGCAAAAAAAAATACAAAAAAGTAGAAACCAAACTAATATAAAATTAAACATTAAATCATGAAGATGGTGAGAAATGTAAAAATATTGATATTCATTTTTGTCCATTTTTTGATTTATTTGCAATTTGTAGACTGTCTGTATTTTTTTTTTGGAGATGTGTTATTATAGTTATAGGAGTAACAAAACGGTTTTTATTTTAATCGGAAGTTATTAGATTTTTCAAGACAAATTTTATGATTATTTTGTCCTTATAATTTACTTTAGGAAATGGTTTGTTATAAGGTTAATATAATCTAAAAAAATTGGACACTAAAGTCATAGTCAACCTTTTGTATTGACTTTATATATTGCTATAGATAAAATTAAACAATAAAGTATGAAGATGGTGAGGAATGTGAAAATATTGATATTCATTTTCGTCTATTTTTTTATTTATTAGCAATTTGCAGACTGTCTCCAATTTTTTTTGGAGATGTGTTATTATAATTATAGGAGTAACAAAACGGTTTTTATTTTAATGGAAAATTATTGGATTTTTCAAAACAAATTTTATGATTATTTTGTCCTTATAATTTGCTTTATGAAATGATTTGTTATAAGGTTAATATAGTCCAAAAAAATTGGACACTAAAGTCATAGTCAACCTTTTGTATTGACTTTATATATTGTGATAGATAATAAATTAATAATCAACAATGCTAAGGAATTAAGAGGGTATTAGCCAAAAACCAGCCAAATACCTTTGGATGAATCTAAAATCTCTACGAGTTAATATATATGGATGTTTCTTCTGCTAAGTATCAGAATATTTTTTTTTCATATTAAATGGATATTTTTTTATATATTTTTCGAATTTTTTTGTATTGCAAATGTGAATATCTCTATTTCTTTTTTTTTAATTAAGTAAAATAAAGATAGGAAGAGTACTACATGTAGAATAAGGAAGAAAAATATGGGTAAAAGTTATGTATAGAATAAAAAAAAGTAACTGCACAAAGAATAAAAAAATTAACTAATAATTACATTTTCGACCAAATTTTAAGAGGACAATTTGAAGAAGAGGTTACGCATTTCTACTGTTATTAGTGAAAACACATAATGAAAATGAGATAGAATAATATGTGTTGTTGTTAACGGTGGAAGTTTTTTTTATTTAAAGTAATTGACCAATGCATGTACGAAGAACTTCTATCATTAAGGGTAATATTGAAACATAAACTTAGACACCAAAAACTCAGTATTGACATTATATATTGTTATAGATAGATATAAGTAACATATTATATTAGAAATAATTGAAAGTTTACTAATTATGAATTAAAGCTTTTGAAAAAAAAAAAGGATAATTTATATCTATTGACTGTTCCATCTATTACTTGAATTTGGTCCAATTTTACTGTTATTTTGAGTATGTGAATATTTAAAGAGTAAAAATAATATTGATATAAGATTAATGTATTTTTAAATTCTACCAAAAATGAAGTAATTTTTTCTATAAATCATAGCTACGAAGAGTAAAAAAAAAGTATAATAGTAATAATCAAAACATAGGTCTAAACGAAAAAATTATTATTTATAATTTATAATAATTAATTTACATAGAGTACTTCAAGTAAAATATTGAAGGTCAATAATTCTGGACATGTGTCTATTTGTGATATCTTTAAAAAAAAGATAAATTGAATTAAAAACAAAGAAAATAAAAACTTTTCTATCTGTATTCAATAATACTAATAACAGATGAGATGAGAAGAGAGAAACGGATAAGATGTGAAAGATAATGGGTGAAAGTTATGTCAAGGTGGCCAAGTAGTGGAGAAGTTAATAGGAAGGGTAATATTGGAAAGAAATCTTGGACACCAAACCCATGTATTGCCATTATATATTGTTATAGATAATTAAAAACTCAGAATAGCATCAATCAAAAGGTTAACGGTTATAAATGTAAAGCCTACACACAACATGATCCCAAGGAACCAAAGAGACTAAACCCAAAGCGCCGAATTAAAGGGTGAGGATGGTTGAAGTAGAATGGAACAAAAGAGCGCAGAATTTGGACCGAGGTAGCGGCAGCACCGACAAGCAAGCAAAACAGCGAACAGAGATACAACGAAGCGGAAGCGGCAAACCAGTGGCACGCAGCAACAACAGCTAAAGGCAGAGCAACGACAGTATCATCAATGACAGTGGTAAAACAGTCAGAAACAAAACAGAACAAGCAACCACTAACTAGGCTAGAATGGCGGTGAAACGGAACTGCAAAAGGTGCGAAGCAATTCCTGCGGCGTTTTCAAAAGGGCAAGGGCAGTGGTGGAAAGCTCCAATGAAGGAAGAATAAAGGATAGAGCTGAGGTAAGGTGGCAGAGGCTCCAGCGGTGGTTTTTCCGGCGACAACAGCGCCACGCTGATGAATCCAGAAATATTATCATGAGGGACCAATAACATATAATATTAAAAAATTATGGAAAAAATTATATAATGTAAGATGTATTACAAAATTATACCGATAGAGAACATATTTTAAAGTACAAAAAATATGTGTGTACTTTTTATTAACGAAGTGGTCGATTCTTCATATCGATCGATAATAAAATCTATGTCAAATTTTTCAGCAATTTTCTTTTTCAATGTAATTAAAAAACAATTAGCAAAAAATTCATCTTTCATTTTGTTTCTGAGTTATTCTTCACAATATTCATAGCTGAAAAAGATCTCTCAATTGTAGCAGTTGAAATAGCGAAAATTAATATAGAATGAATCAAGAAGGACGATCACAAAGAAGAAAAATCCACTTTATGGGATTTGAAAATTTTCGTTTAATTAAAAAATATTAGTAATAATATCTTTTTAAATTTTTTGCATCTCTGATGTTTAGAACTCCTTGCACCTGATTAATACATTCAATTCCAACCACAAAAAACATTACTTATGTATATATGTATTGTATGCCTCTACAAAGTAAACAAGCAAAAAATTTATTCTCAATATATAATACACATTACTATTGTTTATTGATGATGCATGCTTGCTTGGTATAAATATACAAGTAATGAGGTATATGAAATAGTCAAATAGAGAAGTAAGGTTCGTGGTATGAATACACTTGTAGACTAAGTTATGTGCCGTAAGAAGGGGGGAAAAAAAAACAAAGAAGCATTAGTTATAAATTTGAAGAATCATGCAAAGGTATGTAGGTAAATTTTTAAGAAAAAAATAATTATAAATCAAATCATATTAAAATTAAACATTATATCAATTGTATTATTTGAACATATCTACCCCCAATGCGGATTTAAACATCAAAATAACATTTATGTCCGAATATGGTGACTAATCATACGGAGATGTCTTCATATAAAGATTACAGTTAAGAACTGCTAGATAATTTGATATGCTTAATTAAGCTATCTAACATAATACAATGCAACATCTTAGTTATGATGTTCACATGCAAGACATCAACAACTCGGAATATAAAGCCTAAAGGTGATAAAAAGCTTACTGATCTAAGGAGACTCTGGTTCTGACCATAGCTTTGGCCATCGGGAGAAGTGATGTTAATTGTCTCAGTGCTATCCACATTCTGAAGAGTGACTGTGCTGCAATGGTTGGTCACCATTAACATCATCTCCAACTTGCTACACATGGTTCAGCCTCCTTATGTTATACTCTGGAAAAGGAAGGATCAACTTTGCATAAAGAGTAGTGCATTGCTTAGTGTTATTGCTCCATGCTTGCATGTCCAACACATTTAGCCCAAACTCCGATGGAGACTTCGGCCAAAGTCTGCAACCCTTACTTGTCTCTTTGGTTACCTCGTACGTGTGCACATCCGTCGTCCTCTTGTGTTTGATGGCTATGATGGCTTTGGCTCCCAGCATCTGTGGCTTCTTTCCTGGGTTCATACCCCATGCTAGCCACCTATTTGCATAAATACAAGTTTTGAATCCGATATGTTCTTATAACTAAAAAGACTAACGACAATATTAGGTGAGTAATATTTTTTCTTATATCATTTGCATTAGATTTGAGCCAACATTAATATTTTTCTTTATAGAAAATGAAATTTAAGTTGAAATCTTTGGTGCACAAAAAAATAACCTTAGGGTTGAAATAGGCCAGACACAATCTAAGTTTTGACCCGACCTATGTTTTCAAGAGCCTAATTAACTTGGGAGCATATATAATGATATTCACCATAGACTCCACCATATATAAATAGTTATGTTATAATTAAAAAATGCAATGAATAAGGTTTAAACTTTTCATCATCAATGAACAAAATAAAGTTATAACTAATGAACTACTTATTTTAATGATAAAAATGAATAAATTTGATTGCATCATAAGATAGTAATATAAAACCACTGTATGTTAATGACTCGGTACATTGGAATTAAACGCTACGATATGCATATGAGACTAGAAATGAAGTATTCATGCATCATGTAATAATAACTACCCACCCTTTGTAGTTTCTACGCTTTGCCTGGAAAAAGATCTCAATGAGTGCGCCATTGACAGTGGTGGTGTTGGTGCTGTTGTTGGTGGTGGTCAAATTGCTGTAGTTCCAGGCAAACTCGGCGCCTAGAGTGTGCAATTTCTTGCAGCCTGATACTTTGAATATCCTTGCTTCAAGTTGATCAGAAAAGTCATCACTGCAGCAAAGTCTCTATCTATCCATCTATACTTTGAACACATGGGTATAACTATCATCGTCTATCATTTAATCTGCAAACTAACTCTTTTCGTCTATCTTCCAATTAAGTGATAATAAATATAGCAACCACGTTTAAGGTTGCATTGAGTTAGCATCCTTAAATACCACAAAACATATATGCTTGATTACATTGAAACAGAAACATAAAAACTCAGACATAAATATTATATCTTAATGTTAGTTCATGTCTTTAAAAAGATGAATGAAGCAAGCTAGGTCGTGTATCACATTGAATCATTGTCTCAAAACTCTTTCTGAAAAGTGAAACTAAAGAATACGGAATTTGGAGATTATTATGCTTATGTGATAGGTAGGAAATTCTCTCAAATATGCTCTGAGATCTTGAAACAGTGAGTTGCTGATACATAAATGTATTCATTCCTTTAAGAATGAGCAGCCACCTACGTTTCATTTCATGCAAATCTTGTATTGGATAATTGGAATACGAGACAAAATGGATGCTAATCTTTAATCTTTATCCATAATTCCATATATACCCACGTACCAAAATATTCAGCTTACCTAAACCCATAAGAGAAAAATAAGAAAGAAATGATTCAGCTAACAAATACTATATTAAAAATTATACCTTCCTTTAAAATTGCAGTAAGTACTAAGTAAGGAGAATACCGATGAGATAAAAGATTCTTCTTCTTTCTCTTCTTCTCATACATTCCGTAAAAGGTACAATTCAGTATCTAACAAGTAAAATTATATTTGTAGAAATTAATTTCTATACAGTAAAAGTGACTCTGAGGAGGCACTGCAGTTAAATGCAGTTCACATACTTTCTGTGAAAGAAGAGAGGAAGGAACAAACAATAATATGGTTTCAAAGATTAGAAATTTATGATTTTATTGAAGAATTTATCTGACTTCGGGAATAAGATAAAAGGTTGAAGAATATAACTTCATTTTGTTTTTTAACATGTCCTGAAGTTTCCATGATGATTCTTGCAACTAACATTACTTGGGCCTCATCTCCAAATTCAATTCTTGTTAGAAATCACCATTTATCATCTTCACACTTTTGATGCAAGAGCTTGAACCATTTTCCACCTCAATTACCCTTTGAGGGGCAGAAGCAGAAGGCCTGGCTTTAACTCCCAACAAGGACATCCTCCGGAGGAACATTGCCATAAATAAATTGAGATGCTAATAAGTTACCACTTTCCGATGGAGTTAGAAAATACAGAACCCACAAATAAAGGTCCCTGCCTTGCTGTATTTACATAATTCATAAATGAATGGTACACCTGCGACATATACTCCCCTGAGATCGATCCTATGCAGCATAATTCCATCATTTATTGAACATTTCATACCAAGTTGCAATGCGGCATCCGACAATTTTGCTTGATAGAGGTACCCTTTTGATTGATAGGGATAGAGGAAAAGATGATTGTCAATGCAACCCTTCAAGGCTGTTTTACAGCAAAATCATAGATTGAAGATGCCGATACACTCATTGCTTGGCACGACGTTACCAATAGTCTTGGCATGAGCAGCTTCCATCCTCAAAACAATGAAATCTATTTGAATCTCTCACTATTATTTTTCTTTGAACAATCTTTGATATATATTTCATGGCATTGTGACAATCTACACATGTTCTTAAATTTTTATAAACCTTGATAGGAGTTCCTGGCGGGGTTGAAATGATTCCAAAGGCAACGGCAAGCTTCTCGCTGTGGTAAACGAGGTTTTGCTCTTTCTGCTCCTCCTCCACATCATGTAGCACAAAGTTTATGTCTGGAATATAGCCTTCTTCCTTCATTTTCTTTGAGATTTCTCCTAGGAATGCATGAATATCACATATTTTGGGGTGGGATGTATCTCCTACCAGGAAGGCATGCACCTGTCTCTTGATCTCAATCCAGCTCTTACCCGGCTTCTTCACTATTCCCCTGCTTTCCATACCCTTTCTAACCCTGGCTTCCTCAGCCCACAGACCCGCATTAGCGTAAATATTAGCTAAAGTAATATACGTAGCCGGGTTCTCTGGCTCTATCTCAAATAATGCATTTGCTGCCCTTTCAGCCACTTCAAGGTTCCCATGTATTCTACATCCTCCAAGTAAGGCTGCCCAAAGGAACTTATCAGGCTTTATTGGCATTTTATCAATGATATCCTCTGCCTCTTTAAACCGTCCAGATCGTGCCAATAAATCAATAATACATGCATAATGATCTGCAGTATGCATCAACCCATGCTTCTCCTTTATTGAATGGAAATATTCTAAACCCTTGTCCACTAACCCAGCATGAGTACAAGCAGAAAGAACCCCAACAAAGACAACTTGATCGGGCTTAGTACCTGATTGAAGCAATAATTCAAAGAACCAAAGCGCTTTTTCTGGTTGACCATTTTGAGCATAACCAGCAATAAGAGAAGTCCATGATACCAAATCAGGCCGAGGCATTTGGTTGAACACCCTTCTGGCATTTTCAGTGTTCCCACACTTCGAGTACAAATGAACAAGTGCACTCACGGCATATGAACGCGGGTCATACCCTATGCGCACCATGTAACCGTGAACCTCCTTCCCTAAGTGTTCAGCAGCATGGCCAGCACATGCATTTAAAACTCCAGCAAATGTATACTCGTTTGGCCTAATGCCTGACCTCATCAACTCTCTAAACAAGGAAAATCCCTCTTCCTTTCTTCCATCTTCGAAACATCTATGAATCATGGTAGTCCATGAAACTACATCTTTGTCCGCCATCTTATAAAAAATACCCCTAGCTTCATTCATGCTCGCACATTTGCCATACAAATCCAAAAGTGCACTCCAAACTACCTCATCCGAGTCCAAACCAGTTCGTGTCAAGTAGCCATGAATCTCCTTCCCAAGACGCAAACACGGAATAGCAGCTGAAGCAGCCAGAGCACTGGACAAGGTGAACTTATTCAAATTCGAACTCTCGTGATTCTGCATCCTTCTAAACAACTCCAGCGCTTCCCAAGGACGAGCATGGCTAACATAACCAGATATCGCCGCATTCCATGAAAAGTTATCTCTTTGGGGCATTTCATCAAACAGTTTCCTAGCTTGTTGAAGGCGTCCAATTTTGGCATACCCAGCAATCATGGTGTTCCAAGAGCACAAATCCCTGTGAATCATTTCATCAAACAGCTTCTGGGCATCATCGAGGCTGCCACATTTGGAATACAAATCAAGCAAACGATTTGAGATGGAGATCCCGGGAACAAACTTGGAAGCTTTGGTGTGTGCATGGACCATTTTACCCTCTTGGAGAGCTCGATGGCGAACGCAAGCAGCGATAAGGATGGAGTAAATGCGAGGGGAGGGTCGATGAATTTGGTGGAGCAACTCAATGGCTTCATTGAGACGATTTTGTTGACACAAAACATCAATGGCCTCTTCAAATTCGTTACCCTCGCAACGTTCATTGAATCGAGACTGAGGGAAACTCTGCCTCTTCTGGAATGAAAAGCTCCTCTTGAAATTCCTAAACTTCTGCATCCCTCTTTCCTCAACACCACAGCAAACTGACTTACCAATTTCTTTAGTAGTTTAGTTAGGAGCTTCATTGCCCCTTGCAGCGCTTTCAACACCTCATTGGAAGGCCTCGTCAGCTCTCTAGGAGGGACAAGTTTGAGTTGGTTAGTGTTTAAGTATAAATAGGTGGGTTTCTCTAGGGCAATGTTCGGAAACCGAATTGGTTATCGAACTTTTCTAACTACTGGTTCACTTGTTTGTTAGTTCAACCGATTTAACCGATTCAACCGTAATTCAACCGTAGTTCAATCGAAATAACTATTTTATAACAAAATAATAAATAAAATATAAATAAACCCACTAAAATATTTAATATAACGGTAAAATGTCATCCAAATTAATGGTACTACATCAGCCCCAATGTTATAATCCCGCAGAAGTACGGCGAAACTGCGGCGGAAGCACGGCGAAACAGAGGGCAGTGCGAATCAACGGCGGAACAGAAGGCAGTGCGAAACAAAGGCTGAACAGAGGCGTTGCAACGACGCTGGAGCAGTCCGGACGGCGGCGTCGCAGACGTGACGGCGCGGTGGCTGGACAGAATGAAGACCGGCGATGAGATGGAGGTTGCTACTTCCTCTGTGCTGCGTTCGAAGTGTTTCTGGTCTTCTGGAGTTGAAAGAGAGGCCATACCCCCATAGGCCCATAGAGCTGAGGGAAGTTAGGGTTTCTTTCTTGGTTTTTCTTTCCTTTTT
>NC_029792.2:18197368-18199339 GCF_000816755.2 Arachis ipaensis
CTAATTGGCAAAACCACGTTGTATGAAGCCTTTTCTAAAAAACCGGTCAGGTCCGGTGCAATTCGACCAACCGGCTTTCGGCCGATTTAACGATTTTGAGGCGGTTTTTGAAGATGGCAGTTTTCTTTGTTAATCGAGTCGTTGTTCTCGCCGTTCCTGATTTGACTGACTGGTTCGAATAGGAGAATAGATTCTCTCAATTGTTAAAAAAATGAGAGAATAAAATGTAATTTCTAATCTTTTATTATTTTTTTTAATATTTTTTTATTTCACTTATAAAATTAATGGTAAAAAAAGGATACTTTACTCTCTCAATTGTTAAAAAAAATTGAAAAAATACTTTCTCTTCGAATAAGTTTTCACAACTTTGCTCCAGAGACATAAAATCACAGAGTGAAACTTACCAAAATAGGGGTGAGCACGGGTCGGTTTGGTTCGGGTTTATAGTAAAATTAGAATCGAACCGATCAAAATGTAATTGGTTCGGTTTGGTTCGAATTTGCATTTTTTTGTATATGAATTCGAACCAAACCAAACCAATTAAAAACGAATTGGTTTGGTTCGGGTAATTGGGTACCCGATGAATTTAAAAATTCATAAAAAAAATCAAATTTTTATCTTAAAAATTCAACAAGTACAATAAACATGTAACATCAATAGAAATAATCCAAACATGTTAAACACCAAATACATTAAAAAACTCCCCAAAAAGACATATTTTAATTATAAAAGCATTTTGGGTCACACCAAATCACTTAAAACATAATCCGAAAACAATGAATAAAAATGACAAATTTAAATCTAAAAAATATGTCTCGGAGTTTAGATCATATTTTGGACTAAGTCAAATTTTAAACACTTTTACTAAATAATAGTTAAATAGTTCCAAACAATGGTGATTCTTCACATAAAATATAAATAGATCAACTCACAGCTTTAACATCATGCGTTAACAATTACTATTTATCATTCACATAAAAATTTATAGACGGACTAATTAATCTAATAGAAAGAAATAATTTGTCATTTTTTATTAACAGGGGATGAATTGTCTATTTTTTAAATGGTTAGAAGTCAGATATGGAGAGAAAAATACTCAATTTTAGTCCTTGAACTTATACTATACATAAGTCTTAATTTAATTTCTAAAGTATCAATTACCTTTATTTAGTCCTCAAACTTTATAAATATGATTCATGTTAATCCTTGAATTTTGGGCTATTTGAGCGTGCATCATTTTACAAGTTTCAACATGATATTTAATTGTCTGTATCGATGTTCTATTAATGTGTGTCGAAAATTGTCTCATGAACTAATATGAGTCATATTTATAAAATTTGAGACTGAATAAAAACAGTTAAAATTTTAAAGACTAAATTGAGACTCGTATATAAATTTAAAGACCAAAATTGAGTGTTAATTCAATATGGTATTTACTCTTGTAAAATTAACTCTTAATCGGTTTAGTGTTTTAGACTTTTATTTTTATTTTTGGACCTTTTTAAAGTGGTTATTTTGGGAAATGGAGAAATAAATTCTTTAAAATTAAGTTATACCTTTTATGTGAAAATTAATTTTAAAATAGCTATAATAGAAAATTAAATTGTACTATTATGTTATTAAGATTGTTTATATACACTTCTTAATTATTAAATTATGATTAATTTTATATTGTTTTCATGTGATTTAGCACACCTTTTAATTTGTATATATTTTTTTATGAAATGATTTTACTGCGGTAACTGCAGATTGTATTATTTACACTAGCTAGTTTGTAGGTGCTGTTAGTCTATGATATAGCGTTAACCTCTCTAAGAACGAAGTTGAGTTACTTTTGTCGGAAAAGGATTCTAGTTAACTTGTTGAAAAGCATAACAGAATTACAAAACGAATAGCCAAATGAAGGCTTTTTTTTTTATTTAAATAATTATTTAAAATTATTTAATTATCAAAATACGTACGAATAAAAAG
>NC_029792.2:18199403-18208911 GCF_000816755.2 Arachis ipaensis
CCATGTCCAATTCTCTTTTCTGAAGGCGCACACAAATTCTGGATATATTTGGATACTGTTGTTATTGTTAGAGATGGATGCTTATTATTGATACATAAAGATAATACTTATATTGACAAGATTTTAGACATAAGAAAGATTCTATTTATTTTTTCTGTAAATTTGATTGATTGGTTTACCGAGGAATTTGTCCTTTGAGCGCCAATCATAATTTGGTTAGGACCATCATAATAAAAATGATAGAATAACCTAAAAGAAAATAAATGTTATGAGAGTGAAAAAAAATAAAAAAGAAGTATAAGTTATAATAATAAAGCATGTAAGAAGTAAAAACAAAAGAATTAGGAAGTAATTTAATTAGATAAGTAATAAATAAATTATGTCAATTAATTATTTAAACTCACGTGACATGATTAATATTAAAAAATTAAAAAATTAAAAATATATTTCGCTAAAAAAAAGTAAGATAAAACATTTAAAATTTTTACTCAAATTATCAAATTAACTTTTAGAATGTATAAAATTTATAAATTTAAATTAAATAAGATATTAAACAAATTTATTATGTTGTTATTATGTGTAAAAAAATTAAAATAAAAATTTAGAAACATTATTTACAAATTAACTATTTATAAATGTTATTAAGTTTAATTATTTATTTTTAATAGTATTTAATTTGAAGTCGAAATAAAAATTTATATTCAAAGGACTCTTTATCTTCATGTATAATTTCAATTGATAAAAAATATTTTATTTTTCTTTTTTAATTTTATATTTAATTTTTTAAATTTTCTTTAATTTCATTATTTTTCAAAATTATTAATTTATAACTTTTATTATATCCCCTTACTATATCAAACATTATTCTTTCTCTTATTATTATTATTTTCTCTACACATATCTGTCATTGTCTAGTCGCCATTATTATATTACTTTGTTCTTTCTAGTTTTTTTTCTTCTCCTTCCACCTTCTCTTCACCCACCGTAATTAATTATCACTAAGTATTTATATGTTATATCTTTTATAAGTTAATCAAATAATCAGTGTCATATACCAAACAAATGATATTATAGAAGTTAAAATAAATTATATTTTTGTAATATAATTTATTTATTTTAGTTTAATTTAAAAATAAATATTCATGTACTCAAATTTTAAATATAATATTCTGTATAATTAATAATTTAAAAATTAAAAAAATAATATTATCCCATATGAAGTAATTTAAAAAAGAAAAAAATGAATTTAACAAAATATTAGACTTTTTCAATTCATCATTGATAGGTACAGACATATTTAAAAAAAAATAAAGAATACATCTGAGATGAAAAAAAATAGTTCTTCCTTGGTAAGAGAAAGAGATAGAACACTATCTTTGTACGTGAAATATTTGAGACAAATTAAAAAGGTAAAAGGATGATTAAAATATTAATTGGGTAAGTAAATTAAAGAGAAAAAAATATAGGTGGAAGTTATACGTGAATGTAGTAACTACAGTAAAATTAAATGAAATTTGTAAAGATGGATGTGATGAAATCGATGGTATTAAAGGTAAAAAAATAATAATAGCAAGAGAAATATAACAAAGTGTATTAAAGAGGTAAAAAAAAAAACAGTAGAATAGATGAAATTATAAAAAAAAATAAAAAAGATATATTTTTTATGATTATAAAAAAAATTCTAATAGAATAATTAGAATGAGGCTAAACTGCTGGTCAGACCATCAAAGTACAGTACTCACAGAGATACTTAAAACAACACTATACAAACAAAGACTAACATAAAATTAAACAAAACATAATTTAAATGAATACCTCAATATAATAAGATCTATACAAAAAACTATTTATCACCACTGGTTAAATACTCGTTGACTTCTAATTATTTTTTTTCTCATTTCATATATGGCCACGAAAATAAACTTTTTGAAATCATCTTTATCTAGTTTAAGATGTTACAAAAACTTATTTAAATAATTATTCCGTACAGAGAAGAGTTCATAAGATAAAGGAGAATTAGAAAAAAAATAAAAAAAGAGAGATTGTGAGAATAAAGAATTGAATAGAAGTTATGCGTGAATTTTTGTAACTGTTAATAAAATTTGCTAGTGAAACAAATAACCGTAAAATATTTTTGAATTATGTTAGTAGGGTTAAAATAGGAAATAGAAAATTGGACACCAAACCCCCATGTTTTGGCATTATATATTGTTATAGATAAGATTAATTTTTATAATCTAATGTGAATCTTTTTATTATTTTGCTTGTCATTTGAATATTATCCATTTAAAATAGTTACTTAAAGTGAAACACTATATAAAGAGAGATAGAAAACTTTTAGATTTATGGTTTTAGTGTGCTTCTTATTAATCCTCACATAATATACTCAAATTTAATAGTTTTGATGGTGGTGAATTATTATAATTAGTTAAAAAATTTTAACTTTTCCTTTCTCTCTGTCTCTCTCTACGATTTTGAACAAACTCAATTTTATTATTCAATAGTAAAATTTGATTGAATTAAAATTTACACTACTTAGTCTACTTTTTATTTATAATATATTAAAATTGGATTTTTTTTTTCTTAACTAATAAAAGTGGAGTTAAACTCCAAAGTAGTCCCTGAAATTCACGAAATGGATTGATTTAGTCCCTGACTTCCCAATTGCACTATTTATGTCTTCGAAATTAGAAAAAATGCACCAAGTTGGTCCCTCTCAAATTTTCTGTTCATCTGACTTCCCAGCGGGAGTGACCTGGCAAATGATTACCATGCTGGATAATGGGAAACGTCGTCGTATTAGGTTTTGGCACTAAACTCATAACAAGACGACGCCGTTTCAAGTAGGAAGGAGTTACAAAACGTTCAAACCCCCCATATTCAAAGTTCATCTTCTTCATCTTCTTTGAACTGAAAGCTCCAAAACCCTGGCATTCGAGAGTCTTGGCGAGGGTTTTCGGGGTGAAGCAATTTCAAGTTCAGAGGAACTTGATCATCGTTGGCTCAAAATCAGTGAAGGAAGGAGCAAAGCTTCTGCGTAAAATCCCCTATCACAAAGGTAGGCATGCAGTATATAAAATATTATTGTTTTATTTTCTATAGTGTTAAGGTATCCATCATTATGAATTTTACTTGGAAATTTGGTGTAGATTGATGAAAAACCAACTATACTATATTATTAGCTAGGGTCTTTTGCACCAGGTGGTGTGGGTAAGGGTTTTCAGAATGTTCTGTTTTCAAACAGAAAATAAGGGTATTTCTATAATGTCAATGAAGTAGCTGTTTATAAGCAATTTTGGATTATGTTCTGTTGTAGTTTGCTAATTATATACATTAGATAAAATGTTATAGTTTTTTTTGGTGCAGATGAAAAAAATACTGGATATCATGTTCCATCATGGTGGAACATTTAAGAAGAACGTTGATGAAAGATTGGTTTACTCACCTGACAATAGAAGTTGCTTACGAGATTTAGATGAGGATACACTTGATGTTTTTTTGTCAGAAACTATTTCAAGGAGTTAGAATATGACATGGTAGTTGAATGCTGGTGGCTGGTTTTGGATAGGATGAGGATGATACACTTGATGTTTTCTTCATCGGAAAACTTCCTCCTGTTATTCAGAGCTGGTTAGAAAAGGTTAGGAAAGAATCAAAGAACTGGGTTCTCATATGGACTGGAGATGAAGACTATGAAAAGTTTGAGGTCCATGGACACCCAACAAACATAGTTGTCGATCTAGGCAAAAGACTTTGCACCTACCAGTTCTGGATGTTAACAGGTTATATTTTTTACATTTACAATAACTTTATTTTTAGTTGAATTATTACCTGAGTTGGTCTGGAGTTGAACTGACTTTTGATTAATTTACTGTAGGCATACCCTGTGTTTATGCCTGTGTTGCTCTTGCACGGATGAATAAGAGACCAGAAGATTTTTGTCACCCCTTGCTCACAATGAAATCATACAAGGAGACCTATGAACATCACATCAATCCTCTCTCAAGCAAATCTATGTGGAAAAAATCAGTCTACAATCAGTGACAAGCTCCTAACATTAAACAAAAACCAAAAAAACTCACGATCAAAAGAAGAAAGGACACTGATGAGGGTACCAATGGAAATAAGAAAGTTAAGCAAACTATTATTCTAAAGAGACAGTTGAAGCCATTCACATGCACATATTGTAGAGTAAAGGGCCACACTAAGAGAGGATGTAAACAGAAGAGAACTGATGAGGTTGCTGCTGCTCTTGCAGGTGCAGGCGTGCAACGACTCCTGTGGCAGCTTCAAAGGCTAAAGCTACTCCTACTGGGAGTACACCTGCAACTGAAGCAAGCAACACTACCAACGAGGTACCACAAGTAGCTGAAGCTTCTTCTGGTGCAAGTGTTACAGACACCCACCCTTCCACCACCAGTAGCTGCACCCCAAGCTATAGAAGTTGAGTTATCCCAACCAAACTATGGTGGAACACAAGATGAGGTAAAACTATCCAAAACCTTTGTTTTTTACTTCTTTGTCATAACTCTCCTGTTCACATTAACTCACACTAATTTTCACACTTTATTCAAGCACCACCACCACCAACAACAAAAAGGCCACATAAATTACCAACTAAAAGGAGGAACTCACCCCACCAGTAACTGCTTCTGTTGATCCCATGCAAGGAGCAAGTGCAGTAGCATCTTTTAGATTGGCAAATATTATTAAATTTGTTCCAACACCACATTTCAAGACACCAAGAAAGAAAAACACTTGATATTAGATGTACTAGCTGCTGATTTTGGATTATATATGGGATTTGGGTATTGGTTGTTTTTTTTTTGTTAGTTCCATCAAGAATAGCACATAACCAAAATGTATGGTTTATTTTTTTTTTTGTAGTAAATACTTTACAAGAGTTTAAACTTAAAGATCTTCTTGTTTCAGTTTCTGGTGGTTGTATTATGTTATTTATCATTATGTGGTCTATTGACAGTGTGTTTGTTTGACAATGTGTTATTTATAATCAAAAACTGCTATTATCAATTTACTTGTTCTATTCATTCAGTTTGAATTTTATTTTTGTAAAATCTTTCTACACATAACACACCAATAAACTAAAGAGTTCCCATACATTCATTAACAAATACTTTCAAACACAGTTCTTACATTTTTACCATCACAACTAAAACAACTAAAAACAACAACTAACAGGAAGAAAACCAGCAATTCTAACACTTGTATTATATATTTCTGGGTCTTTAATTCAGTCTCTAAATTGCCGATCCTCAAAGCAAGACTGACGCTCACGTCTTCATTGTTGTATGCTGCAGCGTCTTCCAAATTTCCACTATCATCTTCAACAATGTCTGCCCATTGAAAAAAACCACACCATCTTTTTCCACTACTCTGTGAATAGCAAATTCAGGAGTTAGAATAAAAATACTCAACAACAAATCTTAAGGAAATACTCACATTGTAATTCGGGCATCCAAAGAAAGGCTTATTTGGGTGGGTATCCATTCCAGACCATCGAAGCACAGGACGTTTCCCACACCCACACTGCTCTGGCACTTGCGAGGCTCTGCTCCTACTTGGCATCCTTGTCATTGATCGCATAGAACTTCCATCTCCTTCATTTGCACGTCCAACCATCTTCCAACCAGCAGAACAACGGCAACGAAAATAAGCAGGGAAGAAAAAGAAGAAGTGGTGTGCTACTTTTGCAATTAGGGTTAAAAAGGGGATCAGGGACCAAATTGGGTTATACACTTTTAATTGCCACATCATGTAACCGTTAGATATTCCAGCGTGGCAATCATTTGCTAGGTCACTCCCACCGGAAAACCAGATAAACGGAAAATTCGAGAGGAACCAACTTGGTGCATTTTTTTCAATCTCGGGGGCATAAATAATGCAATTGAGAAGTCGGGGAATAAATCAGTGCATTTCGTGAATTTCAGGGACTACTTTGGGGTTTAACTCAATGAAAGTGAGGTGTCAATTTCTCATGAATTATTTTTCCTCCAAAATGAAAGCACTATTCTTTTCTCTAAATTTATTTTAGAAAAATATCTTTATTATAATTATATTACAATTAAAATTTAATGAATAATGCATGATTATACTAATTTAGAAAAATATCTTTATTATAATTTTTATTTGTGGCAAGTTGTTATGTTAATGGTGACCCATTTATAATAATAATAATAATAATAATAATAATAATAATAATAATAAATAATTAAATGCTAAAATAATTGCCAAACATTATGTACCTAGCCTCAATTAGTTAACAAAATTAATTTTAGTTGCTATGTTTTATTTTCTATATAATTATATCAATTGTCAACCATTATACATCAAATTAGCATTTAATACAAAATTATGTTAATTGTCAATAATTTTTTTATAATTATACATCAAATTAGCATTTAATACATAATTATGTTAATTATCAATAATTTTAATTTTCAATCATTGTAATATAATTTTAAATTAATTGTAATTTTTTGACAAGTTGATACTGATATCTACCTTAAAAAATTAAAATAAAAATCTATGATTCTAATCATAATAAAAAAATGTATATAATATGATAATGACTTATTCAATCACGGCAAATATATGATGTATAACGTAAATAATAAAAAATTAACTTAATAATAACTAATTTATATAATTATTTTTGTTCTAATAAATGTTATATATAGTATTTTTTTTCTTGTGGTTCATGTATCTAGATCTGAGAGTCAACTCATTTTTTAATTTATTATTCTTTCTTGACTACTTTATAGAATAAGAATGTATTCTTCATTTTTCATTGAAGTTGATCTTTTAAGGTATAATTTATAATGACTTATAATATTTTTTATATACTCATTCTATTATATTATTCTTTTGATAATTCAATGATTGTTCTTACTCCAACTTATATTCTTTTCGTCTAATATTCCAGTGTGATTATCTTTTGCTGCAATTGTTTACAATACACCACATCCATCAAATACCATCTCAAGTTGTATTCACTGATTCGGGTCCTAATTACATAGATGTAAGCATCCAACGAAGGGGCATTAAACTCTATTTTACCGAAGGGTGGTTGGATCTACTCACATATTATGACCAACCTAATGGAATGTGGATAAAGTTAGTTTTCTTGGGAGGAGCTCGATTTTTTATTGAGGAATTATTTTCGCGGAACTTTGTAGGCCAAGTTCAAGTTCTATCCCCTCTATGCTTTCTACGTCTAACCAAATATCTTCGAAGTGGAGCACATAATGAGATTGAATTTTCTCAATTTAAATTCAGTTTTGGTAAATTCGTGTCAAACTCAGAGATGCAATTTTAACGATGGGTAATATATACAAATTTTCTTATTTTAAACTTTTTGTAATTAAAATAATTTTATAACATATGGTGATTTTTTTTTTCAGAAATTACCAGCCTTCTTTTGCATCAATGCAATGCCATTGAGGGGAATAAATGTTAGTTTAGTTTCTCGGTGTGGCAATTCTATACCTTACCGCATTGCATGAATAGCGGATGATGAAGCTTATTTAACAAAGGGATGGTTTGAATTTGCACGAATTTTAAATATTCGAACTTATAATGTTGTTTTAGTTGGTTGTCGTTACGAGAATGACTCTAATCTATATGTGTCTAATGACTAGAATAGATTAAATATTATTTAAATAATTTAATTCTAATATTGGTATTTGATTAAATTAATTTTAAAAAAATTTAAATTGTTGCCTCAATTTATATATTACGACTATTTTTCTTGGATATGTTATTTTTAAATTTTTTAATATAAAATTTCTTTTTTTTTCGATTTTTAAGTTTATTTTTTTTTTTGGATATATGTATCACCTTTCTTGTCCAAAAAAAAAAAAGGGACACTTCGACCCTCAACCTTTTTATTTTGGGACAATACGGTCCCTCTGTTAAAAAATTCATTAATTAATAATAAAAATTAGTTTTGTGGGGGTTTTATTTGTATTTTGTGGGGGTTTTAAACTTCCACAAAAATCTTTTTAATAATATAACCAATTACTACCATTACTATCATTATCTTTTTCATCCTCATTATTATCATTCCTACCTCTATTATTTTTATTGTGTAACCAAATTTTATGATCATCATTATCTCCTCTACCGTCATCATTACCAATACCAATATTAATAACTTTGTTTTTAAACGATTCCTTCATCAATGGTGGTTAAGTGAAAAAAAAATTATTGATAAAAATGATGCTACAAAAAAAAGTAATTATAGTACAATACCTTTTAAAGGAAAAAAATAACATCAAATAAGAAATGAAAGAAGAGAACTTTAATGTTGATAATATTGGTATTGGTGATGATGATGGTAGAGGAGATAATGATGATGATAAAATATGGTTACACAAATAAAAATAATAGAGGTAGGAGTGATAATAATGAGGATGAAAAAGATAATGATAGTAGTGATAGTAATTGATTATATTGTTGAAAAGGTTTTTGTGGAGGTTTAAAACCCGCACAAAAGACAAAATACAAATAAAACCCCTACAAAACTAATTTTTATTATTATTTAATAATTTTTTTAATAGAGGGACCGTATTGTCCCAAAATAAAAAGGTTGAGGGTCGAAGTGTCCATTTTTTTTGGACAGGGATCGCTTTGTCCTTCATGAAAATGGACAAGGACCAAATTGGGTCTTTACTCCGAGAAGTGTAATTCATCAATAGATTAGAGTGATTAAAAGTTTAATTATATTATATGGCCATAAGATTAATTAATTAAGATTAAGACACGATAAAAGAAAAATAGTCACAATACGTGATTTTGCTTTTCTTGCTAACATATGAAGATACGTGAAAGAAAAGAAAAATTAAAACATCACTATTTAAAAAAAAATGTTAAGAATATACATGGATATAAAAAAGAGTAAAGTATCGTTTTTGTCTTCAACGTTTGGGGTAAGTCTCAAAGTTGTCCCTAACATTTGAATCGTCCTATTTAAGTCCCTAACGTTTTAAAATTGACTCAATGTTGTCCTACCGTTAGAAATATGTTAACGAAATTGACGGTAGGACAAAATTGAAACGACTTTGAAACGTTAGGGACTTAAATAGGACGAACACGTTGGAGACAAAAATGATACATACATATAAATAAATTTTAATTTTATCCTTCAATAATATCAATTTTTTACGGTACATGGTTATTCAATTATTTTTTAATCACATCTAAGTAAATTATATTTAATCACATTAATTTTATTCTAAATAAATTTATTTTTTATAATTTTACTCTTAAAAATTTTTACTCATCATAAAATATTTGTAGAATGACTAATACATAAACTTGTAGAAAAAAATGATACATATATAATAAAGTAATGTGATTCTAGTCATTTTACAAACACTTCATAATGAGTAAAAATCTTTAAAAGTAAAATTATAAAAAAAATTAATTTATTTAGAATCAAAGTAATGTAATTAAGTGTAATTTACTTAAATGTGATTAAAAAATAATT
>NC_029792.2:18209143-18218669 GCF_000816755.2 Arachis ipaensis
TTTATATCATTAACATCGGAATTTATTTTTATTATGGAAAAGCAATTGGTGTTTTGGGAGAATATTGGAGGCTGGGGTGATTTACCGGGTGGTGGAATACGCAGTCAACACGCAGGGGCGTGGTGAAGCTGCTGCGGACCAACGTGTCACCACCACGCAGGGGCGAGGTGACGCGGCGACCAAGCAGGCCTCTGTCACCACGCAGGGGCGAGGTGCAGCTGGCGGACCAACGTGTCACCACCACGCAGGGGCGTGGTGACGCGGCGACCATGCACGCGTCTGACACCACGCAGGGGCGAGGTGCAGCTGGCGTCGCGGAGTTCCAATGTTCCTTATTCACCTCGGGGGGCGTGCTGCAGGTGCTGGCATGCAGGGGACGGGTTCCCCGGTAAACATCAAAGCGTGGTGGTGTTCAAGCTCTATATAAGGAGCATTATTCCCCTCCATATACAAGACAGAAAGGGTGAGTTTGTGAGAGGGTGAATTTGTGAAAGAGTTTCGAAAGGGTGTTAGTGAGAGGGAAAAAGGGGGTTGCATGGGAAGGGTGTTGCTGTTAGTGGATAGGGTGAAAAAAAATAATAGGCAAAAAAAAAATATTATTTTGTATTTATTTTGAAGAATGGTTCGTAATTATAATAGCACTATGCCGTGCATCACGATATGATACGAAGGAGATGGATGGTCCTCTTAATCTGTTGTTTGTTTGGGCATGGGAGCGAATGCCGTGTATCGCGCCTGTACCGAGACATATCCTTCCACCTGCTGAGATACCAGTTGCCATGAGGTAAATATTTATGGTTATTGTCAGAGATTATATTCATTATGCATGTTTCAATTAGGGGTATTTACGTAAATACACATGTTTCAGGTGGAGTCATTCGGACCGGAGCACAGCGTGGTTAGAGAAGACCGTTGAGATCTTTAGGCATGACATAGACTACATGCAGGAGGTAAATATTTATGGTTCTAATGAATCCTAGTTCCATACATTACTGTTAGGGTTATGACATTGGAAATATCTGTGGCAGTTTGAGTGGCGGCCGTACTTAGGAATGATCGTACCCGGCGAGTTACATGGACATCTTGATGTGTGTGATATCGTTGCTCCGTTGTTGTCATTCGAGTGTATCGAGTGGCACCCTGCGGACCGAGTTATGCGTCAGTTTGGGTTCGCACAGCCCCCCCTCCCGCGAGGGTCGAAAACTACTTACGCGCCACTGGATTCTACCACGTATCTAGGATTGGGATGATAAGAGAATTTCACCCATTGTTAGCTGCTCTGGTTGAAAGGTGGAGGCCGGAGACTCACTTTTGTGTTGCCGATGGGTGAGGTTACAGTGACATTGGAAGATGTCGTACATATATTTGGCTTACCCATTGATGGAGAGCCTGTGAGTGGATGGACTGACAGTAGTAGTGATTTCGTTCAGAGTCAGAGCATGGCAATATTCGGACGTCAACCGGTGCTCAGTCGTAATTCGAAATCCTATATAAAGCTTGGTTGGGTTCGAAGTATCAGAGATGAAGAGCCGTTGGATACTGAAGAGTCCATAATGAGATACGTGAGATGTCAGATTTTCTGTCTGTTAGGGTCGACTCTATTCACAGATAAGTCGACCGCATACGCCCATGCGAAGTATCTACCGTTGCTTTGCGATTTCGAGCGGATCCATACTTATAGTTGGGATTCAGCATGTCTCGCACATCTTTACAGAGCACTATGCCGTGCATCACGATATGATACGAAGGAGATGAATAGCGCTCTTAATCTGTTATTTGTTTGGGCATTGGAGCGAATGCCGTGTATTGCGCCCGTACCGAGACATATCCTTCCACCTGTTGAGATACCAGCTGCCATGAGGTAAATATTTATGGTTATTGTCAGAGATTATATTCATTATGCATGTTTCAATTAGGGGTATTTACGTAAATACACATGTTTCAGGTGGAGTCATTCGGACCGGAGCACAGCGTGGTTAGAGAAGACCGTTGAGATCTTTAGGCATGACATAGACTACATGCAGGAGGTAAATATTTATGGTTCTAATGAATCCTAGTTCCAGACATTAATGTTAGGCTTATGACATACGAATTATATGTGGCAGTTTGAGTGGCGGCCGTACGAAGGAATGATTATACCCGGCGAGTTACATAGACATCTTGATGTGTGTGATATCGTTGCTCCATTGTTGTTGTTCGAGTGTATTGAATGGCACCCTGCGGATCGAGTGATGCGTCAGTTTGGGTTTGCACAGCCTCCCCCGTGAATACCAAGGGACATTCCACTAGACCAGCATTGCATGGCTCTTCGCGGAGTGCAGCTTTATGACTGGACAGTTGTTCATGGGGTTTGGATATCGGAGTGGGGCAACAGGCGAAACACTCGACTGCGGGATCTACACCCCCTTCCGACCTGGGATTTCGTACCGACCCCGGAGTATCGGGATTGGTACATGCGCTCGTACGGACATATGCTGAGATTGACGGCGTATGTTCCTCAGCCAGCTGCACCATAGCCACCTGCACCTTAGGTCCCACCTGCACCTCATGTCCCACCTCAGTATGCAGTGTTTGAGCCAGTTCCATATTATGTACCACAGCCACCACAGCCACCACAGCCACAGGACCAGAGTGCGTCCAGCCACCATTCCCAGCACTCTCAGCACAGCCACCATTCACAGCACTCTTAGCACAGCCACCATTCACAGCACTCTCAGCCGATGCTGACGATTCCAGTCGGTCATGATTGGTTTGACTTCTCCATCGGCGGTCACGGAGATCAGCAACTACAAAATTGGGCCAATGCTAGTTTGGGTGGTTGGTCAGATTTTAGTGCTATGCATTCACCGTCAGCCTCAGCTGATCCACGTGGGACATCAGTAGGTATGAGCCATGAGGTGCAGCGTCCTGCTTCCGACCACACGTCAGAGGGTGCATCGTGTGATAGTGGTTTCATTCGGCGGACATACACACTTGTTGACGAGTTCAACCCCGGTGCATCTGCTCCAGCAGAGGCGGGTAGGTCGGCACCTAGGGAAGAGGCAGGTGGGTCGGCCGCTGCAGATATGGGTGACGCAGTTCCCGGTCACCCATATGACCTACGGACGGAGCGAAATCCACCCGATAGGTATACTCCGTCAAAGCCAGGTCTGGGCATGATGGGTAAGGGACTGAACTGGATGGGCCGTAAGAAGTGAGCATGGGGTTGGGGTGTTTAGATTTCATACTGGGGTATCAATGTAATGTGTATTTAATGTTCTGTATGTTCGCCAATGTTATTAGTAGTTAAAAATTTGTATCTTTGCTTCAGTAAGGCAGTAAATGTTAACATTATCACGGTCTTAAACATCAATGGATAACCTCAAATTTAAAGTTACAAACACGACTAAGACAAAAAAGAAAATCTATTATAAAAATGCAAATTCGAGGACTGAAAATAAAAATAAAAATAAAAATAAAAATAAAAATAAAAATAAAAATTCAAAGATACAATCACACTGAAAATAAAAGTCATTCCCCCCCACCACTTGATCCAGCACGCTGAGGACATCGACTCCGACTATGTCCTTGAGCACCACAGAGACGGCATATCCGAGGACCACGCATGTCGCGTGAGTCCATTTCGTTCAAGTATCTGGTCAATTTTGGGCGACCTTTCGACGTTCGCCTCAAGGCGGGATTAGCGACCAATGTGGGTCCCTCATACGCAGGCCATATCTCGGCATCACCTAACGGTGAGAACTCGAATTTATATACCTTACGGATCTCTGTCATCTTGTACACGTCATGCACATACACGTGCCAATCGATCCGCTGGTTAGCACAGCAAGCAATAACATGGCGACATGGTATTCGTTCCACCTGAAAGTGCCCACAATCACACGTACGTCGTGCAAGATCAACGACTAATACCTTTCCGCTACTCATTTCGCGCACCTCAAATACTTCATTCCATCTTCTGCTTTGCCAACCAAGCCTTTCGGTAACTGATGGTATAGTTGAACCTTGACTGGACTTCGGCTATTATAGTTTTCACCTTTATGGACGGGTCAGTCTCGACCAATGGCCTTATAGCCTCAGCAACTGTGTCCGAGTCCAACTTGGAATGATCCTGTGAAATCACTCCCATTGTGCACGTGTGCCTACCGTTGTATCTGCGTATCTCCCAACAACCTTTTTTCCGTATCAAGCTGGCTCGGATTAGCCAGTCGCACCCGCGCCCATACATCTTGCATTTTGCATAGAACGTCTGTGGCTCAGACTCATACACGTCGTAGTCAACTCCTCTAGCGATAGTGTAACTTCTAATTGCTGCCACGACCGACTTTCTAGAACTGTATTCCATTCTAATCCGGAACTCTACGTCCTCGGGATCAGCAACGCCTACAGAAAGTGCCCATCATCGTATATTAATAAATCCAAATTATATATTAAAAAAAAAACATATTATTCGGTCATCACGTACCTATGTTTAAATATTCCGGAAACTCTGGTGCATGCATGGCGTCGAGATCCAACTCACGCATAAAAGGTGGCACGTTCATTGGTTGACTGCTCGATGGGTGAACCACTACATTATCAGCTGCTGTCTCAACTCCCACATCACCATCCTGCTCTTCGTCACTACTCATTCCCTCGTACACTGCAGCTCTATCATCCTCCCATGGTATTCGTTCCACCTGAAAGTGCCCACAATCACACGTACGTCGTGCAAGATCAACGACTAATACCTTTCCGCTACTCATTTCGCGCACCTCAAATACTTCATTCCGTCTGTCAAAACGGTGCACAACTATATTCCCAGCCTGTTGCATACTTGCCTCTATCCGCTGTTGTGCGAATACAGAATAAGTATATCCAGCACGTTTGCGTTCGTGAGACTCAGCACTCTTCCGTGTGAATAGTTCATTTAACCGATAATACGTTGCTCGGACTAGCGCCAACACAGGTAGATTACGGGCACCCTTCAACACTGAGTTAATGCACTCGACAAGGTTCGTCGTCATATGGCCCCATCGATGTCCCTTGTCGAATGCCAATACCCAATGTCTAAGTCCAATGGCATCGCACCACCTGGTATATGCCTCGCCTCGCTCTTGCAACCTCTTATAGTTGATATTATACTCCTCCACCGTTCTTGAATACCCAATATTGACCACAAGCTTTTGCAAGTGAGGGACTTTGAATGCTCGTAAGAAATTGCTGCCGATGTGCCTTATACAAAACATCCACCATGCTCTTGGAGGTTGTCAGCATATTACGCATAGTCACTTCGTCAGTGACTGGCATGGTATCAAACTGTATTAGACCACCAAAAACTATAATCGGATTCCGGTACAGAATTCTGCTCACTCTCATTAATGTACCGTTCTCCATGCTTTGACAGAGACCGTTCTGAAGTTCCATAAACGTCATCGTGCATGGAACCACAAACGAAAACGGATTCTGACACACAAACCTCACTCCCTCATGAGTATTACGTATTATCTCACCGTCACGATACACTACTAACTTGCGGTATCCTCCATTACACCAGAAACACACTCAAAGAACACTCTCACACTTCCTCAGAATGAAAATGAACCCAGCCACGGCCTTATATATAGAGTAGCATTCACTGCGAACTCCAATCACGTAGTGCCACGTGTCAGGACGCCCCTGCGTGCTGACTCAGCACGCCCCCACTTGATGCCCTCGTGTACCAATCAAGCTTGGCCACGTGTCCATCACGCCCCCACGTGATGCCACATCACCATCACGCCCCCCGTGCTAGGTCAGCACGCTATTAATGGAATAATAAAATTATTAAATGATTGTAGACTCAAAGAAAAATATTCATAATCAGAAAATCAAAAAATAATTAACATATGTGATAATTATAAGTTTGAAAAAAAAACAAGAATTATAAGGTTATGAAAAGTTTCATTTAAATCTGACAAGAGCAAAACGACTTACATAGAAATAGTTCTAATGAATGATAAGGTTAGTTGATTATTTTTCATGATTCTTTCAAGTGATGCTAGGTCCAGTTTATAAATATTTTAAATAGCTTTATATTTAATTTGTTTTACAGTGTGATAAAATTTATTGTTCAATTAAGAATTATTTAGCAAAGATGTTTAAAAATGAATTGATTGAGGGGAGAGTCTATATCTTCTCAAATTTTGTGATTGAGGAATCAAGCGAAATTTATCTTTCAACTGCACACGTGTGAAGAATAACTTTTAAGAAAGAGTCATGTATAGTAATAAAGTCGATGATCATAAAATTTCTGACAATCATTTCAATTTTCTTGCTCATATTGGTACATAGTTAATTTGTATTAACCTACACAAAATTGTTAATTTGTATTAACCCACAATTTTTTTTTTTACTTTAATTTTTGCCAAGAAATTATATAATAGCATCATTTATCGATAATATAAATTTTAACATTTAATTTATGCAAATGTTTAAAATTGTATTGTGACTTTTTTAAAGATATATCTTTTTATTAATATATTGTTAATTTTATCATTAGTATAAAATAAATTGATAAAATCTCTTTAATTTATAAGTAATTTATTATATTATTCATTTATTTGTCCTTAATTTGATACTTTTAATTCAATTTTTTTTCAATCAGATGTTATTGGACGCTTGACTGGAAAATGAGAGCTTATATCATGGTCAAAAACAGGGAGAAGTGGCCATTACATTGTGGTTGATCCTCATGATTTACAGTATATAAAATTTTAATATTTCACAATGAAATTTTGTTTTGCAACAATTATCTATTATGCAAAATCTTTTATCTTTTTCATGATATATTACTACTTATTTCTCTTAATTCCTGCTTTTATTTAGAAATGAGAAAAAAATAAGGTGCGTATTGTGGGATAAATTTGCAATCCAATTACTCAATTATCTACGTGATCATCAAACAACCGAATACATACTTATTCTCCAATTTGCAAAACTTAACAAATGCATTTTTTTTTTTTGATAATTTTATCCTCACTAAGATCCCACAAGGAGGTGAGGTTACAAGTCAAGCCACCACACAACAGGTAACCCACAAACACAACTACACAAGACAAAACAAACAAGGCAAAGGAAACATAAAGTTAAACTAAAACAACACTTCCTAATAAAAGCCAAAACCAGATCCCAACAAAACAACAGCAACAACACCTCCACGAGAAGAAGATTAATTAGAAAGACCAATACAGCCAAGCTAACTAACAATCAAAAGGCGCCAAAGGAAGAGACCAACATATTGGTTTAACCTTTTATTTAATATATTTGTTTATGTTATATCTGTAATCATGTTATATCTATTTTTACGTATATATCTTTTTAAAAAGTACTTTTAGTATTAACGCTTGGTGTATTAAATAAATATTTAAAATTAATTGTAACATATGATAAAAATAAAAATTAAATTAAATAAATATTACAATTAACACAAGCACATGCACAACTTATTTAACTCAGCTCCAAACACAATCATAGTAAAAAACTTTTTAACCCATCCATTTAACTTCTTCACCTACTTTCATAAATCTACTTAGCAATTTCTCTCTTCTCTTGACCAAGATCATGAAATTCATCATAATTTGGGTCTAACTGCTATTTATTACAACCAAGCCCACAAACAATTCTAAACTCAAATAAGTGAACAAACTTAGCGGCTATTCAACGACATAAAGAACAAATCCGTTATGCCGTCATGTGCTTGCTCGCCATTAGAGTAGATTAATAAAAACGATTAATAACTACATTAGAGTTAATACACTTAATACCAAATTAAGAAAAAATGAACAACGCATGATATATTACTTTTTTATTAATCAAATAATTATAATTTAAATTAATTTTAATAAAATAACTTAAAATTATAATTTTAATTTTATCACGTGCATGACACATATTATTACACTTGTAATTAATAGAATTGTTAGTTTAAAATGATTTAATATGACTTTTATATCCATTAAAATTAAAACTCAATCTAATAATACATAGTGGTATAAATTAAAATATGGGAAAAGTATACGGATACTTATATCTGATTTTCATGAGCACATGCATGACTATTCTTTCTCCAGTTTTGGTTGAGGTCAACTGTGACCTATAATCGTTAACTAGCAATAATTTAAATGGTATAGCTTTTTTATTTTTACATAAAATTAAAATTTGAATTTAAGTTTCACTTCTAACTTTAAAAAAATTGTGACCCATAATTTTCTTATTGTCCAATCATTAAATTACTAACCTAGCCGCAAATATATAACATCGATCAATTTAATCGGAAAAAAAAATTATAAATACAAAATTAAATAATTATAAATGTAAAGCCTACTCACGAATTGATCCTAAAAGACCGAAGACCAACACCAAAATACCATCAATATAAAAATTAGATGTTGGAATCCAAATGATTATGAAAGTTTGAAGGTAGTAGTTTTAACACGGGAGAATAGACCCAAATAAGACAGGAAAGCAAGGTAGAGAACAAAATACAGCAACCCAAAACAAGCAGCAGGAACACACGACAATGACAACAGAAGTGTAACAACCACCATCCTTCTCGGCAACTGCATTGATTAGATTAGGGGATGACAAGGCTAGGGCGTGAACGACAACCATCTTCTAGCGTCAACTCCGACAGCAGAGCGTTGACGTCGATGTGCTACGACGACACAGCGGCACATCCCTTTTTCACCATCGAGTTCAAACCCTCCCTCTCTATCTCTCACCATCTCCTCTTCTTAGCTACAATGGCTTAGCGATTTTTCCTTCATCGGTGTCATTTTTCTCTCCTTTTTCTTTCTTTTTTTCATCTTCTTCTCATGTTCTTTTCTCATTCCTCCCTATCTTCTCATTCCATTCTTTCTTTGGTTATGAGTGATGGCTAACGAGGGATTAAAGGTTGAGAGTGTGTTTGTGTGTGTGATTAGTGTTAGAAAAAAGAAAAAGAAGTATGGCTTGCAATTTTATTTATTTGCATATCTTTTTTTGTTTATTTTATTTTATTTTTTTTAGTTATTACACAAGTGCAATTTAAATTTAGAATACACCAAAATTTTTTAACAATAACTGAAAACTCCTCCTCCTTTTTCTTCTTCTTCATTATCATAATCATCATCCTTTTTTTTATTGTTCATCTTCTCCTTCTTGTTTTACCTTCTCATGATGCTTCTTATTTTATTCTCTTAACATGAATAAAAATAAGAAAAAATCAAATAAAGAAGAAGAAAGAACACATAATGCTTTAAAATCAGTAAGAAGAGGAAGAACTTACATTCATTCAACTAAATAAGATTACAATACACATGTTCATTCATGTCTAATATGAGAAGTAATGCTTCTAAAAAGAAATAAGAGCAAAAGAAAAAATAAAAAAAAAAGAAAAAAAAGAAAGAACAAAAAGAAGAAAAAAATACAACATTAAAGAAAATATATTTTTGTACTTTTATAGCAAAATTTCGGTATAAAAATTAAGAAATTTATATATTATTGTTAAAAAATTTTAATGTTGTTT
>NC_029792.2:18219180-18235080 GCF_000816755.2 Arachis ipaensis
GCAATACAAAAAAAAATTTAGTTAGATTTAGTTAAAAAAAAACTTAGATGTATAACGAAATTGATTTATTATTTTTATATATGAACTTAGAAGTATAAACATAATTTCGTTTGAAGTTTTACACTATCAACTCATCAAGAAGCTTCCTTTCTCTACTTTACATTCTCTAGAGGAAGAAATTCATGTCTAAAAGCTAACTCACTTGAATTTTGTTGATCATTATACATGTACTGCGCCTGTTATCATAAACCTGAAAAGGAAAAAGATGCCATGAATGTCAGTTTTTTACAAGGTATGGCGGTGATATCTTCATCATGTTTATAGTATACGGTCACTTAACTATTTTTCTGCTTTCACAGATATTATTGACACTGTCAAGAAGAATATAATCGATTGATGGAAGCCTTTAGCCTTCTCCTGTTATGCTTCTCTCTGCTGAATTTAATAGCATTTTGTGCTCCAACAAACAATTAACATACTTCTATCTATCAGTGAAGGTGAGACGTTAGTTGCAGCAAATGAAACCTTTGCATTGGGATTATGTTGGAATTTGGTTTCACAAAGATCCAACAAAGGCAATAGTATCGGTTGCAAACAGAGAAAAACTCCTCACCGACTCCTCAGGGGTTTTGAAGGTCAACACCCCTGGAATTCTAGTCCTTCTTGATAGTAATAATAGTTTTTGTCACGGTTTAAGGTTTAAAATGAGTTATGATTGATTTTTAAAAAAATTGTCCTTTAACAAGTTTAATAAATTTGAATATAAATTAAATAAGAGAGTTATAAATATTTTTAATAACTGTACAAGTACTAGAATGAATAGTTATATATTATTTTAACAAAAATATAAAATAGATCAATGTGGTTAGATCTTATCTATGATATATGGAGTATATGATATCTAAGAACTCAACAAAAAATGATTTTTTATTGTAGATAATTGCCCTTAAATAACAAAAGCTCACACAATCGGCTATATAAAAAAATGGAATGAATTTTGTAATTCAGTGACTAAACAATATATTTATAATCTACATGAGACTATATAAGCATTATTATCAAAGTAATTTTAATTTGAAAATAGTAATTAATACTAATAAGTGAATCAATAAGAAAATTTTCAATATAGAAATTAAATAAAATATTTCACACTTGGACGGCTCCATCTCTAAGGGTAGTCCATTCTTCATGTGTGTCCATACAGAATAACAGATCCAACGTGTGGTCTACATATTAGGCTAGCAACGCCCCTGTTAGCTAAGGTTTGAGTTAGATACATCTAAGTTAACATCATGACCATCGTTAACTACGATTTTCTAATATGAGTCTCCCAAACCAATTCAAAACATATAGATCAAAATATAATTAACTAATTAACATTTCAAATACACAAAATCTCAAATCAGATCAACCAATACATTCTCATATAAATCATTTTTAATTGTACTTTCTAAATCATAAAAGATTCCAACATATTTTACAATTTCAGAATAGCAAGTATCAATAATTAGCTTTTTACGTAGTCTCATCAAAACATATAGTTTCAAATATAACATATCCTTGAATCTTTCAATATTTTAGATCTCAAATTAAATTAAATAATATTTGCTCATAAAAAATCCTTTTCAATCATGCTTTCTCAATCATAAAAAATGTCAAACATATTTTTTAATTTTAGAATACATAAGTGAGTACCAATAAATAATTCAATATTTCAAAAACGCATTCAAATCAAATCGAACAATCTAAAATAATGTAAAACTTAATCAAACATGTATATAGTCTCTTGTAAAGTTCTTAAAGTATGAGTTTTAGAAAATAAATTATTCACTCTAATAAATCAATTAATCTAATCAAACCAAAATTTTTCAATTATAATTTTATGAATATAATCAATTTTTTTTCCAGAGAAGATGTGCTTGTGTGGATTAAGGATTTGGTATTCCCTGTTGATTTTTATATTCTTGAGATGCTTTCAACGGATAATGAGAAACCTTCATCCATTCTACTTGGTAGAACTTTTTAAAGACCTCAAAATTCAAGCTAGATGCCTTTATTGGCACTTACTCATTCGAGGTAGGTGACAAGACCATTAAGTTCAATTTGGAAGAAGCGATGAGGCATCCGTCGGAGGATCACTCCATCCTTCGGTGTGATATCATCGACGAAGTGGTAGCGGAAGTGCAAAAGGAGATTCATGGAGACGTGAGTCTTAACAAGATTCAAAGTGTGGGTGAACATGAGGAAATTTTAAATATGCATTCCTTGAGAACAACAAGTTTTCAGTCATTATTACAAGTGAGCTCTCTACACAAGAAGAGAAAAAGCTCCTTGAGGCTTTAAGAAAGCATCGAAGAGCCATTTGTTGGAGCTTGGCCGACAATATGGGGATTAGCTCACATACTTATATGCATCGCATCTTCCTTGAAGACGGAGCTCGGCCAATGAGGCAACCTACAAAGAAGGCTTAATCCGACGATTCTTGATGTGGTGAAAAAGGAGATCACCAGACTGCTAGATGCATATATTATCTACCCGATTTCTGATAGCAAATGGGTGAGTTTGGTTCACGTAGTTTCTAAGAAGTTTGGGATCACAACAGTGAAGAAGGAAGATGGTGAAATGGTCACAACAAGGATTCAAAATTCTTGGCGGGTTTGCATCGATTATAAAAGACTCAATGCCGCTACTAGGAAGGATCACTACCCTCTACCATTCATCGACGAGATGTTAGATAGGTTATCTGGTAAATCCCACTATTGCTTTCTTGATGGCTTTACTGGTTACTTCCAAATTCATATTGCTCCTGAAGATAAGGAGAAGACTACTTTTACTTGCCCCTTTAGGACCTTTGCTTATAAAAGGATGCCATTTGACTTGTGCGATGCACCAACTACGTTCCAAAGGTGCATGACAAGTATCTTTTCTAATCTTATGAAAAATTGTTTGGAAGTCTTTATGAATGATATCAGCGTATGCGGTTCCTCTTTTGACTGCTGTTTAAACAACTTAGCTAAGGTCTTGGAAAAATGTGTCAATGCTAACCTTGTATTAAATTTTGAAAAATGTCATTTTATGGTTAGGCAAGGTATAGTGTTAGGTCATGTTATTTCTAGTGATGGAATTTCTGTTGACCCATCTAAGGTTGGTGTTATTGCTAGTTTGCCTTACCCCTCTTCTGTGAGGGAGGTCCATTCTTTTCTGGGACACGCAGATTTTTACAGACGGTTCATCAAAAATTTTAGCAAGATAGCCCTGCCTCTGTCCAATCTATTGCAAAAGGATGTTTGTATTTGAATTAGGTGATGCTTACAAAGAGGCATTTGAGAAGTCGAGGAAGGCCCTCACCACAGCTCCAATTGTGACAGGCCCTGGCTGGACACAACCATTTGAAATTATGTGTGACACCTCCAATCATACTGTGGGTGCCGCACTTACACAGCGCGAGGGTAAGCTTCCCTATATTATTGCCTATACTTCAAAGACATTGGATGCGGCGCAATCTAATTACACTACTATCGAGAAAGAGCTCTTAGCAGTTGTTTTTGCATTAGACAAGTTTAAATCGTACTTGCTAGGCTCTAAGATAGTAGTGCACTTGGATCATGCAGCCCTTAAGTATCTGCTAACAAAGAATGAATCGAAGTCTAGACTCATTCGTTGGATCTTGCTCTTGCAAGAATTTGACGTTAAGATTAGGGATATGAGTGGATCCCAAAACTTGGTTTCCGATCATTTGAGCCGTGTTGAGCACATTAAATATGATCCATTTTCTATAGACGATTCATTACCGCTAGATGCGTTGCAAGCAATCTCTTGCAATACCTCTTAGTTTGCTCGTATGGCTAATTACTTGGTCACCCGGATTTTTCCTCCCGATTTTCTTAAGCACCAAAGAGATAAACTAAGGAGTGATACCAAATATTATATTTGGGATGACCCTCATTTGTGGAGACGTGGGGCGGACCAAGTAATCTGTAGGTGTGTTCCGGAATCGGAATTCCAATCTATACTTGAGTTTTGTCACTCATCTGAGAGTGGAGGCCATTTTGGCCCCAAAGGACTGCTAAGAAAGTGTTAGATTGTGGATTTTGGTGGCCGACGTTATTTAGAGATTCAACCCAATATTATTTTGTTTGTCACCAATGTCAGAAATCTGGAAATGCCTCCTAAAAGGATAAGATGCCTCAGCAACCCATGTTTTTTTTATGTGAAATCTTTGATGTATGAGGCATTAACTTTATGGGGCCTTTTCCTAGTTCAAATGGGTTTCTTTACATTATTTTAGCTGTGACTATATGTCAAAGTGGGTAGAAGTGATTCCAACCCACATTGACGACGCTAACACAGTTGTTTCTTTCATAAGAAACAATATTGTTTGTCAGTATGGGTCACCATGAGCAATCATGAGCGACCAAGAAACTCATTTTTGCAACAGAAAAATGGAGGCATTGCTGAAGAGATATGGTGTGATGCACAAAGTTGTCACTACTTATCTCCCTCAAACCAATAGTTAGGCTGAGGTATCCAACCAAGAGATTAATAGAATTTTGGAGAAAGTGGTAAACCCACAATGGAAAGACTGGAATTCTCGGTTGGGTGATGCCTTGTGGGCTTACCGGACGGCATATAAGACCCTATTATAGATGAGTCCCTTTTGGATCGTCTATGATAAGGCGTGCCACTTGTCGATTTAGATAGAGCACAAGGCATATTGGGCAGTTAAGTAGTGTAACATGGACTTTACACATGCGGGTATTGCAAGAAAGCTACAACTAAAAGAACTAGAATGCCTTAGGATTGAAGCATATGAAAATACAAGGATCTATAAGGAATGGACTAAGGCATTCCATGATCACCATATTCGGAAGAAGGACTTTCAAGAAGGTGATAAGGTTATCTTCTACAATTCAAGACTTCGTCTCATGCCGGGCAAGCTTTGTTCAAGATGGGATGGTCCTTATAAGGTTAAGGAAGTGAGGCCCTATGGCGTAGTGAAGCTTCTTCACCCTCAAAGTGGGACTACTTTCAAGGTGAATGGTCATCAAGTGAAGAGATACCATGAATACAAGTCACAGAAGGAATTAGAGATGTTCCTCTTAGAGGATCCACCTAGCGCTAGCAACTGAGCATCATGTCCATCTAATTTAAGGACGTTAAAGAAAAGTGTTAGGTGGGAGACACCCCACCATGGTATAGCGTTCTAATTTTTCTTCTTTGTGTATAGCTCTTTATTAGCTTTTTAATTCTTAGTTGCAATTCTTATCTTTTCCTAGTTGAATTTGAGTTTGAAGGTGATTGGCAAGGTTTTGGTTATTGGATAGTGTTCAAAAGCTACGTATTGATGAAAAAGAACTAAAACTGCTTTTACAGACATGCGTACGCATCTCTAATGTGTACACATCATTTTTGAAAACTTGCCATTCCATGCGCACACATGAATCATGCGTACGCATGGCCACCTTCCAGTAGAGAATTGGTCTTGTGTGAGGGTTGTGCATGATTTATGCCCACACATGACCCCATTACAGTTGTGCTTGGGTTCTATGCGAGTTTTGTGCGAGAAATATGCATGCGCATGAAATGTTGATCATGTGTACGCATGATCCATGCGTACGCATGACTTTCAAACTCGAGAGGAATGGGTTTTGAGCGAACATCGTATGTGTTTCATGCTTGCGCCTAGATCTTGAGATCATGTGTACGCATGGCCACCCATCCAAAGAGTAATGCGTTGTGTGCATAACCTGTGCGGATGCACAATCTTTCAATTCTTGTAGTCATGCGTACGCATGACCCTTGCGTACGCATGACATCCCTGGTTCTCATAAAGAAGAACGATGCCTTGTTTCTCATTTCTTCTTCTTTTCTCTTCTCTTCTTCACCACCTCTTCCCTTCTTCCTTCCACCAAATTTTGGTGACCCACCGCCGCCAGAGCCATCACCATTCTTCTTTTTCTTCCACCTACTTTTTCTCTCATTTTTTTCTGGCAAGTTTCAACTGCCGGTGCCACCTCTTGGTTGGCTTTGGGATCGCTATTCACCTCACTTTTCCTCATTCAAGTGTATTTTGTTATTGAGAGGTTTGTAAATATTTGCTTATGTTTTCATGTGTCAAGAGTTAGAATGACTTTAGTTATGTGTTTATATGGTTGTATGAGCTTGTTCATTTTGATTTATGTTGTTGATTGATGCTTGATGATGAACATTGTCAATGTGGCTACATTTTATTCTTAGGTGTGCAAAGACTATAATTCATGCAAAGATGCACACCAAGTGTTTGCTAAAAGAATCCAAAGAGCTTTTGTGTAGTTTTGGTCATGTCTTTTTTAGTTGATGCTCATTCTTGTATTATCCTTATTCTTTATGCATTGTTCACGGTTTGAAACATGACCTACACTTTCAATTTTGTGATGTTGTGGTTCTTATATAAGGTTACAAGATTAGTACATTGCTCATGCACCACCCAATAACATTGATTTACTGTGCTTCATTGACTTTGAGTTTTGTGAAATTGGATTTCATAGAGTACCACTAATCTTATATCCTTTCATTAGTGAAGTAGTGTGATGCTTGACTTAAACGGTCCGCTATGCCTCAACCTAAGAGCTGACCCAGGAAGGCTGAAAACACTGATGAAGCAGACAAAAAGACCCCTTCTTCTCCAACTGTTATTGTGACTGAATGTACCTTAAGTTGTTGGAGTGAGCCATCCACTATGAACGTCGATTGTTCATCCCGGAGCACTTGGCTCAGTTTGTAGTGGACTATATTAAGCGACGAGGATGGGGGTTCCTTAAAAAAGAGGTAGGCAGTGTCAATGTGTCTTGGGTCTGCGAGTTTTATTCTAACTATTACTCGGCAGCCCTTGACTCGGTGTTTGTACAAGGAAAGCGAGTCCCAGTGACTGAAGCGGCCATTCAACAGGCACTTGGGATTCCACATGTACCGAAAGGGGATAATGCTTATCAAAGGGCGGAGAAAGAGCGTGAGTTATTTGCTTTTGAGTGGAGTGAGGTCATTAAGGTTATTGCCCATCCTTGAAGCGTTTGGGTTTATGGGGCGCATAAGTTAAATCCCAAAAGCATCTCCATGAATACCCTGACCAATAAAGCTCGGGTATGGCAACAAATTATGTCCAACTGTGTTATGCCGAGTACTCATGAGACCAATGTCACTGCAGACATGGTGGTCCTCCTCTGGTGTATCTTGAAGGAAAAACATCTACATCTTCCAAGACTCATTAGAAAGGCAATGGGTCGGGCACCTACAGTTGGAAATCTTCCTTTTTCTGCGTTAATTACACACTTGGCTTCTACAGTTGGAGTTCTCAATGAGGATGATGATGAGGTACTGGTCTCGGTTAAGTATAAGTCGTGTATCCCGTACAAAAACTGGTTCAAGCCTCAAGCCGCTATTTAGAGCAAGACCCTGTCTTCAGACCCTTCGACCACCTCGGCACCCTCCATTTCAGTACCACCTCCTTCAGCAGCCACATCTCAAGCTCATCTGCCCATATACCAGCTCGTGCAGCAGCTCTTCAAGAAGATTAATCAGGTAGAGCGTCGCAACAAGCAACGATATGAGCACTTGAAGAAACTCATTGGCTATAGCAATCCACCACCAGAAGAGCCGGACTCACCGAAAACCACCTCGGATCATAGCGGAAAAGGAGATCAAGCAGTGGATGTGGAGGCACCCCCATCACACCAGCTTGAGGACACCAGAGGTGGAGCTCCATAGACCGTTTTTCTTTCCCCTTATTAATCATAGCACGGAGGACCGTGCTAACTTCTAAGTGTGGAGAGGTCGATAACCGATCTTTTGGGTGACATAACTTCTACTCTAGACTCTTGTACTTACATTTTTTATGATGATGCTTTTTAATTTACTTTTGATCTATTTTTTAGTGTTTTGAGACTTTAATTCTCTTTTGGATTTATTATAATTAAGTCTTTAGTTTGGTTTTCATTTTAGTCTTAGTACATGTTAGTCTTCATCTAATACCCCTATATATATGAAAAAAAATTTAATGTAAGCCACTTGGTTAAAATAATACAATTCCAAGAGATTATTGTAGGACAACCTAATTGATTTGAGTTGAAATTATTTTTTATTGAACTTGCTTGAACTATAATATTGTGAAACATATAGTTAGAGCTAAGACCACACTACCATGTGATATTTGAGTTTTAATGTGTGGTTGCATCATATTAACCACTATTTTCATTCTTGTGTGTTATTCTCTCTATGATTGTAATCTTTGATTTGTTTGATTCTCTATATCCATTATTCTGTGTATATATACATGTATATGATTAAGGCCATTATTTCATTTAAACTCACTTACCCATATAGTCTTTATCTTTTTATCCACCATTGTTAGTTAATTTTGAGTCTAATAGAATCTCCTTTTGTTCTTACTCTAGCACATCACTAAACATAAGTGAAAAATAATAAATATCATTAATATGGATCTTTGATTAGTTTAGGTTAATGAAAGTGTGTATTATCTAAGTGTGAAAAATTTGGAAAACATTAGTAGAGAAACAAAATATGTGTTTTGTATTTTTTTAAAATCTTGGAAATTGAGTACATACTCATGTATTAATTGTATAAACCATATGCATTGACATTTGTGTATACTTTGAAAAAAAATGTATAAAAAAAATATAATAATAATATACAAAAAGAAAAAGAAAAAGAAAAAGAAAAAGAAAAAGGAAGCAACAAAAAGGGGACAAAGACCCCAATAAAAAGGAATAATAACAATGCATATGGAATTTGAATTGAAAAGAATACATGAGTGTGTGAAAAGTAAAATGATGGGTAGTTAAGTTTATTTTAGAATCGTATAGGTTGTTATATGTGTTTGGTAAGAGTTTAAGTTAATCAAGGATTCAAATTCTAGCTCACTTAGCCATATACATCCTTACCTTTACCCTAACCCCGTTACAACCTTTGGAAAAGTTCTGATGATACTTGCATGCATGCATTGAATAGTTGTTGATTGTTAGATGAAGAACAAATCTTAGAAATCATAATTAGAGGAGAATTGAGTGAATCAACCCTATACACTTAAGCGACTAGAACGTATACGCATCCGGTGACTGGTTCAATTGCTCAATTCTATATTTTCATATTTTGTGATTGATTATCTTGCAAGTTATATTCTTTTGCAACTCAAACTAATTCATGGAAATTGCATTAATTGCTTTGTTGTTTAAGCCCTTGATTGTATATATGTTTTCTTGGAAATTAATTTATTTTGACCAAGTAGTTACACAAAGATAATTAGATATAGTATTAGGTAGAGTAGTTGCATGCATTTAGATAGGATGCATTTAGATAGTTTGCATTGAACAAATGTTGATATCCCTTCCTTGTACTTTTCTTGATATTTAGCATGAGGACATACTTTGTTTAAGTGTGAGGAGGTTGATAAACCACAATTTTATGATTTATTTTGAATTGAAATGAGTGAATTTTATCAACTTATTTTGCACTTATTCACCACATTGCATGCAATTATGATTTCTTCTTAAATTGTGCTCAAGAGTTAAAAACATACTTTTTTTTACCCTTAAATTGATAAATTTAATTCATTTATACTCTATTTGATGTCTTGATGCGTTTGTTGAGTGATTTCAAGTTTAATAGGGCAATGATGATTAGAAGATGGAATGGAAGCATGCAAAAGTAGAAGAATCATGAAAAATGAAAGAATTGAAGATCTGACACTCATGCGTACGCAAGGCTCATGCGTACATATGACTTTCAGTCTGGCTAACTTGCATGTATGCATGCCCCATGCGTATACATGACCAGCAGCACATGCTTCATCAATGAAACATGTGAGGGGCAATTCTGAAGGCTTTTGGACCCATTTCCAAGCCCAACTTAAAGCTAATTGATGGAAGGATGGAGGGGAGGATCAACACACACTCAGAAATTAGATAGTTTTTGGTTCTTAGTTTTTAGAAAAAGAAACTCTACCTTCTAGGTTTTCTTATGATCATTACACTTTTGTTATTACATTTTGATTTGGATCTTGTTTAATTTTATAATTGCTTGTTAATTGTTCACTTTTGTTACTTATGGTTCTAGTTTGAACTCTTGTGAATATTGAATTTATTTTAATTGAATTTGAAGTTTTATGTTCTTTTTATGTTTATTATGGTCTTTGATAGTGATTATATGTAGTAGATAGTTCTAATTTCCATTTAATTTATGGGAAAAACTTAAGATATTGGAATTCTTCAATTTGGAATTGATTTTATCTAATTTTATAAACTAATTATGTTAATAGTCAATTAAAATTTCTATGTGTATGTTAGGGTGTCACTTAACGTGTCACATTAGTAAATTTTGACATCATGATTTATGAACAAACAAAATGACGGAAAGACTAACTTGACTAATTTAAAATCTTTAAAAGATAAATTTGATTAAAAATCTTTTAGGGACTAAAGAATGGTAATCTTGTGGGGATTAATTTAACCATTTACTCTAATTAAAATGGTTTGGTTTTCATTGGTCAAACCTGGGGAGTAAAGTGTTTGATGGTTCGATTGTCACCTTGAGCATAGAAAAACTGAAATTCTATCTCATCTAATCAAATTGCCTAAAATCAGCGAGGAATCAATCATTATGTGGATACAAAAAAGTCATTGCTCAACGGTCATAATCACAAGCCATGCCTACTTTTCAATTTCAGTTAAGATATATTGTTATTGTTGAAACATTCTTGTGTCCCATATTCTTGCTTCAGCACTATAATTTCTTGGCTTTTGTTTGATCTTTCACATTTTCCCACACTTATTTGTATTTTTGAGATGGAAGATTCCAACATCCGCTATAGATTAAGAATGTCAACTATTGCGTGGTTGCATCTACTCTAGTTCTTTATCTACTATTCCTCTAAAAAAGAGCACTATTACCAAGTTACCTACAATAATAATAAAGCAAAACAAAACAATGGAAACGTTCACCTTTCTTCTGTTGTGCTTCTTATTGCTGCATGATATAGCCGTTTCCACTGCCATAGAAAGCATTAGTATTACACGGTCCCTCACTGATGGTGACACCATGGTTTCAGCCGGTGGAACCTTTGCAGTTGGATTCTTAAGTATTCCAGAAAGTTCCAAGAACCGTTACCTTGGGATATGGTACAATAAAGTGCCATCTAACACAGTAGCATGGATTGCCAATAGAAACACTCCACTTAATGACTCGTCCGGGGTCTTGAAGATCACTGGCAATGGAACTCTTGCTCTTCATACTCATAACGATACCATCATTTGGCATTCCAACTCATCAAGATTCGCGCAGCGACCAGTTGCAGTGCTTTTGGATTCAGGGAACCTGGTTGTGAAGGAAGAAGGGAGCAATGATGATGATTTGAAGAGTTTCATTTGGCAGAGTTTTGATTACCCTTATGATACGCTACTGCCAGGGATGAAACTGGGAAGTGACTTAACTACAGGCCTTACAAGGTACCTAATATCGCAGATTAGTTCTGATGATCCTTCTGAAGGTAGCTATACTTATCAGCTTAATATTGTTGGATATCCTCAATTATGTATAAAAAATGGCCAATCCGTGACATATAGTAGTGGATCTTGGAACGGTCTTCGGTTTGGTGGAATTCCCCAGTTAAAACATAATAATTTTTACAACTTTTACTTTGTTTACAACAAGGAAGAGATATATTACACATATGAGCTTGTCAATAGCGCTATATATACAAGGTCTGTGCTATCTGCAGACGGATCAATGAATCGTTATGTGTGGAGTGTTAAGAATAAGAGTTGGAGTGCCTATATAATATTACCAACTGATATCTGTGATGATTATGGTAAATGTGGAGCATATGGTATCTGTAATGTAGCCAATTCCCCTGTATGTAGTTGCTTATTGAACAGATTCGAACCTAAAGTCCCTGAAGAATGGAATCAGGCAGATTGGTCTAATGGTTGTGTTAGAATCAACAAATTGAGTTGCCAGGATGATGGATTTGTAAAGTTGTCTGGTTTAAAGTTACCAAACACACAAAGAGCATCATGGTTAAATAATAGCATGAGTCTTGATGAGTGTGCTAATCTATGCATGAAGAATTGTTCCTGCACGGCTTATGCTGCTTTTGATATCAGGGAAGAAGGAAGAGGGTGTTTATTCTGGTATGATGAGCTGATAGATATTAGAGTGCTGAGTGTTCCACAGCAAGATCTTTATGTCAGAATGTCAAGGAAAGATATAGGTAAAGAAGTTCATCTTACAATTTAACAAGTTCCTTCTTTCTGTTTTTCTTTTTGCATTGTTTTCTTAGATGTACATTTTAATTGTTAATTATATTTTTCCTAGATGAAATTAAGAAGTCATCACATAAATCCAAGATCAGGAAGCTGCAGATTATTGCCTCCATCACAGTCATATCTATAGGAATTTTGATCTTATACCCATCCTTCATGCTATACAGAAGAAAGAAGCAGCAGATAAACTATAGTAAGTCACTTCTGCAGCCTCATTGATTTTTTCTAATAAGTAAAGCTGTTGAGTTTCATGGTTTCTCAATTAATCTATTAGTTAATAGAAAATTAACCTATATATGAATTTGAGGTAAACTTGCAATAACATTAAGACATTAGGGGAAAATGGAGGCTCTAGAAACAGGATAATCTAGCAACATATTTTAAGAGGCATGGGAAAATCTAGTAAGCAGATTTCTTCATTTTCCTGCAGCCATGCTATATTTGTTCTTTTCTTAATGCTTACTGCTTTACAGGAAACATGAGACACAGTCCAGAAAGATATACACATGTAATACAAGAGCATCAGGAGGAAGAACTAGAACTACCACTGTTTGATATGGCTACACTTATTGCTGCAACCAATAACTTCTCCACCAGTAACATATTAGGAAAAGGTGGTTTTGGAACTGTTTATCAGGTAGTATACTATATATCAGACAAAATGGCTAGGCTAGTGCTTTATACTTAATAGTATGAACTTAAAAGTGGATGTTCACATCAAATACTGGCATACTGCAATATTTAGGGTATGCTGAAAGATGGAAGAGAAATAGCAGTTAAGAGGCTCTCAGTACATTCTAGACAAGGTCTTCAAGAGTTCAAAAGTGAAGTGTTGAATGTAGTCAAACTTCAGCATAGGAATTTGGTGAAGCTTCTAGGGTGTTGCATTCAAGCAGAAGAAAGAATGCTGGTCTATGAATATATGCCAAATAAAAGCTTGGACTACTTCATATTTGGTTTGTTTCTAAGTTGATCCTTTCCTAGTTTTGATTTATTTACTATTAATTATTTTCTAGTTTGGGTAATAGATCTTCTATATTTCTCTACCATAACATTTAGTTAAAGTAACTGATTGAAAGCCTAGCAATCATAGCAACATATGGCTGTATTTTGTTTAAGATATTGGAAACAAGATATAAAAGACAGAGACATTAAATTAGTGTTTTTGTATTTTGTTTGGTTATAAACAAAATATAAGATAGGACAGATTATGAAAAAAAATAAATTTCTATTACTAGTATCTTTATGTTCCTCTTGTCAAAAATGACATAAGATACATTAATTTAGTATCACAAGACACAATGTCTATGTTTGTGTCTATGTTTCACCTCCCTAACATAATTTTGTATGTATCCTTATTTCTATGTCTGATGCTTGTAAAATTTTAAGGGCAATACAGTTTCTTCTAAAACAGTGGTGGTTGTTCTCCTATAAGAAATACTTAAAATTTGAGCTACAAAGACTACTTTAATCTGAAACTCAGCCTTACTTTCTTTCTTTTTATATATAAAAGATAAAGAGAGAAGCATGCAATTAGTTTGGTCTCAGCGTTTCCTTATTATCATTGGGATTGCACGGGGCATTCTCTATCTCCATCAAGATTCGAGACATCGAATGGTTCATAGAGATCTCAAGGCTAGCAATATTCTGCTAGATGATGAAATGAATGCCAAAATCTCTGATTTTGGACTAGCCAGAAGCTTTATTGGAAATGAAAATGAAGCAAACACAACAACAATTGTCGGAACTTAGTAAGTACTTGATTACTTAACATGTTAATATATATAATTAATATAAACGTCTTGAGGTACTACCTTGTGCTGAAGCTGTATACTTGTATCATTGTTGATGTTTGTAGTGGTTATGTATCACCAGAGTACCTAATTGATGGAATTTTCTCAACAAAGTCTGATGTTTATAGCTTCGGTGTGCTTGTATTAGAGATAGTAAGTGGAAAAAGAAATAGAGGATTCAGCAACAGAAATCATCGCTTTAATCTTCTGGGGCATGTAAGCTAAACTTTTGGTTGTTATTGATATTTATTATTTTACAAACCAAATAATATATGTACCTTCACCTAAGTCATGTCCTAACTTTACCTGATGTGACAAAAACTTTGTGGTTGTTATTGTATTAACTAAACTGGATACATACAGGTATGGAAACTCTTTATAGAAGGTAATTGCTCTGAAATAGTTGATCCGTCCATCAGAAATTCGTCCGATTTATCTGGAGTCACAAGAGCAATTCATGTGGGTCTACTTTGTGTTCAACAGAATCCAGAAGACAGGCCAAGCATGTCGCATGTTCTTATGATGCTGAGTAGCGAATGCACATTGCTTCAACCAAAAATGCCAGGGTTCTTCACTGAGAGAGATCCTGTTGGTGACACATCAAGCAAGAGTGAACTAGTGTCATTTAATGAAGTCACAGTTAGTGTGGTGCATCCACGGTAGCAGTTGTTTCTTAAATAATTGATTAGCTAATTTCAGCACATGACAGTAGCATACAATCCTTTTGAAAATTTAACTGTGATGTTTAGCAGTTTAGGGGATTTTGTTAATTGATTACATGTTCTTTATATGCTATTTTAAGGACTAAGGTTATGGTTCATGGGAATATGTGTTGGAATAAATTAATTTTAATGACCCAGATCATTCATATTGAATCACCAAAAATATATATATCATAATGCGGAAGCGTACCTGAATTCATAAACATGAATCATACATCATGCATGTCTATTTCCAGCTGGTCCAACTTTATTGAGATCATACACAATACAAATATTGCAAAATGAACATTTCATATAACATGAAATAAACCATCAACTTAATTCTGCAGAAAAATAACTCAATATCTGTCATAGGACATATAGCATAAACTCCCACTAAACCAAGGTATCACAAATATTGACACCCATCCGAGCAGTGTGCTCATGAAAAAAAAAACTTTAGGGGTCAATCCCTTGGTAATGGGTCTGCTAGCATATATTCTGTTCCTATATGTCCTATGGAAATCTGTTTTTTCTTAAACTTTCTCCTTGACAACTAAGAACTTGATGTCTATATGCTTCGATTTTGTCAAGCTCTTATTGTTATTGGAGTATAGTACTGCTGACTTATTGTCACAAAATATCTTTAATGACCTTTCAATGTCATCTACTCTATGAAGCTTAGTGACAAAGTTTCGCAACCATATGCCATGAAATCGGAATCAGAGTACCTAATGATCTCCAAATTTTCTGATCTCCGACAAATAAGCATGTAATCCTTTGTTCTCTTTAAACAACGCATTACGCGTTTAACAGCTATCCAATGATCCATATCCGGATTGCTCAAGTATCTACCCAACACTCTCACTATAAATGATATATCGGGACGTGTGCAGACTTGAGCATACATTAAACTCCCTAGTGCTGATGCATAAGGCTAATCATGCATTGCTGTCCTCTCAAGATCATTTTTAGGGCATTACTTGAGACTGAACTTGTCTCCTTTAGCTACGGGTGTGTCCATTGGTCTACAACCTTCTATGACATATCTACTTAAAATCTTTTCGATATAGTTCTTTTGTGATAATCCAGGAA
>NC_029792.2:18235625-18237708 GCF_000816755.2 Arachis ipaensis
ACTCCCACTGAACTTGCGGTATACACATTCATCTATGATATTCACCTCAAAACCGTAAGAGGTAATGACTTGATGAAACTTGTGATACCATTGACGGGAAGCTTGTTTGAGACCATAGATGGATTTTTTTCCTTTTTTTTTTTTATTGGATCTCCTTAATGACACTTCTTGAGGTTGTTGAGCTTGCTGTATGGGTTGGGGTTGAGGAGGATTCTCATCATTTTCTTGTACTGTAGCAGTATATTGAGCAACAACAATATTCTCATTGTTCTCTTGTACTGTAACTGGATCTACAGTAGGATTCTCATTTTGCTCTTGTACTATAACTGTATCTTGAACAACAATAGGCATAAGGTCCTGATCATTGTCAGTTATAGAATCCTCATCAAAAGCAACATTCCTAATATTTCCTTCCCCCCAAACTCAACATCCTCAAGAAATCTCGCATTTTCCATCTCAAAAATAGACCTTGATGCAGGATTGTAAAACTTGTACCCCCGTGAACGCTCAGCGTAACCAACAAAGTAGCAACTGATTGTCCTTGAGTCCAATTTTCTTTCATGCGGCCTATAAGGTCGCGCCTCAGCTGGACATCCCCAAATATGCAAATGCTTTATACTGGGCCTTTTCCCAGTCCAAATTTCATATGGGGTTTTGTTAATTGCTTTGCTTGGCACCCTATTAAGGATGTACACTGCGGTCTTTAAGGCTTCTCCCCAGAGTGATTCAGGCAAGGAAGAATGACTAATCATACTTCTCACCATGTCTTTAAGAGTTCGGTTCCTTCGCTCCGCAACATCATTCATGCTAGGTTTGCCTGGCATAGTGTATTGCGGAACAATACCACACTCCTCTAGGAAAAAGGCCTTATTTTATTATTATAGGAATTTAAGTCAAGCCTATATAGATTATCCACCAAATGACCAGAGCAAATATTATTCGAATTATAGAAGAGATTGACTTTATTTTCTCCGAACGAACAAAAATAACTTGATTTGTTCAAACGAGAAACAAAAACCAAATTCCGTCTAAATGACGGTACATAAAATGTCTCTAATAAATCCAAGTAAAATCCACTCGTGGAACATAATCTAAAGATTCCTATAGCTTCGACTGCAACTATATTGCCGTCTGCCACATAGATGTATCTTTCAGCATCACTTGGCGGTCGGCTCCACAGGCAATCCCTTCTTTTCACGCCATGTGGCATATTTGGTACAATCTTTCTTCATGTGTCCCACCTTCTTACAAAAGAAACAAGTTGAAACTTGATCTTGTTTCTTAGCCTTTTTCTGCTGAGAAGGCACATCCGCAGTAGTATCACGCTTTCTTTTACACTGAGAAGATGAAGCCATGTGAGCACTTTCAATCTTATCTTGCTGCAGCCTCTCTTCTTCTTGCACACAGTGAGATATAAGCTCCTTTAAGGACCAAGTGTCCTTCAGAGTGTTATAACTCACTTTGAATTGCCCAAAGTGTGCAGGAAGGGAAATCAAAATGAAATGCACGAGTAAATCTTCAGACAACTCTAACTTTAGTGCTTTCAATTTTGAAGCAAGATGAGACATTTCCATAATGTACTCCCTTATGTTCCCTTTACCTTTATACCTCATGGAGACAAGTTTGCTCAAAAGGCTACTTGCCTCCGCCTTTTCATTCTTAGTAAAGAATTTTTCAACATCCTTTAGGAACTGTTTGGCATCTTTATCCTCAGTAATTGAGCCCCGAAACGCCTCAGGAATTGAGCGTTTCATGATCATAATGCTCATTCGATTGGATCTCTCCCACTTCTCTATTTTAACCTCATTGAGGTTTTCCGGAGTGGAAGTGGGTTTCTCCTCTCGAAGAGCTATATCTAGGTCCATACAACCGAGGACAATCTCCACGGTATCCTTCCAAACTTTAAAGTTTGAACCATTCAGCATAGGAATACTGCTAATTTGTGCAGAAACATTGGTAGCTAAAACCATAGTTTCTGGATTAGAACAAAAGAACATGCAGTAAATATTAGTTAATTAATGGGTAAAAAAATCCATATTGAGATATCCAGCACAACATTAATTTTCAATCTTTGGATAGAAAA
>NC_029792.2:18237957-18244480 GCF_000816755.2 Arachis ipaensis
CATCCGACACGAGCCTCTGAATTCTCTGTTTAGAGATGTGACCTAGGCGTTTGTGCCATAATGATGCCGAATTCTCATTTAGTTTTCGTTTTGTACCTATTTGCAGTATTTTATTATTATAGGAATTTAAGTCAAGCCTATATAGATTATCCACCAAATGACCAGAGCAAATATTATTCGAATTATAGAAGAGATTGACTTTATTTTCTCCGAACGAACAAAAATAACCTGATTTGTCCAAACGAGAAACAAAAACCAAATTCCGTCTAAATGACGGTACATAAAATGTCTCTAATAAATCCAAGTAAAATCCACTCGTGGAACATAATCTAAAGATTCCTATAGCTTCGACTGCAACTATATTGCCGTCTGCCACATAGATGTATCTTTCAGCATCACTTGGCGGTCGGCTCCACAGGCAATCCCTTCTTTTCACGCCATGTGGCATATTTGGTACAATCTTTCTTCATGTGTCCCACCTTCTTACAAAAGAAACAAGTTGAAACTTGATCTTGTTTCTTAGCCTTTTTCTGCTGAGAAGGCACATCCGCAATAGTATCACGCTTTCTTTTACACTGAGAAGATGAAGCCATGTGAGCACTTTCAATCTTATCTTGCTGCAGCCTCTCTTCTTCTTGCACACAGCGAGATATAAGCTCCTTTAAGGACCAAGTGTCCTTCAGAGTGTTATAACTCACTTTGAATTGCCCAAAGTGTGCAGTAAATTAATGACACACAAAAAAAAAACCCAAGACCATTATAATAATATTTTTGTGCTAATGTTTCAGAATAAATCAATTACTATATCAAATAAAAAAAAATTCGATACGGTAAATATATATATATAAGCAGCCGAAAGTATATATATATATATATATAAAGCAATCCAAATAACAGTAATAACATGTAATCTGAAACAATACTAAAATCATATATATAGGCACAATCGTATATACATAATACACGCATATATTGATTAAGGAACACAAAAATATATATTCCTTTATATTTCTTTATATGCATTATTGTCATCACGTAAAGAACACAGGAGGGCATATCGATGGATATATATATATACGTATCAATTTATATATACATTGACGCACACATACAAACTCAAACAAGTTCACATATATGCGTGCAACAATTTATATCGTAAACAATATATATATATATATTAATTCGATAATAGAAAAATAAAAACTGAATATTTTCGATGATTAAATTATGGATGGCTCTGATACCACTTGTTGGAATAAATTAATTTTCATAACCCAAATCATCCATATTAAATCACCAAAAATATATCTATCATAATGCGGAAGCGTACCTGAATTCATAAACATGAATCATACGATTGGAAGAGTTTGGATCTTGTGGTTCTTTCGATCTTCCTCAACCAAAGCCTTCTGTATTCCTAGGAGGCTGAACTGCAACTCTTTTGATGGGAAAAGAGTAACAAAGGTGGCTTTGGTATATTGGGGACCGAAACCCTGAAGGTCTATTTATATTTGAGCATGGCACCCATTAAACCCTTAAGCCCAAATAAAATAGTATCTAAAACCCAAAAGATAATATATCTAAAATCCAAAAAGATAATTATCTAAGGAACAAAAGATAATATCCGATTTTATTCTCATTTAATTCCAAATCAAAAGTAATAATGACTTATTCAATTAGCATTTAAAACAATAAATGAAATCATCATTATATAAGTCATTTAATTTGAAATAGCATAATTTGTGATTATAATTAATATATGTATTGCCCACAAATAAGTTAGGAAATCAAATAATTTCCTAACAATTACTTGTTGGAATAAATTAATTTTAATGATCTAGATCATCTATATTGAATCACCAAAAATATATATATTATAATGCGAAAGCGTACCTGAATTCATAAACATGAATCATACGATTGGAAGAGTTTGGATCTTGTGGTTTTTTCGATCTTCTTCAACCAAAACCTTCTGTATTCCTAGGAGGCTGAACTGCAACTCTTTTGATGGGAAAAGAGTAACAAAGGCAGCTTTGGTATATTGGGGACCGAAACCCTGAAGGTCTATTTATATTTGAGCATGGCATCAACCCTTAAGCCCAAATAAAATAGTATCTAAAGCCCAAAAGATAATATATCTAAAATCCAAAAAGATAATTATCTAAGGAACAAAAGATAATATCCGGTTTTATTCTCATTTAATTCTAAATTAAAAATAATAATGACTTATTCGATTAGCATTTAAAACAATAAATGAGATCATCATTATATAAGTTATTTAATTTGAAATAGCATAATTTGTGATTATAATTAATATATGTATTACCCACAAATAAATTAGGAAATCAAATAATTTCCTAACAATATGTTCTTCTTTCTTGTTTAAGTCCTCTGATCAATGTGCAGTGGTGGTTGCAACATTCTTTTTTCTTATTTATTTTATGAATGATTACATGTTTAGTATGCATTCTTATGCAAGAGTCTTTTTTGAACTTAAAGTGCAATGGTGCATAGACTTTTTTCTTTCTTTTTAATTTTGCGAATTTCTTTTCTTTTGTGTAACAATTATCATACTCTTAGTCATTAAAATTTTTTATATTATATTATAAAATTATTTATTCCAGCCATTTAAGCTAATAGAAGAATGAAAAAAAATGTAATATCTCTCAATATATATAACATCTATGCACTTTTACTTGTTTATTATTGGTTTTTTTCTAACTGAGTTTGCGTTTCTGTGAAGTGTTAAGTTACCCTCATTACATAGTCAAAATCAGCCTCAAAAAATCTTCCTGGAAAAGCAGAGATCAGAGTTCAGATTCATCAAATTTCTCTTTTTTTCCTCCTAATATTTTTTTTTATGAAATCATTTTACTGCGGTAACTGCAGATTGTATTATTTACACCAGCTAGTTTGTAGGTGCTGTTAGTCTATGACACAGATTTTCATCAACCTCTCTAAGGGTGTGTTTGGAGTTCATGTTGGGGAATAGAAAAGTCCGTTTGAGCGTCTTGAACGTCCCATTGTCATGTTTGGCAATTTTTTAAAACTCCTAATCCAGTCATGTTTGGCAACTTTTTAGAACTCCTAACCCAGAAGTGCTTTTACCTCTATGTTCACGTGAAGTTAAAAATTTAAGCTTCTGCGTTCATGTTGGGAAGGTTAATTACCGTTGGAGGAATTAGGTAAGAAATTTATTCCATATCTACCAACTGTACAGTGTACCCTTCATTTCTTCTATAAAAAGGATGTACATAACTACATAATTTCACAATAGTTCTCTATATGTTCTTCTTTGTAGGTTCTTGGTTACATTTTTTTTTCAGATTTGTTTTCATCACTACCAAAGTAAAGATTTTAATTTTTTTTATTATTTTTTGTTCTTTCTTTCATATTTTGATTTTTTAGTACTCCCTTTTATATTTTTATTTCTTATTGTTTTTTAGTTCATATGAATTTTTTTATTATTTACTATTTTTTATGTTTAATATGTAAAGTGTCTTTTTTATTTTTATTTGACTTTATTCTTTTTTATTTTTTACTTATTTTTATCATTGACTTTTTTTATATTGGTTTTTTTCAGTGTTCTAATCTCTCAGGTATGTTAATTTTTTTATGGTATTTTTATTATTTCTTGTTCAAATGAATTCTATTTTTTTTCTCTTTTATGCACTGTGTTTATATCTTATACGAAGTTTATTTTATTTTTTTTTATTTGATATAGTTCATATAAATTTTTTTATCTTTTATTATATTTTTTTATTCATATGATATATATGGTTGGTTTTATAAAATTTTTATCGTTTTTTATTTGAGTTCTCGTTTTATATTTTATTATACTTTATTTTGTTGCAATTTTGCCCAAAGATTATCTATGTTAAATCATTAAGAAAGGAAGTACTTGAATGCGGAAGCGTAAGTCTTCTGTATTCTTAGGAGGCTGAATCGTAACTCTTTTGATGGGGAAAGAGCAACAAAGGCAGCTTTTGGTATATTGGAGACCGAAACCCTGAAAACCTATTTATATTTGAGCATGGCACCCATTAAACCCTTAAGCCCAAATAAAATGGTATCTAAAGCCCAAAAGATAATATATCTAAAATCCAAAAGATAATTATCTAAGGAACAAAAGATAATATCCGGTTTTATTCTCATTTAATTCCAAATCAAAAGTAATTAATAATGACTTATTCAATTTAGCATTTAAAACAATAAATGAGATCACCATTATATAAGTCATTTAATTTGAAATAGCATAATTTATTATTATAATTAATATATATATTTCCCACAAACAAATTAGAAAATTAAAATAATTTCTTAACAATCTCCCACTTGGGCTATACATATATTATTTCTTAACATAATCACATCTTATAAACTTTATGCGCGCATCTGAATGCTATTTCTCTCATTACTTTAACAATCTGAATGCAACTTTTATCACATTAAATCCCGTGACTAAACCACGTCAATTCCCATCCTAATATACTTAACGACATAAATCAAATTTGGATGAGTAATATGGAAATTACATGCCAAGGGTAACATATTTGATTAAATATATATATACTAGCGGCTCAACAGGCACTATCGTGCCTGTTCAGCCGCTTTTCTATTATTTTTAAAAAATTAATTTTATTTTTTTGTTAATATATTATTCCCTCTTTAAATTTATTAGATAAGTATTTTTTATTTTAATATTGACGTGACCTTATTTATATCATATTTTATTAAAATTAAAATTACTATAATTTTTTTTAAAATATTAAATTATAAAAGCTCGCAATAGAGAAGTATATATATTATCAGAAAAAATATAGTTTAAAAAATGATAATAACATTATCCTAATTCAAAAAGAGTATACATAAACCAAAATATATGTTAGTTATTTACAAAAAATAATTTTTACTTAAATGTCATTAATATTTATATTTGTCTTCATATATTTTAAGTGGTAGGTCAAAATATGAATCTGAATATAAAGAGGCCTTCATTTTTTTATAAATAGTGAAAGATAGAAGAAATGTGAGTGCTTATTTTTTTTTTTTTAAATATTAAACTGTAAGAATAATTAATAAAAAAATAGGAGAGTATAAAAATTATGTATTTAGAAAAAATCATTCATAATTCATCATACATCTCCTTATCAATAACTTTTCGAGTTTTGAAAAACTGTCAATTTATTGACCATAAAAATAATTATTTAAACACTTCAATATTATTCAATTAAAAATTATGTGTAACAAAATCAAAATATAAATTTAAAAATATTATTTACAAATTTAATATTTATAAACGTTATTAAGTAGTTTAATTATTTATTTTTAATAGTATTTAATTTGAGACCGACATAAAAATTTATATTCAAAAGACTCTTTATCTTCGTGCATAATTCCAATTGTTAAAAAATATTTTATTTTTTTAAATTTTATATTTAATTTTTAAATTTTTTTAATCTCATTATTTTTAAAATTTTTAATTTATATTTTTATTATATCCCCTTACTATATTAAACATTATTCTTTCTCTTACTATCTTTCTCTAAACACATACTTATCATTATCTGATCGCCATTATTATATTTCCTTGTTTTCCTTTCTCATTTTTTCCTTCTTCTTCCACCTTCTCTTCACCCGACCGTAATTAATTATTACCAAGTATTATTATCGCAATTTTTAATCTTGTCTATCACTTTGATTTATAACCATCTATTATATTAACTTTTATGAGTTGTTGAAGTTTCGCTAAAAGAAGTAAGACATAAAGCATTTAAAATTTTTATCCAAATTATCAAATTAACTTTTAGAACGTATAAAATTTATAAATTTAAATTAAATAAGATATTAAACAAATTTAGTATGTTGTTATTATAGGTAACAAAATCAAAATAAAAATTTAAAAACATTATTTACAAATTAACTATTTATAAACGTTATTAAGTTTAGTTATTTATTTTTAATAGTATTTAATTTGAAGTCGAGATAAAAATTTGTATTTAAAACACTATTATTTATCTTCATGCATAATTCTAATTGATAAAAAATATTTTAATTTTCTTTTTAATTTTATATTTAATTTTTTTAAATTATCTTTAATTTTGTTATTTTTTCAAAATTATTAATTTATATTTTATTATATCCCTTTATTATATCAAACACTTTTTTTTCTTATTATTATTCTTTATACACATACTTGTCATGGTCACATCGCCATTATTATATTACCTTGCTCTCCTTTCTCGTTTTTTTCTTCTCCTTCCACCTTCTCTTCACCCGACCGTAATTAATTATCACCAAGTATTATTATCGCAACTTTCAATCTTGTCTATCACTTTGATTTATAACTATCTGTTCTGTTAACTTTTATGAGTTGTTGAAGTTTTGTTAAAAGAAGTAAGATATAAAGCATTTAATTTTTTTTTCAAATTATCAAAATTTGATGTCAATAATCCTAAAAAATAATATCAACATATATTACTTTTAACTAAAATAATAAAAAAAATACATAATTGTAAGTTTT
>NC_029792.2:18247954-18253062 GCF_000816755.2 Arachis ipaensis
TTTGTTGTTGGTTGTAATTATTATATATTATATTTGTATGAAATTTTTTTTGTTTTTTTTGTTGTTTTTATTATACTTCTCACTGTACTTTATTTTCGTTTTTATTATATACTAATGATAAGTAACAAAAGAGTCATAAATAATAAAAATTTATAGTCCAAAATGATACTAAATTAAAGAGTACTAACGACACTAAAATAAATTATAAAATATTTTTTTGTTTAATATTATAAAATGTATAGTACTCCCTTTTATATTTTTATTTCTTATTGTTTTTTAGTTCATATGAATTTTTTTATTATTTACTATTTTTTATGTTTAATATGTAAAGTGTCTTTTTTATTTTTATTTGACTTTATTCTTTTTTATTTTTTACTTATTTTTATCATTGACTTTTTTTATATTGGTTTTTTTCAGTGTTCTAATCTCTCAGGTATGTTAATTTTTTTATGGTATTTTTATTATTTCTTGTTCAAATGAATTCTATTTTTTTTCTCTTTTATGCACTGTGTTTATATCTTATACGAAGTTTATTTTATTTTTTTTTATTTGATATAGTTCATATAAATTTTTTTATCTTTTATTATATTTTTTTATTCATATGATATATATGGTTGGTTTTATAAAATTTTTATCGTTTTTTATTTGAGTTCTCGTTTTATATTTTATTATACTTTATTTTGTTGCAATTTTGCCCAAAGATTATCTATGTTAAATCATTAAGAAAGGAAGTACTTGAATGCGGAAGCGTAAGTCTTCTGTATTCTTAGGAGGCTGAATCGTAACTCTTTTGATGGGGAAAGAGCAACAAAGGCAGCTTTTGGTATATTGGAGACCGAAACCCTGAAAACCTATTTATATTTGAGCATGGCACCCATTAAACCCTTAAGCCCAAATAAAATGGTATCTAAAGCCCAAAAGATAATATATCTAAAATCCAAAAGATAATTATCTAAGGAACAAAAGATAATATCCGGTTTTATTCTCATTTAATTCCAAATCAAAAGTAATTAATAATGACTTATTCAATTTAGCATTTAAAACAATAAATGAGATCACCATTATATAAGTCATTTAATTTGAAATAGCATAATTTATTATTATAATTAATATATATATTTCCCACAAACAAATTAGAAAATTAAAATAATTTCTTAACAATCTCCCACTTGGGCTATACATATATTATTTCTTAACATAATCACATCTTATAAACTTTATGCGCGCATCTGAATGCTATTTCTCTCATTACTTTAACAATCTGAATGCAACTTTTATCACATTAAATCCCGTGACTAAACCACGTCAATTCCCATCCTAATATACTTAACGACATAAATCAAATTTGGATGAGTAATATGGAAATTACATGCCAAGGGATATGTTACTTTAATTTAGTAAGTAAATATTAACTTTATTATAAAATGAATTAATAAGATTTATTCAAATATCTAAAGTAAAATAATAGAATAATATAAAAATTTATTTTAATTAATGTCTCTTTTAGTAATTTTTTATCTAAAAGTGATTTTGAGTAGTATAATCTAAACAACCTTTTTTTATTCCTAATTAAAATTTTGAATCAAAATCAATCTGACAGGTGTTTGCTACGGTACGATGATAAATTCATACGTATCGATACGTTAAAAATATGGACAAGTAGTAACAAGCCACGTGGAATTTATTTTTCATATCAGCATTTAATTTTTTCTTTTTTAAATATATATTATATCACCACTTTTACTAATATACCCCTTTTAATTAAATAAATATAAAAAAATATTTTTAATTTAATTTTAAAAAAATCTTAAAACATTCTTTGATTAAACAAAAATACCCTTTTAAATTAATCAAATTTTAAAATTCAATTAATCTTAATTTTATAATTTCAAATAATTTAAACAACAAAACAAAAACATATTAAAAAAAAAAAACAAAAATCAATCGTTTTTCATCTCCTCCGTTTCTCCTAATCATTCGTGTTCTCATCTAAAACAAATCAAAACATATCAATAAAACTAAAAATCAATAGTTCTTCGTCTTCTTCAATTTTCCTAATATCATTCGTCCCCCCTTCCGAAGGAAAGACTTTCAAACAAAAATGGCAAAACCCTACTCCTAGGTTCTTTGCCGCGGCCGTCCCCTGTCTCAGCGCTTCCGCTTCTTCCTCTTCCCTCTGTCCGGAACCCAGGTAGCTCGGCACGTCGTCCCCATCCTGCTGGCTTCTCTGTCCGTGGCTTGGAGCAGCTTGTCATCGGGTCACTGCTTGCCGTCGTCTCTGCTCTCGCCGTCGTGTCGCCGGTCGCTGCCAGAACTGGGCTGGATAGGGTGTTTGAAGGGGATGGCTTCCATTCAAACTACTGAGTGAAAGGCGAGCTACTGGTCTACGCTTGTTCCTGTGCGAGAATCTCCGGCTTCAAATTTTAGATTTTTTATCCCTGCTCGCTCTGTTGCACATTCATATCCGGGCGAGTCTAGAACAAAAACAAGGGCTAGGTAGGTAAAGGTTACAGGGTTACAGCCAGCATAAAGGATTCTTAGGCGCCAAACAAATAACCTCTTTCTTTGTTCCTTTTCCGTTTTCTTCCAGCATATTTGTTACCAATGTTTCTGAGCAACCATAGCAGTCAGTTTGCTCATCAAGAAACAGCTTGCTACTTGTTACTAAAAGAACTTCAGGTTGTAAGTTGTTGTGAGGAAGACACATCTTCCCAATTTATTGCTTACTTTTTACTTCTGTTTCTAGAGAGCTTTCTATTTTTTCTAAAATTGCTCATTCTTGGTTTGTGTGATCCTCGTGTTCTAATGTTAGAAAATATGGGATGACGTTGGAGAGTCTGATTCTCAGAAAGATGCAATGTTACTTGAAATAGAGCAAAAGTGTTTGGAGTTGTATAAGAAAAAAGTGGATGAAGCAAAAGCATATAGAGCACAAATTCAGCAAGAAATTACTTAGCTGGCATCTGTGCGGCGATGGGCGTACAGCCACCACATGTAATTACTTAGGCACTCCAGAATTCAGATTGTGCTTTCGCCGTTTTCTCTGTCATGGAAATTTTCTAAGTAATAAATTCCGTTGCATGTCCACAGTTTGAGCACAAGACATGTGAAAGCTTGAAGAAAGGACGCAAAATTGTTGTTTTGCTGCTTGAGGAGATGCGCAAGCTGAAGACTGAGAGGAAGAAACAATTTTTAGAAGTCTTGTATCAACTGCAAAATATTTCAACTGAGCTGTATGGAAGTAAGGGGGCTAATGTATATCTAGATGAAAACAACTTGACTTTGGAAAGACTAAAAGAACTACAAAGGAAGTTCAATTTCAAAATGAAAAGGTGATATTCTGTTGTTACTCCTATTTGTTTTCTTGCCTAAACTGTTGATATGCTGAACTACAAAGTAGCCTTACTTCTATTGTCTGGCTCTAGATGAAAAGGTGATATTTTTTCTTAGAACACTTAAAATACTAATTTGGTATTCAATTGTTGCAGGCCAGTCGACTGAAGCAGGTATTTGACCTTTTGAATACTCTTAGTTCGCTATGTTCAGTACTTGGTTTGGATATAAAAGACAAACTTGGTGAAATTTGCCCCACTTTGGTTACTTCCACTGCATCGAAAGAAATAAGTGACAATACTATAAAGATTTTATCATCTGAAGTAAAAAGTTTGAGAGAGGTTAAATCACACACAATGCAGAAGGTCAATGTCATTTGCTCTTATTCTTCAAAATCCTGTATCATTACAGGAAGTAACTCTGATTTTTATTGCTTTATCAGCTTCAATGTCTTGCTACTGTACTATTAGAGATGTGGAATTTGATGGGCACACCACTTGAAGAACAGCTTCAATGTCTTGCTACTGTACTATTAGGAAGTAACTCTGTTTTTTTTTTAATATGTTTTTGTTTTGTTGTTTAAATTATTTGAAATTATAAAATTAAGATTAATTAAATTTTAAAATTTGATTAATTTGAAAGGGTATTTTTGTCTAATCAAATAAAGGAAATATGTTTAAGTTTTTTTATAAAATTAAATAAATAAAGACTTTTTTTAAAATTAAATTAAAAATATTTTTTTATATTTATTTAATTAAAAGGGGTATATTAGTAAAAGTGCTATGTTTGGTTGGAAGGAAAGAAATAGAGAGGAAATAAATAGAAAGGAAAGAAAAGAAAGGAAAGAAATTGAGTGGATTTTTATTTTTTTTAGATGTGTTTGGATGAAAGAAAAATAAAAAAGAAAGAAATAGTATAAAAAGACAATTTTATCCTTATGTTATAAAATATATTAAAATAAGTAAAGAGGTAATATTGGAAGTAGAGAGAAAGAATTAGTTTTCTCTCCATTTTTTCTCCATTGTTNGAGGGAAAGAAAATTGGTGGGTCCCACCAATATTTTTCTATCCCATTTTCTTTCCTCTCTCATTTCTCCCCTCAACCAAACAAAGAAAAATAACTATTTTCTTTCTAATTTCTTTCCCTTCTTTTTCATTCCTCCCATTTCCACCTCAAACAAACACACCATTAACGTATCGATACGTATGAATTTATCATTGTACCATAACAAACACCATTTTGTTTGTTAATATCATTCTCAACTTTTAGAAATTATCTTAAAATCATCCTTTTTATATAAAATGTTAATTACATAACGATTTTGCTCTAATAAAATATTCTCTTCTACCCACTAACCATCCCATTATCATCATTAGTTCATCACCATCACTGTTATTATTTCTATTACTACCACCACTATCCTCTCTCTCTTATTACAACGCAATTCAAGTCAAGTTTGTGTAGCTGTTGGATCCGAGCTTCGATTTTCTTCAAGACAGTGTTATTGAAACCGCCAAAGAGGTCGCAGTCTCCGGTGACGACGAGGACGACGGAGTTAATAGGCCCGACGTCCGTAAGGGGGACAACGATGTTGTCATCTCGGAGACTGCAATTGATGTCTTACAAGAGTCCGACGAGCGTTTCGGGGGCCTGCTGTTTAGGACGGCTTTGCAGTGACAAGCTTCATAACTTCATAATCTTGTGAGTTGTGAGATTCTTAACATAGTCGATTTTTTTTCAGAGTTTCATAGTGCCGCAGAAAATAGAAGAAGAAA
>NC_029792.2:18253157-18266823 GCF_000816755.2 Arachis ipaensis
GAAGAAAGTGTTTTATTAGGGAGTAAAATCGTCATGTAAAATTTTTAAGGTTGAGAAAAATATTAATAAAAAAAATTAGAAACGATTTTAATTTTGATTCAACATTAGAGACCAAAGATGAAAATCATGCTCAAGGATATAGAGTTCCGTTGAAGCAGGCAAAGTGGAAAACATCATCATGTCATGTATGTACTCCGGGCTTACCATAAGTCTTTTTATTTTTCCTATTTTAACTCCACAAAGGTACAATCATATAAGTAGTCACTTTTTGTCTGTCAAATACACGTTGTTTTTTATTTTTTATATTGGAGAGATGATAGTATTTTGTAATGATATTGAAATACGGTGTATTTAGCTAAGATGTGAAGAACACAAATGAAACCAATAGATTTGTCACTTAAAACATAAATGTACCTGAATTTTTAGAATTTGTATAACGCATAAATCTGACTTGTATCTCACTCAAATCAAATCCTCAAATTTTATTTTTTTCTCCTTAATAAATCTGACCATTTAATTTGTTCAATAACAATTATAAAAAAATTAACTCCATATTAAAAAAAAATATCAATGCTTTCAATAACAAACTTATTAAAATATGACCACACACTTTTATATATATATAGTTTTAAAACTCACTTTGATCCCAAAAAAAAAGTGAAAGCAAATCACAGACAAAAAGAGAAAACAAAATTTAAATTAAATAAAACAAGAACCGAACATATAACAACATAAGACATAAACAGAGGATCTAAACTAGGCACCGAATTCAATGGTCCCAAAATGTTTAGAACATTAAATAGTCCTATAACAAAATATATTTTTTAAATTTTTTACTAATTGCTAAATAGTTCTTATCTAATTTTAATTACAAATTAATCTCTTATATATATTATTTAATTATAAAATTTATTTTTTATTTTATAAATTATTATTTTATCATTTATCTATCATGTTTATTAACAATAAAAAACTAAAACAATAACAAATTAGATCTTGCACTAATCGTAATAAATATTTTGCAATCTTAATCGATCATAATTTTATCATTGATATGTTTACATACATATTGGATTGGAAAAATTGTGTTTGTTAGAAATTCAATCGATTGAAACTCAGGCTTCCTAAACTTCAATTGATTGGAATGGATACACAATCGATTGAATTTTGCACGGCATGTGGGGTTTTTTTATTCAATCGATTGAAATCATTAAAGCAATTTGAGAAATACATAGATACACGGGAATAAACCTTATTTAACAAGAATTTTTTCATTATAAATTAAAAAAAAATCATTATTGTACTCCTATATATTCTAGAGACGATGATAATAGTTGTCATTGTCTATTGTGAAGCTTAATAATTTGAATTAGCCATCTCTTTTAGAATTTGAAATGAAATTCGCCTTGCTCTGCATAAAAAAAATTCATATTTGAGAAATTAAAGTTGAAAAATTGGGTTTTGGAAAATATTTTTTTTATTTTATTTTAGAAAAAAATCCATTACTAAAAGATAAAAAAATATTTTTTCATTACACAATCAATTTCATGAATAAAGAATCGAAACAAAGAATTGCAAAATTAGAGATTATATTCACTAATCTCATTTTGTAATCAAAACAATTGATTTTTTTCTAACAAAATACCGTGAAAAAATTGATTAGATCAATTAATGATGAACAAATATTTGATATTAAAGAGATGGATAAATAATGAAGAAAAATTTGATATTAAGTAGATGGATAAACAACGAACAAAAACAATGAAAAATTGATAATTAATCAGATTAATAAACGATTCTAATTGTAGGATTGAGTAATTGTTGATAGATTATTCACCAATTTATAATCTTAATATTAAAGAAAAATAAGATTAGAGTATCTAAATCAAAATAAAAACTTAAAAATTGAAGATAGAATTTTAAAGATAAGATAGATGAATAATAAAATAATAATTTATAAGCACGGGCAGAAAAATTTAGAGAAGCTTAACATATAATGCATTGCACAATTCAATCGATTGGGTAACACAACCAATCGATTGAATTGTGAAAATCTATATTGCTTTGAAGACTTAAATCGATTGGGTAATATGACCAATCGATTGAATAAGAAAAACCCCACATGCCTTGTAAAATTCAATCAATTGAAATTTGGAAAACCTGAATTTCAATCGATTGATTTGTGCATCCAATTGATTGAATTTCTAACAAACATGATTTTTTCAATCCAATACGTATGTAACAGATCAATGATAAAATTATGATCGATTAAGATTGCAAAATATTTATTAGGATTAATAAAAGATTTAATTTGTTATTGTTTTAATTTTTTATTATTAATAAACATGATAGATGAATGATAAATAATAATTTATAAAATAAAAAATAAATTTTATAATTAAATAATATATAAAAAATTAATTTATAACTAAAATTAAATAAAGACTATTTAACAGTTATTAAAAAACTTAAAAAACATGTTTTATTTTGGAACCATTGAATGGTCCAAACGTTTTGGGACCATCGAATCTTTTGCCCCTAAACTACTATACTAATGCCAAAAACATTGAAGGCACTAATTTAGAAAGTTGTTAGGGTTTGGTTTAAGAAAAAGAGTAAAGGTATTGTACGAATTTTATAAAATTAGACAATAAAACTAGTATTTTTACCCGTAATACTATTACGGGACTATAAATCTTTTAAAATTATATCGATCCTGTTATTATAGATTATGACACAAAAAATTTATAACATTAAACTATTTTTATAAAATGGTCGTAAGGGACAAAAGTCTCCGTCGACTAAGAAGACCAGAGTTTTAAACAAAATTAAATAATAAGTTTTTTAGTTATTATTTTCAAATGAAAGAGTTTAATTTTTTTTACTTAATTTTAACATTCGTTATCTAAAATTTGAAAGAATTTAACGTGTATATTTTATATTTGATTAGATATTAACTTTGTTACACAAATAGAAATAATTAATTTTTATGCTTGTTATTTAAAAATAATATTTTTTCTATATATATAAAAATATAATTAGATATTAACATAACAAAAATTTATATTGATAGTTATAAAATTAAATTATTTTTTTAAAACAATTAAATCTTAATTTTAACTTTTAATCACAATATTAATATTTTTTTTAAATTATATGTAATAAATATTTAAAAAGAAAGCCAAGCCCATGGTTAATTTTTGATAAAAGCTTCCTTTGCTTGATCCGAAACAAAGTTCATCAGGAAAGCAAATGTTAACCAAACGGGCCAGTTTTTTAATTTCAAAGCTATAAGCCCAAATCTCATTTGAGATGTATGATTCCAAACTTGGTCCGAAACTAAGGAAAAATGAAAGCAAAGTGCTTCCAACGGAACCAAGCCTTTAACCATGTGATGAATTTCAAAATCTATTACATTGTTAATTAATGCATGGGGAATATGAGAGAAAAAAATTCAGCTGAGTTGATTGATGGCTATTATGACAAACACGCCACTCTAAGCTAGGGAAGTAAAAGCAAGCTATTCTCATTTAATTTGTTTAACCACTTTGTATTGCTTTTCTTCAGATTCCTTTTTTTCTCTCATCTCTTTCTTCTTCTTTCTTCGGTCCTTGTCCAGGAAACTATGGAAGCTATGCTCATCAACCAAGAAAAAGAAGAAGTTGCATGCATCAAGACCATCAAGCTAATGATGGTAAGAAAACATACTAAAATAAAAATGAGCTGTGGCTGAGATATTCACCATATTTGGTTAAGATTTGGTGATGTATCTTGAGCCTTTCATGCTCAAAAATGGACGAAGAAGATTCGGCCAGTATGGAGGAGATTCTTGAAGCATGACTTGTCTTTGATTCTGTTTAACCACCACAGGGAGTAGCTAGAGTGGCGAAGCGATGGTTGAAGGCAGAGATTGAAGTAGATGAAGTCATCATCATCATGAAGCATCAAGGGCCAGAATTTCATCTTGGAGAGCAAGCCAAGGATGGAGAGCTCGGATTGATGAAGGGGGATGATCAAGAAAGGACTAGAGGTAATTGCATGTTGGTTAATGCATGGTTATCTCTTCTCTCTCTATGTGGCCGAACCGGTTCTGTTTGTTGAAGGAGGAAGAAGTTGGCTTGGGTCTTTGGCTTCAAGTGTGGAGGCTTCTCTCTTCTATAAAAAGGGGGAACAGCCACTGGTTGGAGCAAGGAGTTAGAAGTAAGCATTGAGAGTGCATGGCACAGGATTCTCAGAGCTACCTAAGCTTACAATTTTTCTTCTCCTTCAATGTATTCTATTTTGTATTTTTCTGTTTAATTTTGTCATGTCTTGAGTCTCATGGAAAAAGGTAAACAGTGAGGTTTGTATGAAAAAGCCATAGAGCGAAAAAAGGCAGAGAGTGCAAAATTAAAAGAAAAAGCCATAGATGTCTTAGAGTTCCTTTGTTCATCTATGTTGTGTTTCATGATTCTGTGGGAATCCCCTTGTAAGTTGGGTTAGCACTTTACAAGTTGTAATCAGATTGATTATAGTGAAATTCCATCATTGTTGTGATGGAGACTGGATGTAGGCTGCACTGCACTTAGCAGCTGAACCAGGATATATCTGGGTGTAATTTTCTCTCTTCTCTACTCCATTTCTGTTTTCTACTACACAGGAGCAAAAACCAAAATTATCTCGTGCCAAGTGACGAGACAAAAAGAAAAGTCTCGTGGCTAGGGACGAGACAAAACAAAAGTCTCGTGTGCAGTGAAGAGATAAAAAGAGTACAATCCTCCAGAATTAGTCTAACAAGTCAGCAAGTGTTATCAAGCAAAAAAAAGGGGCTTAAGATTCAACCCCCCCTTCTCTTAAGCCACTGAAACCATCAATTGGTATCAGAGCTTGGTCTTAAAGAGATCAAGCTTTGCAGCTTGGAGCAAAGATCCTTATGGCGGAAAACAGTGGCGCAAATGTGGTGTCCTATAATCTGACTGAAGGTCAATCAAGCAATAGACCCCCTCTTTTCAATGGAAAAAATTATACCTATTGGAAGGAGAGGATGAAGATATTTGTGCAAGCAGTGGATTACAGATTGTGGAAAATCATCTTGGAAGGACCTCAATATCCAACTGTTACAAGTGCCGAAGGAGTTGTTTCTCTCAAACTAGAAGCAAGATGGACCGAGGAAGATAGGAAGAAGGTGGAGTTAAATGCCAAGGCAGTAAACCTGCTCAATTGTGCTATCAGCTTCGAGGAATACCGATGGGTATCAAGATGCACAACGGCAAAGGAAATCTGGGACAAATTGCAAATCACCCATGAAGGAACCACCATTGTAAAGAAGACTTGGACAGACATGTTGAATAGAGAGTATGAAATGTTTGCAGTGAAGGAAGGAGAGTCCATTGATGAACTGTTTAAACGGTTCAATTCCATCATTGTTGGCTTAGATGCTCTGAGAATTACACATTCTAATTCTGTGCTAGTGAGAAGAGTGTTGAGATGTCTCACAAAAGAGTGGGAAACTAAAGCTTTAATTATTTCTGAGAGCAGTAGCTTAGACTCCATGACACTTGATGATTTGAGAGGAAATCTTCTTGCTTTTGAAAATACCTATTTGAAAAAAGATACAAAAAAGAAAGGAATTGCATTTTCTTCTGTGACTAACCCTCTGGATGATGAATCCAGTGATAACTCTTCTGAAAATGAGTTTGTGTTGTTTGCAAAAAAATTCAAGAAAATGGCTAAGCTCAAAGGCAAAGGCAGCAGCACAAGGAGAATGAAGAAAGACCTTAGCAAAGTAACTTGCTACAATTGTAAGGAATTGGGGCATTTCAAATCTAATTGTCCCAAGCTGAAGAAGGAGGAAAAGCCAAAAAGAGGAAAGAAGAAAGGACTGATGGCCTCATGGGAAGACTTGGAGAATGATTCTGATGATGATGATGAAGAAACCGAGACCAAGTCACAAACATGTCTCATGGCAGACCACATAGATCAGGTAGTCTTTCATAACCCTAACACTGAAGATCTTCATCTTATGATAGACCACCTTTCTGAAAAAATAAGATGTTTTTTGCTGGAAAATCAAGAACTTGAACAACAAAACACCATTCTTAAGGCTGAAAACAGTTTTCTAAAAGAAAAAGTGAGAGAGGCCGAAACTGCTTGTGATCTTGTTGAAGAGAATAAGCAGTTAAGAGCCCAAGTTAGGAGCTGTGAAAGTAACCATTGTGTTCTTGCATATGTGGATTGTTTCAAGCAAAATGAAGCGTTGCTTAAAGAGGTTAAAAGACTTAAGGAAGACTTAGCCATGTTCACCCAAAGTTCCGAAAGTCTGAATCACATCTTGGCTAGTCAAAAACCTCTTTATGATAAGGCTGGGCTGGGGTTCTATAAATCTGAAAAATCACATTTTGAAAATATTGCATCATCTTCAAATGATACAAGATTTCAAGATCCCACCTACTTTAACAAAACAGCAACTCCAAGGTTTTGTAGACTATGCAATCGGAATGGACACTTTCCCATTCAATGCTTTTTCGGTGAAAGAATGGTTGGTGACAAGGTTTATAAAATTGTTTTTTATTACAATGGCTTAGGACATAGAAGATGGTTTAACGTTAAAGGATCCAAAAAGATTTGGATACCTAAGGTTACTTGAGCTTGTTTTGTAGGTGTGCCTAGCATCCAAAAGGAAAGAAAGTATGTGGTATATGGACAGTGGATGCTCCAGGCATATGACCGGAAAGGCAACCTTCTTCATAAAGCTTGATGACTATGATGGAGGACTTGTCACTTTCGGTGATGATGCAAAAGGAAAAATTGTGGCTGTTGGGAAAATTGGTAAAAACTTTTCTTCTTGTATAAATGATGTTCTCCTTGTACATGGCTTGAAACATAATTTGCTTAGTGTTAGTTAACTTTGTGATTTGGGTTTTGAAGTTATCTTTAAGAAATTTGTTTGTTTAGTTGTGTGTGAGAAAACTGGGAATATTCTTCTTGAAGCTAAAAGATGTAAATATGTGTATGGATTAACTCTTGAGGATTTAAAGGAACAAAATGTAACATGCTTTACATCTTTTGAATCTGAAAAATGGCTTTGGCATAGAAAGTTAGGACATGCTAGCATGTATCAAATTTCTAAGCTAGTCAAAAGAAATTTGGTTAGAGGAATCCCAAACATCAAGTTTGATAAGGATCTTACTTGTGACGCTTGTCAATTAGGCAAACAAGTAAAATCCTCTTTTAAATCAAAAGATGGAATCTCAACCAAAATAGGACAATAGAGGAATCCATACATGTTACTTTTTGTGATTCTAACTTAATTCCCAGTATTGTGAAGGATAATGATTCAGATTGTGAAGAGGCTGCAACAAGTAAAGAAAATCTCAAATCTGTGCAAATTGAAGAATCTGTCAGCCCGGTTTTATCTCGTCAGATTGAAGGAGAAACCTCCATTTTATCTCCTGAGCAGACACGAGAAACTGAAACAGTGAGATCACCAGAAGTTCATCAAAGTTCAACACCTGGCCGAAAACCTAGAGAATGGAAGTCTATGAGGGGTTATCCTCATGACTTCATCATTGGTGATCCCTCTCATGGTGTAACAACAAGATCCTCCACCAAAAGGCAAACCGAACCTAGCAACTTTGCTCTCTTGTCACAAATGGAGCCCAACAATGTCAAACAAGCTCTTGAAGATCCATCATGGGTCAAGGCCATGCAAGAGGAGCTAGCTCAATTTGACAAGAATAAGGTTTGGACATTAGTACCTTATCCGGATGGTAAGAAGGTAACAGGTACTAAGTGGGTATTTAAGAATAAACTTGGTGAGGATGGACAAGTTATTCGTAACAAGGCTAGATTAGTGGCCCAAGGTTACGATCAAGAAGAGGGTATAGATTTTGATGAGTCTTTTGCTCCAGTAGCTAGAATGGAAGCAATTCGATTGCTTCTTGCCTATGCCGCCCATAAAGGTTTCAAAATATTTCAAATGGATGTTAAGTGTGCTTTCCTTAATGGCTTTATTGATAGAGAAGTGTATGTGGCACAACCCCCCGGTTTTTAACATAAAGAGTTTCCAAATCATGTTTTTAAATTATCTAAGGCTCTTTATGGCCTTAGATAAGCTCCAAGAGCTTGGTATGAAAGGCTTAGTGCCTTCTTGTTGGAAAATGAATTTCAAAGGGGTACCACCGACACTACTTTATTCATTAAAGCATCTAATGATGATATACTTCTTGTTTAAGTTTATGTTGATGACATTGTATTTGGTTCGGCCAACATTTCCTTGTGTGAAGAGTTTGGAAAACTCATGACTAGTGAGTTTGAAATGAGCTTAATGGGAGAGCTTACTTTCTTTCTTGGCCTCCAAATTAAACAAACTCCTAGTGGNNNNCACATACCCACATTCACATCCATTCCACCTCTTCCTCTTCTCTTTCACCCCCCTCCAAGCGAACCGAGACTATGAGGCGCAAAGTTATTGCTCAAAAATCTTCTGGAAGAAGGAAGAGCGAGAAGGCGAAGGAGCCCAGCATTAAAGAAGAAGTAGAGGAGTCTCATACCTCACCTTCTCCATCATCGCCGAAAAGAACCACCCCACATGCATCCGGAAAGAGTTCCAAGAAGACGAAGGGTTTCGAGTTCCATGAGACCAGAGAACCCACGAACCTTGGGTCAATGGAGTTCAAGAACAAGTTTTACAAACCACACTCACATTTCGATCCTTCCAGGTTCTCTACGTGTGCTGCCTTTGAATTCCACAATGAAGTCCTGGAGAAACGGCATTTGTGTCTCTCTTACCTAGTGAATTTAAAATCTCTGGCCTCCAAAGGAATCGATTTACAACCCATGTTTGAAGGTCTTAAATGGTCACCTCTGCTTCATATTCATAAAATGGTGTACCCAGGGCTGGTTAGACAGTTCTATGCAAATCTAAGGTTTATTGATGGTAGCCTTCACTCTTATGTGAAACGAGTTCAGATCATCCTGGATTCTGAAACCATCTCTTCTGCCCTTGGATATATTGATAGAGGGCCAAAGGTTTACATGAGTGATAAATGGGACTCACATGTAGGAGTTACATATAAGCAGGTGATTCATCAAATCTGTGAAAATTTGTCTGGCCTAGATGGAACTGTTCCGACTCATAAGGCTTTGGGTCCAACTAACTCTCTGCTGCACCACATTATAACTCACATTCTCACTCCTCAAAGTGGTTCTCACAACAGGGTAACCGTATCTGATTGTCTCATAATATTTGCTTTAGTTACTTCAACTTCTATTTCATTTAGCTATATTATGATTCGTCACATGTGGGAGTCTGTGAAAAGTACAAAAAAGGCCAATCTACCTTATGGAATGTTTCTTACATGCATTTTTGAGTACTTTAAGGTAGATTTAACCAATGAGGATGTAGAGAACAGAGTTTCCATGATCAGAGCAGGCGGAGCTGCAAAAAGGGGAAAGAAATCAATGGCGTCTGATGATGACTTTGAAGGCCGCCCAGAATCCTCAAAGACGACTGGTTCTCTCAGAGAAATTCTCACAGAATTCACCAATATGTCCGATCTCATGGTTCAATTTCACAAGTCTGCTCGTAAACTTTCTTATGAGAATGAGTTGGCATCGAAGAAATGCCAAGAGAGGGTCAGTCTAATGTTGGAAAGTCTTGAAAAAGAAGCTGGCAGTGATGACGTCGAGGAGGAACCTGACTTTAATCTTTTTGATGATTAACTCTCTGGTTACTATTTGATATTGGCACAATTTGGCTCAATTAGTTCTTTTGTTTTTTGTTAGGGTTGCAATTGACAATAGCTACCTAGGTGATACTTTGATGACACCGTTTGATTATATTTTGGACTGTTATATTGCATATTCTGTTCTCTATAACAATGTTTTGTGCAGGTGCCCCCATGATGACAAAAGGGGGAGGAATTTAAGGTTCCAAAATTGAAATTGGAACGAAACAGGGGCTGAAAAACAGAGGAACATGGGTTGAAATTTTCAAAATTGAAAATTCATGATCACCCTTGTTCAAAGAATGTATGTTGCTATTGCATTCACTGTGATTGCTGTTTAAAATATTCTAGGTCTATCATGATCAGTTAAATCTCATTTGGCATTTGATTTATAATTATGTTTGATTTATTGAAATGCCCAGCTGTTGACTCATCATTGATAAACTTGTTATATTGAAAACTTATTTTTGGCAGTTCCTTTAAACTGTGTAATAGATTAAAACTGCCTTGTTTGTTTGATCAAATACTTTTCCATCATGTTGTCTTGCTCTGATATCCTTAATAGGAAAGGGTTTGAAAAACATTTTGATATTTTTTGTGTATGAAATAGTTTGAGCAGTAAATCAGTTATGATATCAAATGAGTTTTGATTATCAGTTAAAACTGCTCATAAATCAAGCATTTAGCATCATAAAATATGCTAAATAACATTGTTACTTGAAGCTTGATTTAAATGTTACAGGTTGAGTGCTTCCCTTGGTAACATAAGCATACATCAAGGGGGAGCAATGTGACATTTTGAAAGGGGGAGAAAATTCAATCTACAAAGGGAGTATTCTTTACTCAACTTTTTTCCCATTTCAATTTTAATAATGTTTGTCATCAAGAGGGAGATTGATGAGTTTGGAAAACTCTTATTTAATTTTGATGATGAACAAACATTATTAAAATATTTAATTACAAAATTATTAATTTGATCTTAACTCATACTTACTAAATTAATAATTTTGTTGTGCAGATTTTATGAGGCAGAGAGTGCAAAATTAAAAGAAAAAGCCATAGATGTCTTAGAGTTCCTTTGTTCATCTATGTTGTGTTTCATGATTCTGTGGGAATCCCCTTGTAAGTTGGGTTAGCACTTTACAAGTTGTAATAAGATTGATTATAGTGAAATTTCATCATTGTTGTGATGGAGACTGGATGTAGGCTGCACTGCACTTAGCAGCTGAACCAGGATATATCTGGGTGTAATTTTCTCTCTTCTCTACTCCATTTCTGTTTTCTACTACACAGAAGCAAAAACCAGAATTATCTCGTGCCAAGTGATGAGACAAAAAGAAAAGTCTCGTGGCTAGGGACGAGACAAAACAAAAGTCTTGTGTGCAGTGAAGAGATAAAAAGAGTACAATCCTCCAGAATTAGTCTAACAAGTCAGCAAGTGTTATCAAGCAAAAAAAAGGGGGCTTAAGATTCAACCCCCCCTTCTCTTAAGCCACTGAAACCATCAATTGGTATCAGAGCTTGGTCTTAAAGAGATCAAGCTTTGTAGCTTGGAGCAAAGATCCTTATGGCGGAAAACAGTGGCGCAAATGTGGTGTCCTATAATCTGACTGAAGGTCAATCAAGCAATAGACCCCCTCTTTTCAATGGGAAAAATTATACCTATTGGAAGGAGAGGATGAAGATATTTGTGCAAGCAGTGGATTACAGATTGTGAAAAATCATCTTGGAAGGACCTCAATATCCAACTGTAACAAGTGCCGAAGGAGTTGTTTCTCTCAAACTAGAAGCAAGATGGACCGAGGAAGATAGGAAGAAGGTGGAGTTAAATGCCAAGGCAGTAAACCTGCTCAATTGTGCTATCAGCTTCGAGGAATACCGATGGGTATCAAGATGCACAACGGCAAAGGAAATCTGGGACAAATTACAAATCACCCATGAAGGAACCACCATTGTAAAGAAGACTCGGACAGACATGTTGAATAGAGAGTATGAAATGTTTGCAATGAAGGAAGGAGAGTCCATTGATGAACTGTTTAAACGGTTCAATTCCATCATTGTTGGCTTAGATGCTCTGGGAATTACACATTATGATTCTGTGCTAGTGAGAAGAGTGTTGAGATGTCTCACAAAAGAGTGGGAAACTAAAGCTTTAATTATTTCTGAGAGTAGTAGCTTAGACTCCATGACACTTGATTATTTGAGAGGAAATCTTCTTGCTTTTGAAAATACCTATTTGAAAAAAGATACAAAAAAGAAAGGAATTGCATTTTCTTCTGTGACTAACCCTCTGGATGATGAATCCAGTGATAACTCTTCTGAAAATGAGTTTGTGTTGTTTGCAAAAAAATTCAGGAAAATGGCTAAGCTCAAAGGCAAAGGCAGCAACACAAGGAGAATGAAGAAAGACCTTAGCAAAGTAACTTGCTACAATTGTAAGGAATTGAGGTATTTCAAATCTGATTGTCCCAAGCTGAAGAAGGAGGAAAAGCCAAAAAGAGGAAAGAAGAAAGGACTGATGGCCTCATGGGAAGACTTGGAGAATGATTCCGATGATGATGATGAAGAAACCAAGACCAAGTCACAAACATGTCTCATGGCAGACCACATAGATCAGGTAGTCTTTCATAACCCTAACACTGAAGATCTTCATCTTATGATAGACCACCTTTCTGAAAAAATAAGATGTTTTTTGCTGGAAAATCAAGAACTTGAACAACAAAACACCATTCTTAAGGCTGAAAACAGTTTTCTAAAAGAAAAAGTGAGAGAGGCCGAAACTGCTTGTGATCTTGTTGAAGAGAATAAGCAGTTAAGAGCCCAAGTTAGGAGCTGTGAAAGTAACCACTGTGTTCTTGCATATGTGGATTGTTTCAAGCAAAATGAAGAGTTGCTTAAAGAGGTTAAAAGACTTAAGGAAGACTTAGCCATGTTCACCCAAAGTTCCGAAAGTCTGAATCACATCTTGGCTAGTCAAAAACCTCTTTATGATAAGGCTGGGCTGGGGTTCTATAAATCTGAAAAATCACATTTTGAAAATATTGCGTCATCTTCAAATGATACAAGATTTCAAGATCCCACCTACTTTAACAAAACAGCAACTCCAAGGTTTTGTAGACTATGCAATCGGAATGGACACTTTCCCATTCAATGCTTTTTCGGTGAAAGAATGGTTGGTGACAAGGTTTATAAAATTGTTTTTGATTACAATGGCTTAGGACATAGAAGATGGTTTAACGTTAAATGATCCAAAAAAATTTGGATACCTAAGGTTACTTGACCTTGTTTTGTAGGTGTGCCTAGCATCCAAAAGGAAAGAAAGTATGTGGTATATGGACAGTGGATGCTCTAGGCATATGACTGGAAAGGCAACCTTCTTCATAAAGCTTGATGACTATGATGGAGGACTTGTCACTTTCGGTGATGATGCAAAAGGAAAAATTGTGGCTGTTGGGAAAGTTGGTAAAAACTTTTCTTCTTGTATAAATGATGTTCTCCTTGTACATGGCTTGAAACATAATTTGCTTAGTGTTAGTCAACTTTGTGATTTGGGTTTTGAAGTTATCTTTAAGAAATTTGTTTGTTTAGTTGTGTGTGAGAAAACTGGGAATATTCTTCTTGAAGCTAAAAGATGTAATAATGTGTATGGATTAACTCTTGAGGATTTAAAGGAATAAAATGTAACATGCTTTACATCTTTTGAATCTGAAAAATGGCTTTGGCATAGAAAGTTAGGACATGCTAGCATGTATCAAATTTCTAAGCTAGTCAAAAGAAATTTGGTTAGAGGAATCCCAAACATCAAGTTTGATAAGGATCTCACTTGTGACGCTTGTCAATTAGGCAAACAAGTAAAATCCTCTTTTAAATCAAAAGATGGAATCTCAACCAAAAGACCATTGGAAATGTTACATATTAATCTTTTTGGTCCTACTAGAACTCAAAGTTTAGGAGGTAAA
>NC_029792.2:18267006-18269018 GCF_000816755.2 Arachis ipaensis
TACATATTGATATTTTTGGTCCTACTAGAACTCAAAGTTTAGGAGGTAAAAATTATGGTCTTGTGGTGGTAGATGATTACTCTAGATTTGGTTGGGTACTCTTCCTTGCTCATAAGAATGATGCCTTTCATGCTTTTTCCACCCTTTGTAAGAAAATTCAAAATGAAAAGGATTTGAAAATTGCCCATTTGAGAAGTGATCATGGAAGAGAATTTGAAAATCAAGATTTTGAAAAATTCTGTGATGACTTAGGGATTTCTCATAATTTTTCATGTCCTAGAACCTCCCAACAAAATGGGGTGGTTGAAAGAAGGAATAGAAGCCTTCAAGAAATGACTAGGGCTATGTTATATGAGAATGAAATTCCTAAATTCTTATGGGCTGAGGCTGTGAACACAGCATGCTATATTTTGAATAGAACAATTATTAGAAAAGGGTTAAAGAAAACTCCTTATGAGCTATGGAAAGGAACCCCTCCAAATCTTAAGTATTTTCATATTTTTGGATGCAAATGTTTTGTGCTTAATAATAAAGAAAATCTTGGAAAGTTTGATCCAAAATCTTATGAAGGAATGTTTGTTGGATATTCCACGACAAGCAAGGCCTATAGAGTTTATCTCAAGGAGCATAGGACAATAGAGGAAAACATACATGTTACTTTTTGTGATTCTAACTTAATTCCCAGTATTGTGAAGGATAATGATTCAGATTGTGAAGAGGCTGCAACAAGTAAAGAAAATCTCAAATCTGTGCAAATTGAAGAATCTGTCAGTCCGGTTTTATCTCGTCAGATTGAAGGAGAAACCTCCATTTTATCTCCTGAGCAGACACGAGAAACTGAAACAGTGAGACCACCAAAAGTTCATCAAAGTTCAACACCTGGCCGAAAACCTAGAGAATGGAAGTCTATGAGGGGTTATCCTCATGACTTCATCATTGGTGATCCCTCTCATGGTGTAACAACAAGATCCTCCACCAAAAGGCAAACCGAACCTAGCAACTTTGCTCTCTTGTCACAAATGGAGCCCAACAATGTCAAACAAGCTCTTGAAGATCCATCATGGGTCAAGGCCATGCAAGAGGAGCTAGCTCAATTTGACAAGAATAAGGTTTGGACATTAGTACCTTATCCGGATGGTAAGAAGGTAACAGGTACTAAGTGGGTATTTAAGAATAAACTTGGTGAGGATGGACAAGTTGTTCGTAACAAGGCTAGATTAGTGGCCCAAGGTTACGATCAAGAAGAGGGTATAGATTTTGATGAGTCTTTTGCTCCGGTAGCTAGAATGGAAGCAATTCGATTGCTTCTTGCCTATGCCGCCCATAAAGGTTTCAAAATATTTCAAATGGATGTTAAGTGTGCTTTCCTTAATGGCTTTATTGATAGAGAAGTGTATGTGGCACAACCCCCCGGTTTTTAACATAAAGAGTTTCCAAATCATGTTTTTAAATTATCTAAGGCTCTTTATGGCCTTAGATAAGCTCGAAGAGCTTGGTATGAAAGGCTTAATGCCTTCTTGTTGGAAAATGAATTTCAAAGGAGTACCACCGACACTACTTTATTCATTAAAGCATCTAATGATGATATACTTCTTGTTCAAGTTTATGTTGATGACATTGTATTTGGTTCGGCCAACATTTCCTTGTGTGAAGAGTTTGGAAAACTCATGACTAGTGAGTTTGAAATGAGCTTAATGGGAGAGCTTACTTTCTTTCTTGGCCTCCAAATTAAACAAACTCCTAGTGATACTTTTATTTACCAAGGAAAGTATGCAAAAGAACTTATCAAAAATTTTGGCCTAGAAAATTCCAAAGCAATGGGCACTCCAATGCATCCTAACACAAAACTTGAAAAGGATGATGATGGCCAAGATGTGGATGAAACAAGGTATAGAGGAATGATAGGTTCACTCATGTACCTTACCTCCTCTAGACCGGATATAGTCCAAAGTGTGGGTGTATGTTCAAGGTTTCAATCTCACCCAAAAGAATCCCATCTCACGGCTGTTAAA
>NC_029792.2:18270010-18304782 GCF_000816755.2 Arachis ipaensis
CACATACCCACATTCACATCCATTCCACCTCTTCCTCTTCTCTTTCACCCCCCTCCAAGTGAACCGAGACTATGAGGCGCAAAGTTATTGCTCAAAAATCTTCTGGAAGAAGGAAGAGCGAGAAGGCGAAGGAGCCCAGCATTGAAGAAGAAGTAGAGGAGTCTCATACCTCACCTTCTCCATCATCGCCGAAAAGAACCACCCCACATGCATCCGGAAAGAGTTCCAAGAAGACGAAGGATTTCGAGTTTCATGAGACCAGAGAACCCACGAACCTTGGGTCAATGGAGTTCAAGAACAAGTTTCACAAACCACACTCACATTTCGATCCTTCCAGGTTCTCTACGTGTGCTGCCTTTGAATTCCACAATGAAGTCCTGGAGAAACGGCATTTGTGTCTCTCTTACCTAGTGAATTTAAAATCTCTGGCCTCCAAAGGAATCGATTTACAACCCATGTTTGAAGGTCTTAAATGGTCACCTCTGCTTCATATTCATAAAATGGTGTACCCAGGGCTAGTCAGACAGTTCTATGCAAATCTAAGGTTTATTGATGGTAGCCTTCACTCTTATGTGAAACGAGTTCAGATCATCCTAGATTCTGAAACCATCTCTTCTGCCCTTGGATATATTGATGAAGGGCCAAAGGTTTACATGAGTGATAAATGGGACTCACATGTAGGAGTTACATACAAGCAGGTGATTCATCAAATCTGTGAAAATTTGTCTGGCCTAGATGGAACTGTTCCGACTCATAAGGCTTTGGGTCCAACTAACTCTCTGCTGCACCGCATCATAACTCACATTCTCACTCCTCAAAGTGGTTCTCACAACAGGGGAACCGTATCTGATTGTCTCATAATATTTGCTTTAGTTACTTCAACTTCTATTTCATTTAGCTATATTATGATTCGTCACATGTGGGAGTCTGTGAAAAGTACAAAAAAGGCCAATCTACCTTATAGAATGTTTCTTACATGAATTTTTGAGTACTTTAAGGTAGATTTAACCAATGAGGATGTAGAGAACAGAGTTTCCATGATCAGAGCAGGCGGAGCTGCAAAAAGGGGAAAGAAATCAATGGCGTCTGATGATGACTTTGAAGGCTGCCCAGAATCCTCAAAGACGACTGGTTCCCTCAGAGAAATTCTCACAGAACTCACCAATATGTCCAATCTCATGGTTCAATTTCACAAGTCTGCTCGCAAACTTTCTTATGAGAATGAGTTGGCATCGAAGAAATGCCAAGAGAGGGTCAGTCTAATGTTGGAAAGTCTTGAAAAAGAAGCTGGCAGTGATGACGTCGAGGAGGAACCTGACTTTAATCTTTTTGATGATTAACTCTCTGGTTACTATTTGATATTGGCACAATTTGGCTCAATCAGTTCTTTTGTTTTTGTTAGGGTTGCAATTGACAATAGCTACCTAGGTGATACTTTGATGACACCGTTTGATTATATTTTGGACTGTTATATTGTATATTCTGTTCTCTATAACAATGTTTTGTGCAGGTGCCCCCATGATGACAAAAGGGGGAGGAATTTAAGGTTCCAAAATTGAAATTGGAACGAAACAGGGGCTGAAAAATAGAGGAACATGGGTTGAAATTTTCAAAATTGAAAATTCATGATCACCCTTGTTCAAAGAATGCATGTTGCTATTGCATTCACTGTGATTGCTGTTTAAAATATTCTAGGTCTATCATGATCAGTTAAATCTCATTTGGCATTTGATTTATAATTATGTTTGATTTATTGAAATGCCCAGCTGTTGACTCATCATTGATAAACTTGTTATATTGAAAACTTATTTTTGGCAGTTCCTTTAAACTGTGTAATAGATTAAAACTGCCTTATTTGTTTGATCAAATACTTTTCCATCATGTTGTCTTGCTCTGATATCCTTAACAGGAAAGGGTTTGAAAAACATTTTGATATTTTTTGTGTATGAAATAGTTTGAGCAGTAAATCAGTTATGATATCAAATGAGTTTTGATTATCAATTAAAACTGCTCATAAATCAAGCATTTAGCATCATAAAATATGCTAAATAACATTGTTACTTGAAGCTTGATTTAAATGTTACAGGTTGAGTGCTTCCCTTGGTAACATAAGCATACATCAAGGGGGAGCAATGTGACATTTTGAAAGGGGGAGAAAATTCAATCTACAAAGGGAGTATTCTTTACTCAATTTTTTGCCCATTTCAATTTTAATAATGTTTGTCATCAAGGGGGAGATTGATGAGTTTGGAAAACTCTTATTTAATTTTGATGATGAACAAACATTATTAAAATATTTAATTACAAAATTATTAATTTGATCTTAACTCATACTTACTAAATTAATAATTTTGTTGTGCAGATTTTATGTTGGGCCGAAAAATGAGTTTCTGGTTTAAGCCCAATAACCAGCCTTGTTACATGTTTTATACTAAGTGGCTGAAATTTTATTTTAATGGGCCTAAGTGTGGAGGCTTCTCTCTTCTATAAAAAGGGGGAACAGCCACTGGTTGGAGCAAGGAGTTAGAAGTAAGCATTGAGAGTGCATGGCACAGGATTCTCAGAGCTACCTAAGCTTACAGATTTTCTTCTCCTTCAATGTATTCTATTTTGTATTTTTCTGTTTAATTTTGTCATGTCTTGAGTCTCATGGAAAATGGCAAACAGTGAGGTTTGTATGAAAAAGCCATAGAGCGAAAAAAGGCAGAGAGTGCAAAATTAAAAGAAAAAGCCATAGATGTCTTAGAGTTCCTTTGTTCATCTATGTTGTGTTTCATGATTCTGTGGGAATCCCCTTGTAAGTTGGGTTAGCACTTTACAAGTTGTAATCAGATTGATTATAGTGAAATTCTATCATTGTTGTGATGGAGACTGGATGTAGGTTGCACTGCACTTAGCAGCTGAACCAGGATATATCTGGGTGTAATTTTCTCTCTTCTCTACTCCATTTCTGTTTTCTACTACACAGGAGCAAAAACCAGAATTATCTCGTGCCAAGTGACGAGACAAAAAGAAAAGTCTCGTGGCTAGGGACGAGACAAAACAAAAGTCTCGTGTGCAGTGAAGAGATAAAAAGAGTACAATCCTCCAGAATTAGTCTGACAAGTCAGCAAGTGTTATCAAGCAAAAAAAAGGGGGCTTAAGATTCAACCCCCCCTTCTCTTAGCCACTGAAACCATCAAGAGTAACTTGTATTTCCTGGTTCAACAACCATGGGCTTGATTTATGGCTGGAACTCACAAATGGAATATCAAAGTGAATTTATCCATATACATATGCTATGCCTGTTTTAATGGAAGTCGAAGAGAGAATCTCTTTTGCTTCGTGCAAGTATGTACAAGTCATTGAAATACTCACTGTGTAGCCTCTTTAGTGAAGAGGGTCAGTGAATAGAGTTATTTTCTATCTATCTTTCTTAAATTTGTCCCGCTATAAATTTCCACCTTGAATTTGATGTCTAATTTAAATTCAGTCCAAATTTTACATTATATTATTCTTGTTAGTTATTAGATTGCAACCTTTTTCTATACCCATTTTTCTTATGTTCAGATGATAACATGATTATATTTATATCTACTAATTTTTTTTACTCGGTGTAAATTTGTATTCTTTGCTTAAAGACTTGTTATTGTTTAAAATTTCTGCGAAGATGACTCTATGACTTGGACTTCTAAGATAGAAGGTTGCTAAACCCATAATATGGTTTATGAATACAAAAGTAGGATTTCAACGTAATTTAAGGGGTAACGTAGTCAACTTTCATTGGATGTAGTTTATGGCATAGTTAGAGTAAAGATATTTGTAATTTAACTTTTCTTTTTTAAACTGATGTTCACTTTATTCAATATTTACATTGTCTTCTTACATATTTTTTTTCAAATATACACCTAATTTTTTTGTACAATATTAAAAGATAATTTACTTCATTATTTCTTCTTTTACAATTTAATTTTAATGTAAAAAGAATACATAATTACATATAACATTCTTTCAGAATAAACAACTAAAAATTCACATCACCAAAACTGCAGTCTTAAAGGGGGAGAAGCATGTGGAATGGTTTCAGACTTTCAGCTATGAAATTAGTTTCAACATCTTATATAGGTCTAGACATCAAGTTTTGAACCCAGTCAACTGATTTCGCTTTGTTTTTTACTTTTTTTTTTCCCTTTACTTGTCTTCTTTCTATTATTTTCTTTTCTTTTTTACTTTATAGTCACAATAATAAAAGCTCATCTTAGATAAATAAATAAATCTCAATTAATTTATTATTTAATTTTAAAAAACTTGAGGTCTTACCATTAGCATTAAGATAGCTTGTCAAGCAACACTAATAAAGAATATTGTTCAGTACCTTAATGCAATGATAGATTATCTTAATTCAATTCTTTTTCTTTCTGTTTGGTTGAGTCATTATCATTTTCTTTTTCATTTTCTTCTCAATAAATACAATTACATAATCACTTAGTACATATGTTTAACAAAAAGTGGAGAATAAAAAAGAAAAAGAGGCATGAAATTATGTAAGAGAATAAAAAAAATGTGTAGAGTAAATATTGATTTATATAGTAAATATAAAAAAGAGTAAATATAAAAAGTGAGAATAAATTAGAATTTATTTAACTCAATTTATACCTATTAAAGATAATTTAATTAAAAAAGATGTATTATTAATTAGCCACTTAAACTGACGTGGTATAATAGTAAAAAGTTAGAAGATTATTAACAATATATTTAAAGACTTTCTTAAACTCTGCTTTAATATATTACTAATAGATGGATAGATATACTAACAAACTTTGATATTTAAAAAAAAAAATACATAATTTTTTTGTATGATTTATGCAAAAATTTAATTGTTAGAATTAAAGAAAAAAGTCACATGAATTTAATTAATAATGATGTACACTGATAATAACTTGTTAATTTTGATTATATATCTATGTAAAGTCAAATTTATTTACTTTTGATCTATAATTAGAATCAACTTATAAAATTTGATTGAATTAAGCTCACTACCTAGTAATCAATAAAATTGTTAGTTTTTTTTTTTATCAAAGATAAAAAATTTGAACCCGCAACCTCTTAATTAAGTATGAGAAGATTATGCCATTTGAACTATTACTCATTGGCAATAAAATTGTTAGTTTAAAATGATTTAATATCGCTTTTAAATTTATATCCATTGAAATTAAAACAATCTAATAATACATAGTAGTGGTATATATGTGGGAAATGTATACGGATACTTATTTCTGATTTTCATGAGCACATGCATGACTATTCTTTCTCCAGTTTTGGTTGAGGTCAACTGTGACCCATAATTTTCTTGTTGCCCAATGACTAAATTACTAACCTAGCCGAAAATAATCAAATATATAACAACGGTCAATTTAATCGAGAATAAAATAATAAATTAATATCAATCAACATTTCCCTGGTTGACCGGAACTGTCAAGTTTTTCTTCCTTGTCCGTAGTACATAGCCTTTCTATACAATAATTTACATTTCTTCCAAACCCATGACAATTTTGTGGGTAAGTTACCCTTGCACATGTATCATTATCTCAGCTATTGATCAAAAAAATTTTCAACCTTTCATTAATTGATTCATTAAATACTTTTACACTATATTATATTTTATAATATTTACATTATACCACACTAAGTATTTATACTGTAACATAAATAGGTACAATATACAAATAATTGATTTTACAAATCCCTCCCTAAATACCATACAAATTAAAACCTTCCCCAAATACCATTTCAATGTGTACAACTTCTTCTTCTTCTACCTCTCAAAATACAGTTCGAAGGAACTGCTTCTTCTTCAACCTCACTGCTTCTTCTACCCTTGTATCCACTACTCCTTCTTCTCTACCCTTCCTATAGATGATGGGTGTGATTTTTCCGGCGATCCACTCGAAAAACCTTCCCCTAATACCCCTGTAATGTCCACAGATTCCTCTTCGACCTCACTGCTCCTCCAACCGTTTCTGTAGGTGAAGCGTTTGATTTTTCCGGCGACCCACTCGCAAAACCTTCCCCAAAAAACCGCTTTAATGTCCACAGCCTCTTTTTCTATCTCATTCTTCTGATTTCTTCGGTGACTCATCGTTAGTGAACCGACTTTTTTGAACCCCATCGAAGATCCTGCCTACTGCTTCTTCGTCTAGGGTTACGCGGGTGTCCTTTATTGTGACTCACAGGCAGAGTGAAGTATTTACGAAACCGTTGAAGAACGTAACTCATCCCCTAGGCGAAAAAGGTTCCGGCAACCCACGAGGAAAACCCTCTCGAAAAAACATTGTAAGGCCTACTGTTTCTTCCTGTAGCTAATTCGTTTGTTTCAGTTGTCAATTTTAACAACCAAATTTGCCTGATTTGTTCTGTTATTAACTTTCTTTAATAACCGTTCATCGAAGTAGATTGTTTCAATTTTGAATGCAATAGTTGAGAATATTTTTTCATGGTTGTGTTTAATGTTAATCAGATTGATGGCCAGTGATGCATGCTCCTCAAACACGAGACGAGGCATAGTCGAAGCCGGCGGATAACAGGAACTGATAGCTGGATATGCAAGTTCAATTTCGCTGCAACCTGGGGATGTAAAAGATGGTGTGGCCCCAAAATGCTTCTGCGAAAAATATGCCATCTGTTACATGTTTAAGACAGACACTAACCCGAATAGGCTATTTTTTGGATGCCCATTGTTAAAGGTAAGCACGCAATTCTTCATGTATGATCACTAAGTTTATGCTAAATTTTGGTTGATTTTGAATTTTTGGAATGGAGGTTTAGAATATAGATTTTGGTTATTTTCCCTAGCTCAAGTTGTTCTGGATGTGATTTTGAATTGTTTGGAATGACATGCCTATTGGTTATGAAAATGATTTGATTTTGTAAGCGATTTGCTGTTAAATTGGGTTGATATTGTATATAATTTGATATTGGTGCTGGTTAATTTTGAAGAATGATTGAGGCATGAATTGACATAGAACCTGATATGATATAAAAAAATTGCTTTAAAATTTGAAAGGATTTTTAAGATTTAGCCTTTAGGGATTATTTACAGTCACATATGTAGATTAGATTGAATTGGAGTGTTTTGTACAACCATACATTCATTGTGTTCTATTTGATTTAGGTGACAGAAGCACATTGCAAATTCTTTCTCTGGGTTGATGACCACATTGTAAGGGTCAGAGAGGGGGAGGCTACAAGGGGATCGAGTGATGGGAAGCAGAATCATGTTGAAGAACATTTGGAAATGGATAACCTGATAGCACATGTAAAGGAAAGAATAATAAACCTAGAGAAGCTACTGAATAGGAAAAGTATACAAGGAGAGTTGAGGAAGAAGACTAGAGAAGTAGCTGCAAGAGAGAAGGAGGCTTCATCAACAAAGTCTAACCATTAGATCAAAACCGGAACCTGAAGCACCTCTATTAGGTTGAGAAACTTAAGAATAATTTCCTTCTTTCAGAATTTTTCTGCTAGAATGTAGACACACAATTGCTTGAAGCTTTTAAAGCAAAAATTGTCGATGTCGTTTATTTGATATGGGCAACATGGTTGGAATTTGATTATGTTTTACCTATAGATACGTATATGTTTTATGGTATTTATTTTTGTGACTTAGTTATCAAAGTTCCCTACTAATTTCAGTAGCATATGAAGGCTAATATGTTGTAGTAAGTCAGCCTGAATACCAGAAAATAGCAACCTTTTTATTAGTGAAACGAATGCTTAAGATTGCAGTCATGTTATAACTCAATCTTCGGTAATTCTATAAGAGTAGGAAGGAGAAGGGCATGACAATATACACCGATGATTTGGTGACTTCCATGACAAATCATGCAGCCACCACAATAGATAATTGACAAGATCTGTTTATCTTCTTATATACTAGTGTGCAGCATAAATTTTAAGTTGTGAGAGAATGAAGAAGCTGAAAGTAAACTAGAATGTTATGTTAGGCTTTGGAAATTTGTTGAATTGCAACTTGTTAGTCAAGTTTAATTGCTTTCCTTTCAGAAAATTTCCTGCATAGGTTTCCAAATTCCTAATCCCTTGAACCTAAATAAATCTTAACACTTGTAGTTTATTTGATCATGATGAATGGCCACTGCTTTGTTCTAATACACATCAATTGTTCAGCAAAGGAGAGCAGCTATGATGCTTGAAATAAGCTAGCCTGTCTGTTAACATATTGGGTTTTAAAGGCTTCATCTCATTAGGTATTGAAGTTGTAGATCATCATCTTTATACCCTTGCACATGATGTATAATACTCCAATTGAAAGATCTGACTTTTTAAAAAACCATAACTTCCCATTATTGCTGAATCCTTTGTTTGCTCAATTTGTTTGACTTTATTCACCCCTTCATGCACTTGATTGAATTCCTATTACTCTATAAGCCAAAGTAAATGAACGAGTGCTAATGGATTGATCATTTCAGAGACGTGGCCGTGGAGGTAGAGTGCAACATGGAGTTTGTTTATGGAGTGCTAATGGCTTATTGCAGGTCTTACCAAGTTACCATGTACTAGGTTGCTCTGTTTTTCTTCTTATAAAGTAATATTCAACGAGTATATGGCTTATTGCAGGTTTTACCGTGCACTGGGCTAGGTTCTGCCATCGTCCAACAAAGCAGTGGTGTATACAATTGTTCTCCTGAAACCCAGTGGTGTATACAACTGTTTATATGTCGTCTTTTTTGGTCGAATCGTGTTACATAGAAAAACTTTGGTCGAATTATAGGTCGAATTGTCTCGATTCACGATTATCCCGGATGAGTTCTGGTTAGGTATTAAGGTGTAACATAGTATATGATCAAAGGTCATCGAAAATTTTTTCCCCAGTGTTAGTTACTATAATTAACTGAATATTTAGTCTTTCTGTCATACTTGGGATTGGGCTCGGTCAACTAACCTGGAAAGACATTTATTTTTTGGTAGTTCAAGTCTATCTAAAAGTAAAGTGGGCTATCTATCAATTTGGGCCAGCTACAAAAACAATTAGTTGATAATTCAAGTGAGGATTAATGCAGCAACTGGCTTGAAACCGGTTAAGCCCAACTCTCTCTGGAATTTTAAAAGAAAACCAAGTTTTTCCAGGTAACTATTTATTCCATTCATGTGTGTGTTAACCGTTAATTTGATCAATCTTTTTTTGGAATAGCATTTCTTGATTGAATATTCGCGTAAAATGTTAGTAGGTTAATTGATATTTCTCACATAATCCCTATACTAGGATGGTTAGAAACAGAATAATACCATTATAAATCTCCTGTACATGAGGAACACTACATGACACATCGAATTAGATAGATTGAGGTTGTTATGCAACCATTTCTCTTAATTTTGGCTTTTTCAAACCAATGTAAAACATACACTAGTAAAGACAAACTGAAAGAAAAAACACTAGGAATTAACCAGTGTCATAACAGTTCTGGGGATTTCATTAACAAAAAAAAACATAATTAACATCAACCAGAATACAAAACATAGAGTTTCAACCAAGTTCCACAATACATGTAGTCGGAGTAGATCTAAATGTCAATTATTTCTAGACAGGAAACATCCCTACAAAATACTTGAGTGTAGACCTTACTGTGATCGGGTGTGGCATTTCTGGGTATTGCCATGCTCTCCTCACCAATAGATTTCTAGTGCCATGTTTGATGTCATATTCTGTTAACACAAGCTCTCTGTACCTGTAATTGACGAGTAACTCTCTTTCCTTTGAATTGTTCACCAACAAAAGTAGGTTATTATCCACGAATAGTATTGGATTTTCTCTGATGCTTTGACTCGCAAACCTGCAGTATTGCTCTAATATTCTGTTTCCACCGGCATCTTCATTCAAGTGCCAAATTGCTACGACATAACCAAATTCATTGTGTGTATGAGCGAGGAGTGCAACTTTTTCCTTGTGGGTTAGTAAATTGTGAACGGTATATATTGCACCTACTGGAATAGACACCTCGCTAAATGATTCATCTTCAACACTGTAACATAAAACAGACTTGGGTGTAGCATAGCTATCTCCCGTACCAGTTATCCAATACGCATGACCATTATTAAAAACAGAGTTAGGGTCAATTTTTTCTACACCAGGGAGACAATCAACGTAGTGAAACCATGTAGAACGCCTTGAACAATATCTAGAGAAAAAAAACGTAGGCATCAGCTATGTCCCTTTTGCACATATGTATGATTGTGTATGCATCTGAGTTTGGTACATGACCGAAACCATATACTGGGAAATACGATCTACTGTGGTCCCTGTGGGGGTCGTAAATTTCTCTAGAGTATTGTGTTGTCGGATTCCATACCAAAAGTCTTGTGTCGTCTTGTTCACGGGAGAACTTGAAACATATGTTCCCGTTTGACACTCCCACAATACGAAACCACCCATGGATGCCAACTCCGAAAGGTTGCTGAACATGCACTTCTTCTCCAGAAGCAGCATTCACTATATATAGTGAATATGAACCCATTAACAGTAGTGAGTATCCAACATGAAACAAAACATGTTGATCTAACACTTTCTGCCTTCGCATGTGTTGTATGCATGTCTCTGGTTGGCGTAGCTGTCGGTGCCAGAATTTATTCAAGCACATACATCTCCCTACAGCTTTGGCACTACTTTGCAGGAAGATTTCTTGTAGCAGTTCATCCGGAATAATCGGCAAGGGAAGTTGGAATTTAGTCATTTTACTAGACGCGCGTTTCGTAGTCTTGGTTTTCGGTTGTGTTTATTTTGTAGTTTTTGTATGGTTGAAGTCTGTTGCTCTCTTTTAAGTAATGAACCTAAATTTCTCTAACTTATTAATTGTGTGAGATGTTGCATTCAACGAGAATTGATGTGGCAGAATATTGTATTTACCGGTGTTATCGTAACCAGTTTGAACTAGGTGTTGTGTACCATTAAATTTGTCTTGTCTACCAAAGTTTTTGCCTATCCTAGTAAATAAATTCCGTTGGAATTCCAACATACTCCAATAAGCTTATCTTTGATTTTTTGTTTATTTAGTTTGAAATTAGAAGCAGCCGCCAATTTTCCCTATGTGTCTTGCATGTGTATTTACCTTATCTTGCTAAGTTTTATTTTGCTAATATAGTCACTCATCTGTTTACTTGATTTCCAATATTGTTGGCCTTATCACACCATTACAACCCCTCATCCTAAAGAAAACCATGTTACTCCCAATTTAATCATTTCCGCAGATTCAGCATAAAGTATTTCCAATACCTAATTAGGATGTTACCAGTTACCACTGCCACACCCTCATCCATGTAGCCACAGGAAAACAACAGTCAAGTTTTCCACATGAAAAAGTATTTGTTATCAAATTTTCTTACAAATAATGACTGGAATAAAAAATTCTTCTGATGGTAGACTTGTGTGAGAGTTGATAAAAAATAAACCAATAGATGTATATACATTAACAAAATAACGATTTTCAACACGATAATTTACATTCAGAAAATCAAAGCTATTACACAGAATACTAATCGAAGATGTCCACAAAAGTAAACATGTACATATAGACATGGCTACCGAAATACTATTACAAAATATTAGTTCACCAATAAACCTTAAACAAATTAATTTGTCATGTTCTGTCCTACGATGATGGTGTTCTCTGGTTCACAGACGAGTCGGAAGAGTCAGATGGCGAATTTCTTCCATACCTCCTACTAGGTCCTGCGATTGCCCTCCTACTAGGTCCTGCCACTGCACCTCCCCCCTGTTGACGGCGGTTGAACCTGCAGTAATTTTGGAAAATTTATTATACAACAATGAATATAAAAAAGGCTGTAAATTTACTTTCCTAAGTAAACAAGTTATTGTTACCTTGACTCGTGAGAACGCGGTGGTGAACCTTGTTGCCTCCGATGCTGCCGGCGTAATAACCTTTCGGTCTCAAACGCAGCCACCTGTGCATCCTTGTTGAAGTGTACCTTGCATCTGTCCGCCAGCCACTGTTTGATTTGGTCCGGCAATACATTGGAGGCATATATCTCATCAACGGCTCTGGGCATTTCTTTCGAATGAGTATTGTCCCATGCAAGCATGTAGAAGATACCCCAACCTACGTAACTGAGTTCCAGAATAAGCCGTGAAGTTGGTCAATAGAGAGATCTTATCCTCCCTATGTCGGCTGCTTTGATCCAGTACTTATCATCGTCTCTGTTTGGGTTGATATGGAGACAATTGTCTTGTCTGTCTATGAAGTAGAGATCACTGGTTGTGAAGAACGAAAAGTTCCATACAATGTGCTGTGGAAACCTTACATCTTCCTATAGTCAGAGAAACAAAATTAGATGTTAAACAGATTTTGAAAAGAATTAGATAAAAAAACGTAAAAAGAAGTAGCGTCTGCGGCATCTGAAATAAACTTACATCTGTTGGGAATAGGTTTAAGACGAAAGTCTGGTCAGGGCATCTTCTTACGTTCCTTAAGGCATTGACGTAACTAGCCACCACGAACCAAAAAATGAAAAGTCAGCATTGTTAAAAATAAGAAAACATGGAAGGACAGAACCGAAAGTTGAGAAGTAATCAATGTTAAAAAGAACAAACCATGCAAAGACAGATGGTCATGTGTGTGAAAAAAAATTGAACAAAAAGCAGATAATAGTTATATGCTTACCGAAATTCTGGATCCATCTTTGTTTGCTAAGATTAGTGACTAGTTTATGAAGTTGATAGGCATGGTGAGTGAATTAGAAGAGGGTTTAAAATGTTGTTGTCAAATGATTTTTTTTAGGAAGTCAAGTTTTACTTTTAAAGAGGGTAAAACCAAACGTCACACCGGTTGGATATGAAGTTGAAGGGATATCTTGAAGCCATCCATTAGGATTCAAACCTCATCACTAATCAAACCTTTTCGAAAATCTAAACTGAATAATAAATACACATAATAAACTCTATTTGAATTGTATTACTCTTATTTTGGTAAAGGTAAATGTAGTTTAATAACCATTCATTGGTATACGTATCACTAAATGAATAAACATAACGAAGGTTACACAAAATAAAATAAAAAAAATATAATAAGTTTAATCTTGTGTTTATATTTAGGTAAATTATTGAAATCATGTTTACTTAATTGATTTACAAAATATAGGAAATCATCCAAACCTTTTTTTATTAACATAACAAAATGTGGTGTTCCATTCAAAAATTAACATAAAGTACTTCAAATAACATAATAATAATTTTTACGACCCAGTAGCTTTTTCTCAATCAGTAAGCGCAACACAAAACCTAAATCAAAAATTAACATAAAGTACTTCAAATAACATAATCAGAATAAGTTATTGCAAGCATTAAAGTATTAAAAGTCTATGCAATGGACACAACTATTTTAATGCCTTAGGTATAAATAACTCAGAGCATATTTCTTATCCCCTTAACCAATTGCTCTTCCTTTTTAGATATTTCGTTGTAGTATTTCTTTGCTGCCTCAAGGACTTCCTGGGATTTCAAATTGAACGGATTCATGACCAGATCAATAGCCAGCCGTAATCTAGTGCTTTCATTTACCTAAGCGAAAAAAAAAATTCAGACGCATAGGTTAGATTAAAATTTTGAGATAATATATGAAACCATGAAACCAATTTTATTTTATAATTACCTTAATATTGTAGTTACTCCTCCATTGGCACTCCCTCATCCAGATTGTCATCCAAACTCCACAATCATTCCTTGTATATTTAAAAAAAGTTTATTGAAGTCTATAACCAACTTAATTTCTAAGGGTACATTATCATAGCAGATGGAATGGTACTGTAAGAAATATTATCTTCCTTAACCAAGGCTGGCAAGAAAAGCAATGTATAGCACAATAACAACGTCAATAAATATGTTAGCGGTCTCTTTTAGTTGTGCAAAAGGAAAATTTTTTCATCACACGTTAGCAAATTCATTGATGTCTCTCAGTAATTCAGAATTCAACAAGCAATAAAAACTTATAAGGTTTCTTACGAGTCATCATTTTGCTCGCCAATCTCTGCAGGGTGTATTATAGGATATTCCGAAATTACTGGTCTGTGTGTTGTTTGGTTAGCATAGAAGGTCGAGTCATCAAGCATCTCCTCAATAAACAGTGCCTGTAATCAAAGTAAAATTTATTTCAAGTGTCAAGTCTGCTGCCTGTTCAAGCAATTTAGAATTTATTTCCGCCTATTAGAAATTTTGAAACACTACCATTAGCTTCGCACAACGACGATGCTTGGTTCTGCTTGAGATGCATGGTTTAGAATCCAGTAATATTAGGTGTCTTTTTTCAATGTCAATTACAAGCAGGTACCAGTGCATGTTATCCTCATTCATTGGAACAAAAATCTAACAAAAAAATACACAAATAAGTTATATTGGAATAAGCATTCTTTACTTACATTATCATATATTACGATAATTAAATTAGAAACTTACCTTGCATAACGATTCAAACTCTCCTATGTATTCCTCAGCGTAATAGCGTTTCAAAGTCTTTGGGGAGTGAGTCCAATTAAGGGCAAATTGCTGAAATTTGATTTTTCGTGAACATGTATAAGATCAATGGAAACCAGGAGATGGAGAATCTCTTAATGGTTTTCACTCACCGAAAATGTAGTGGGTAAAAACCACAAGCAGGGAAAACCGATGTCCTTGCGTGCATCACACATGAGCATGCTTGATGTCAGGTTTATGATCTGCTTTATCGTTCGTTGTTTGACGGCCAATAAGAAAAAATATAAACATATATTCCCTTATTAAAATTATTTTATATGTTAGGAATTTTATTTATGAAATTAACGAATGCTAATGACTGAAAAATCCATACCTCGTCCACCAATGGTTTGTTTGGCAGTAGAGTATACATGACTCTCCTATTAGCGTGCCACAAGTTTGTCTGTGAGATTATCTCTGAATTCAATTCTTCATCCTCCAGATCTGAACCAAAGACGTAGGTTACGACTGAAACTTCGTCCTTGCACAGTGCCATATCAGCTGGAGGACGGAACAGAATAGGTGTCCACTGATAAAACGAAAACTAAGCCGTTAGTTATTAATAGTTAATTAGAACAACAAATCTTTAACACTTACTTAACATGATATAACCCACCGCAGGTATCTTTGCGGTTTCCTTCGCTAGTGGCAATTTTCTGTCAGCCGGGTTGAAGTAGCTAACATATACAGCCTTGTCTAAGCCACTCGTTATAACTGGTTCTGTAGCTGTCTTCTTTCCAGTACCATCATCGCTGAACAAACTTCGGCGAATAACATAATCATCTGGCGGTGTTTGTTCACACTTTGGAGACATTGAACAACACTTTGTAGCTATATGCAATATTGAATCTGCGGCTTGATGAATGCTGGACATGTTGGATCTAATCTTCTTGGAGGAATCCAGATTCCTCTCAAGAGTACCGGATGGCATGCTGAATCCGCTCATGATAACAGGCATTACTGTAGGGTTGAAGTTATCGGGCGGACCATTCCAAAGATTAATCGTTTGTGGCATAGTTCCAAACACAGGATAACACGTCTTGGTCTGGGAAGCAATCAGGTTTGAAAGTGTATTCATCATCGTCGACATTTGCGTTACCACTTCTTTTAGGGAACATTCTACGACTGTAGTTTTACCGAAGTCGTCGCCTATCTCTTTGCCGGCTCCACCGTTAAAATTTACATGTAGTCGCTGGTCATGCATGGTGCTTCCTCGGATACTATGAAAAACAAAACTAAAAAATATGAATACTTTATATTCGGAATCGGTTTAAAAATTCATTACTAGTTTGTCGAAATATAATTTAATTCTAACCTTGATGACAGTTCTATCACTTCCTTGTCGACAACTTTTCTTGAGATTTTTCTACTTTGTTCCATTTTGGCTTCGTCGTCTCCCTTTTCTATTTTTTGTGTTGAGCGTCGCTTCCCTCTGGCAGCCATTGGGTGTTTTAGTTGTTTAATTTTTTTATTAAAAAAAAACATGAAAAATACTGCAACATGTACAGTTAATGAGTTGCACTCCACTAGCAAGCACAATTTCTTAAAAGAATAACAAACATGGTAGGTTGTCCCTACTATTCAAAGGAGTTTTGACAGCTGATTGATATTTGGTTGTAGACCTCTAATATATAAGGCAGTTTATGTATCCAGTTTATATTCCTAAAGTTTTGCAAAAAAATAATTTACATAAAACTCTTTTTTCTGATTGGTAAAAGATAAGGCTCCAACCTTTTTTTTTATTTTTATTTTTGTTGAGTCGAAGTCTCCATCTTTTGGAACTACTTGAAGTTATTCAGCTCAATACATTAGTTTATTTACATTGATGTAGTCAAAGCTAATAAAAATTTTCTGGTAACCGTCTATTTTTTTCTTTAACCAATCGGTTACTGGAAGATTTGTTTTAATTTTCGTAATGAATGCTTGTCTCCATTAAGTTTAATCAATTACTTCTCATAAAGTAATATGCTCATATAACAGAATTGTGTTTGTTGTTATCTCTTATTATCACACACCCGGTCAAAGATTTAGTCCACAACAAAGTTTAATGCGACGGCTGAACACTCGAAAAGGTTAGTATGAAAATAATACACGTATTTGCTGATAGCTCGAGAAAAGGGAAATTTTTTTTCCATTTCCTATGAGTTATATTCCTTTTCATTAACTATGTGTATAACATTACCTGTCTCCCACACACTTCTTTGATTTTTCGTTTGTCATGGACACTCATCATCTAATTTATTGCCTAATGACTTTTTTGCTTTCCACCTTTAGGCCCGTTGCCTATTACTTATAGGAGACTGAACTTCCCATCCCTCATCGCAAAGCACTTCCTTCCCCGAAAGAAAATAACGAAACTTACAACTAACTATTAGTAATGTGTTTGGAAATTTTTTAGTATAATTGATAGTAGCATAACATTGATTCTACTCACTATAAAACTGGAACCATTAACTCGAAGACCTTATACCTAGTCACTAAACAGTACATATTGAACCGTACGCATTGAACCGGAAATCGACAAACCATAAACCATAGGCACGAACCCATTCAATCTAAAACATAGTAACTAGTCCGTGAACCCTAGCCCGTACGCATTGAACCGGAAACTGGCAAACCGTAAACCATAGGCACGAAACCATTCACTATAAGACCTAACGACCAAACCGTGAACCCTAAACCGTACATATTGAACCAGAAATCGCCAAACAATAAACCATTGGCACGAAATCATTCACTCTAAGACCTAGTCACTAAACCGTACACACTGAACCGTATGTATTAAACCGGAAACCGGCAAACCATAAACCAGATACACGAAACCATTCATTAAAAGACCTAGCGATCAAACCGTGAACCCTAAACCGTAAACATTGAACATAAACCATAGGCACAAAACCATTCACTATAAGACCTAACGACCAAACCGTGAACCCTAAACTGTACACATTGAATGGGAGACCGCAAAACAATAAACCATGGGCACGAAACCATTCACTTTAAGACTTAGTCACTAAACCGTACACATTGAACTGTACACATTGAACCGGAAACCGGCAAACCGTAAACCATATGCACGAAACCATTCACTATAAGACCTAACGACCAAACCGTGAACCCTAAACCTTACACATTGAACCGAAAACCGCCAAACCGTAAACCATAGGCACGAAACCATTCATTATAAGACCTAGTCACTAAATCCTACACATTGAAGCAGAAACCGCCAAACAATAAACCATGGCCACGAAACCATTCACTATAAGACCTAACGACCAAACTGTGAACCCTAAACCGTACACATTGAACCAGAAACCGCCAAACAATAAACCATTGGCACGAAACCATTCACTCTAAGACCTAGTCACTAAACTGTACACATTAAACCGTACGCATTGAACCGAAAACCGGCAAACCATAAACCATATACACGAAACCGTTCACTAAAAGACCTAGCGATCAAACCGTGAACCCTAAACCGTAAACATTGAACCGGAAACCGCCAAACCATAAACCATAGGCACAAAACCATTCACTATAAGACCTAACGACCAAACCGTGAACCCTAAACCGTACACATTGAATGGGAGACCGCCAAACAATAAACCATGGGCACGAAACCATTCACTCTAAGACTTAGTTACTAAACCGTACACATTGAACTGTACGCATTGAACCGAAAACCGGCAAATCGTAAACCATATGCACGAAACCATTCACTATAAGACATAACGACCAAACTGTGAACCCTAAACCTTACACATTGAACCGGAAACCGCCAAACCATAAACCATAGGCACGAAACCATTCATTATAAGACCTAGTCATTAAATCCTACACATTGAACCGTACAAATTGAAGCAGAAACTGCCAAATAATAAACCATGGCCACGAAACCATTCACTATAAGACCTAACGACAAAACCGTAAACCCTAAACCGTACACATTGAACCAGAAACCGCCAAACAATAAACCATTGGCACCAAACCATTCACTCTAAGACCTAGTCACTAAATCGTACACATTGAACCGTACACATTGAACCAGAAACCGGCAAACCATAAATCATATACATGAAACCGTTCACTAAAATACCTAGCAATCAAACCGTGAACCCTAAACCGTAAACGTTGAACTGGAAACCGCCAAACCATAAACCATAGGCACAAAACCATTCACTATAAGGCCTAAGGACCAAACCGTGAATGCTAAACCGTACACATTGAATGGGAAACCGCCAAACAATAAACCATGGGCACGAAACTATTCACTCTAAGACTTAGTCACTAAACCGTACACATTGAACTGTACGTTTTGAACCGGAAACCGGCAAAACGTAAACCATATGCACGAAACCATAAACCATAGGCACGAATCTATTCAATCTAAAACATAGTAACTAGTCCGTGAACCCTAGCCCGTACGCATACCGGAAACCGGCAAACCGGAAACCATAGGCACGAAACCATTCACTATAAGACCTAACGACCAAACCGTGAACCCTAAACCGTGCACATTAAACCAGAAACCGCCAAACAATAAACTATTGGCACGAAACCATTCACTCTAAGACCTAGTCACTAAACCGTACATATTGAACCGTACGTATTGAACCGAAAATCGACAAACCATAAACCATATACATGAAACCATTCACTAAAAGACCTAGCGATCAAACTGTGAACCCTAAACCGTAAATATTGAACCGAAAACTGCCAAACCATAAACCATAGGCACAAAACCATTCACTATAAGACCTAACGACCAAACCGTGAACCCTAAACCGTACACATTGAATGGGAGACCGCCAAACAATAAACCATGGGCACGAAACCATTCACTCTAAGACTTAGTCACTAAACCGTACACATTGAACTGTACGTATTGAACCGGAAACCGGCAAACCGTAAACCATATGCACGAAACCATTCACTATAAGACCTAACGACCAAACCGTGAACCCTAAACCTTACACATTGAACCGGAAACCGCCAAACCGTAAACCATAGGCACGAAACCATTCATTATAAGACCTAGTCACTAAACCATACATATTGAACCGTACACATTGAAGCAGAAACCGCCAAACAATAAACAATGGCCACGAAACTGTTCACTATAAGACCTAACGACCAAACCGTAAACCCTAAACCGTACACATTGAACCAGAAACCGCCAAACAATAAACCATTGGCACGAAACCATTCACTCTAAGACCTAGTCACTAAACCGTACACATTGAACCGTACGCATTGAACCGGAAACCGACAAACCATAGACCATATACACGAAACCATTCACTAAAAGACCTAGCAATCAAACCGTTAACTCTAAACCGTACACATTGAACCCAAAACCGCCAAACCATAAACCATAGGCACGAAACCATTCACTATGACACCTAACGACCAAACCGTGAACCCTAAACATTACACATTGAACCGGAAACCGCCAATCCATAAACCATAGGCATGAAACCATTCACTATAAGACCTAGCGATCAAACCATGAACCCTAAACCTTATACATTGAACCGGAAATTGCCAAACCGTAAACCATAGGCATGAAACCATTCATTATAAGACCTAGTCACTAAACCGTACACATTGAACCGTACACATTGAACCGAAAATCGGCAAACCATAAACCATAGACACGAACCATTCACTAAAAGACCTAGCGACCAAACCGTGAACACTAAACTGTACACATTGAATGGGAAACCGCCAAACAATAAACCATAGGCACGAAACCATTCACTCTTAGACCTAGTCACTAAATCGTACACATTGAACCGTTCACATTGAACCCAAAACTGCCAAACCATAAACCATAAACCATTCACTATAAGACCTAACGAATAAACCATGAACCCTAATTGTTACACATTGAACCGTATAATTTGAACCGTACACAGTGAACCGTGAACCCTAAATTGAACACATCGATATCACTAAAACTCAGTTTTGGTTTAAAGTTGCTTAAGCTAAATAACTTGGTATGATTCATAAAATATGGGGAGGTTTACCCAATTTAATTTCAATTTCTCCTTATTAGATAAAGTTATCGCATGTTCTATTTCAAGAAGAAACTATAAACCGCACCTAGTGGTATCCATAATACCATATACCTGTATACCACGTAATTAAGGCCATTAAATAATATTCCAATTAACTAGGTGATGGTTAGTCTAGGACTACGAGCAAGAACATGGTGCAATAAAGTGGAGACCATGCTGCATGCGTACAAGAAGGAGGCAATGAGTTGGTGGTCTACGCATAAAAAACTACAACTACAAACTATATGCTTACAAATTCTACCCCATACAACATGGATACTAGAAGAAAGCCCTCAAGCATGGCAATCTAATGTTTAGAAATGTTTCATGGAATCGATCGAACTGCATTCAGGATGCTGACACAAGTCCTTCACCGTGAAGTTAAACAGTCCTTGATGGTCATGGCATTTCTACTGTCAATGGAGACCATGGGACTGAGTGGTATTGTGCAAACAGCCATAAAAAAGGAAGGCTGGTTTATGAACAGTCTTTCCAAGGAATGTGTCATCTGTTTGCAATGCCTACTATCTTCGGAGTTCTCAGGGGTTGTGGAGAAATCCAGAAAACTCGAAACCCTCAGACACATGCTGAAAACTGAGCTCACCTTATACCAGGTTCATAGGATGAGATCCGTCCTCCTAACGATAATTTTCGATACCCTCTCAAACATTTGCTCTAGAATTCTAGGCGACATAACAATGGATGCCGTGTGGTTGGAGTATCAGAGGAATCCTAAAAGACTATTGGGTTTCAACACACAAGACCAGTGCATATCAGTTGCACCAGAGGCATCGAGTAGACATAACAATGGCCGAGGATTGCATATGCAACAAGGAGGAAGGCAAACTGAGCAAGATAAGAGAAAGCAGAAGTACGTCTGCAAGGAGCTGGATGACGCGGAATGTCCAAAGACACTGACCGTATGCTTCGGTCGAGAGTCCATGCCCACTGCAGATGGCATTGCTGAGTTTTTCTGCAACTTGTTTGGTCATGTGGTTCAAAGGGTGACAGTCATGCCTCGGAGGGACAAAGACTCGGGTGATTTTGCTTTCATTCTTTTCAACGACGCATCTATCCCGCGCATTATCATAGGGGACAAAAATGTTGTTCATCATACCATACAAGGCATGAAAAGTTGGATCAGATGGTGGACATGAACACATTATCGCTGTGTGAATTAGTCTACAATAGACGATAAAGGTTAGTGTCATTTTTTCAAAATAATTTAGTTACACTAGAATCTTTACTTGTTAAGGGAGCTGATTTATACGTTATATGGTCATTTTTTATATCCAAGTTAAATTATCTTTCCATGTTACCGGATTTTGTTGATAAAATCTTGATCAATCTGGTTCCTTATTCGGCTGTGGTCATGAAGTTTAAATTGGAAATAACAAACCCTATGACCATTAATTAAGTTCATGTCGTTTGGAGTCCTTCACCATACACCTCCCAAACATAAGATATTATGATGTACTTGAACTTGTTGGGACTAACGTAGGAGACATACCAGGAATGTTTTTTGGAAATATATTAGTTGAATATCACATTTTTTAGTTGGACATTTTGAAATCGGACTGGTGTATGTGGCAGACACTTTGTGTATAAGTTTTTAGTTTTTTTCGTGGGCCCTAAAGCTGTTGTTAGAAAAAAAATCTTTCTAAAACATAAAGGATTATACACTATGTCCAAAAATTCCAATTGAAATTTAAGTGGGCCAGTGACAATGTACTTGTTTTGGAACTCTAGTACGTTTCGTTTTTTTTTAGCTTTTTAAAACCCAAAACCGGGAGAGTGCCCCAATTAACAAATAACAAAGTGAAGAAATCAAATAAACCCAACATTCTTGAGGGAATACAATATTGTGACAATGATTTTGTTATGGCCACAAAAAAATCTTAAACAAGAAGAATAGCTAAACCTCTAAAATTCTTTTTATGGCAAAACTGATTGTTTAACAGTTAACATGAAATTTTTTTTCTGTTAAATGCTTAACCTAATCAATTGTTTTCCCACATACTATTGTTATCATATATGATATGTGCAAACAGTATCATTTGCATTCAGTAGCATTGTATTTGCATTCAGTAGCAGTCACTGTTTGGTCGATACACTGCTTATAACCAAACGTAGTCTCAATAAAATAGAATGCAAGATATGCACCATAAATACAAACCATAGAATATCACAACTGGTCACCAAATGTCAAACACAGAACATCACATACAAAATAACACATTCGGAATAACATTTTGATTAATTACACTACACAGGAAATTTTAAAGGTCTGCATAAATCTGTTAAGTCGACCCCTGGTTGACGGACGAGTCAGGAGAGGTCTTGGGTCGCTGTCGCTTACTAGGACCTGCCTCAGCCCCCCACCATGTTGCCTCTTGTTTACACTGTAGTTGAGTTAAAAAAATTTAGGCATAAAACATGAAAACGTGAGAAATTAGACCAGAAAATAGTGGTCAGATGTTACTAACCCTGACTGCTGAGTATCGAAATATTGCTGTTGTTGGCTCCGGGGGTGATTCCTAAGGAACATCTCGGTGTGGTAGACTCTAAGTTGGGCTTCTTTGTTGAAGCAAGCACCGCACACCGAAGCTAAGCGTTGTATAATATGTTCAGGCAACACCTTCGATGCATACAGTTCATCAACGAAACACGGAGGTTCATCTTTCCGGTTAATGTCCCTGACGATCATGTAGAATACTCCCCAGCCAACATACCTAAGCTCCACACTCAGCAAAGAACATCGTCTATACATGCGTCGTATCCTCCCTAAATCAGCTCCCTTAATCCAAAACATGTCACTGTCTCTCTTGGGCGTGATGTGGAGGCAATTGTCTTGAGTGTCTATTAAATAAAGATCAGTGGTACTGTACCACTTGAATAGATTCACGATATTACGTGGAAATTCAACATCATCCTGTGGCGGAACAAGACAAAACCATGGCAAGTTAGTTTTCCAAATGTTTTTTAACAGAATCATAACAACGAAAGAAGGAAAAATTGTGGATATATGTACATCTGTTGCAAAGAGCCCGAAGACATAAAACTGGTTGTACGATTGTTGTATGTTCCTTAATGCATTAACATACCTAACCAACATGAAGAAACAACAACAAATAAAACATAGGGAACCGAAACCTAAAAGAAGGGAATAGCCAAATATTTTGTGACTCTTTATTTACTTATTCTCTTGCATGCAGTTATTTAAATATGCTCGATTTTATTCTTTACAGATACGGCTGCTATCAAAGGAGGTAGTAAAAATTGAAGAAGATGCTTACTGGAATCCAAGCTCCATTCTTGTTTAATTACTTCGAAGATGGCTGTGGTTGAAGGGAGGGAGATGCCAAGGAAGTGTTCAGACGAAGAATAGTTGATTAATGAGTGTAACTTTTTTTCTGTTCAGTTTTTTTGCTATGTTACTATGTTAGTTGAGAATTTATTAAACCTTTTAATGTAAAATTAATCCAAACGTCGAATCAGTGGTAGAGGGTACTTATTATTAGCCAACTCTATGTTATCCTAATTATTGGAAAACGTAAAATATCCTTTAATTGATTGATTATCAAAATATTTTGGAAATGTGTCGTTTATAAATGTGCAGAGATCCCCTTTAATTGAATCAGAAAATGTTTTCAAAATGGAATTGTTATCCATTACTAATACACGTTGTTGTTAAATACTATTAGGTATCAAGAAAGCAAGTAATCAAATGATTTCAACATTTTAACTTACCCAGTTACTTTTGCCTCAAACATGAAAGATTTTTTTAGTTTTATGTAGGTTAATAATTTTCATTGAAGAATTTAAATTTAAACACTAATAGTTATCAAAATAGGTAGTCACAGGCATTTAAAAAAAGAAAAAAGATACCCAGTAATCAAATTATTTAAAAAATTGAATTTAAATTTAAAAATTTTAAAACGTTTGTTTTGAGTTTCTACCAGTTATATTTTAATCTAGCATTAATTTTGCTAGTAACAAATGTTGAAGAATTTAATTTTCAAAGGAAATAGTAGTAGTTACGTATAAACCGATTTATTAAATTAATTATTTTATTTAAGTCATAAAATGTGTTCCAACAACTTTGCAAACATTAATTAGGTTAATAGCAAACAATTAATAATTTCATTTTCCTAGGATTTCTTTTTTTTTGGGAGGTAAATTAAATTTTATTTAGTTTTTCGTTGAAAACAGGAATCGATGGAGAGGGATTTACGGAGAGTTATTGGGATAGAACGGAATATTTATTGGAGATTATCGAAAAACGCAAGGTTTTAATAGCTAAATTAAAATTTCAATTTTTTTTAAACGCCGCGTTTTAATCCCTTATTTTTTACTTTATATTTTTTTTTCATTCACAAGCGTGTAACATAAGTATCTTTCAGTAATCATTATTCACTTTCCATCTTCCTTCACAAAACACTCCTCATAGTAACCCCAACCTAACACACAATTTGCTGCTGAAGGTATCGACTCCAACAGCTTCGTCTCGGAGAAAATGTCAAACAAGGTAAAACTCTATCCTAACTCTTCTCCTGATAGTGATCGGTTGTTAATCATCATCTGCATGTAGTGTCAATGTAATAAAAATGTAATCGTTGTAAAATCAAAATAAGACAGTTAACCTTTTTTAAATGAATGGGTGACTGATTTGGGTTTCTGATTTGTTCGTCTGAAAAGGATTTTATGCATTTAGATTTGATTAAGATTGTTCTGTTAAAGATTCAATAGATCACGACAGTAAACCATTTCAACAAAATATAGTTGCACTGTATGTGGAAAAATTGAACCACTTTGTTTCCAATTCCAAAAACATGCATGTGTGTTGATTTTAAATCAAAAGATTCAACTGTATGAGTTTTTTTAAATGAACTCTGATTTTGTTCCTTTTTGAACTTGATCACTGTGTGACACTTGCCATAGATGACGTCTTCGAAGGACAAGGGTAAGAGAGTGCAAGTGATGGATCACGGTACCACACAGAACTACAAGTTGAGGTTTCTGAAGCCAGTAATAAGCCCATCAATGTTCAAACTGGTAATTAACATCCCTTGACTACACACCTCTTAATTTTAAAGTTCTTGCAATGCTATTGATGTTTTGACAGAACTTGACCTATGTGTAACAGTCATTACCTATAACTCCCGATGAGCTACCAAACCGTACCCCCTACCTGGACCTGGTTGTGCCTGACGGAAGGAATAACCCCTGTCGGTGCTTCTGGACGCAACTCCAAAGTGGCAAAATTGCATTGACTCGTGGCTGGGAGGAGTTCTACCAGATGTACAAAATCAATCTGGACTCCATGCTATATTTCACACATAAAGGAAACTCCAATTTCCAAGTCCGGATTTTTGATTTTGGTGGCATTGAGAATTCATACCAACTCCGTGATCCTGAAGAACCACCATATGTAAGGACTGGTAATTATAAAATTGCAAAGTGTATCAACGTCCCTCCATCAGCCAGTGCTAGAGCGGTTGCCGCAAAGGTCAAAAGCAAGTGGCCTTTTTTTGTGATGGACCTAACTGCTCGCATGATGTCGTCGCGATTGTTGGTAAGCGTTAAGTTGTTGCAACATTTTGGTTGAAATATTATTTTACTGAAGAAAGCATTAAATTAGCTAATACTAACTGAAAATTCTTGTGTTATAATCAGCTGAACGTCCCTCATCTCAGTCACTTCACTGGTCAGAGGCACCCTATCATCCTCACACATGGCCACATACAGGTCGAAGCTACATATACAAGGTACAGTGGAAAAAGGGATGGTAGCTTCGGCGTTATTTCTGGAGGATGGGAGAACTTTGCTTCATTGTGCAACTTCAAGCCAGGTGGTGTGGGGGTCTTCGAGGTGATATCAAATGAGCCAGTGACGATCATCCAGGTTCGATGCAGATAGGATGCATAAGGATGAGTAACTGAAGGCGTAATCCCCTGTGTTTGACCTCTTTGTCCATATCATGCTAAGACTTTTCCCGTAGGTTTAGGAAGTATTATATGTTTCTTGCTTGTTGAACAATTATATTGACTTTTTTTGGGTGTTATTAAGTTGAAAACAAATTTCGGTATTAACTAAAACAGATTCGCATTCCCAAATATTATAGGTTTCTATTCGTTTTTTAATTGACTTTTCCATTTTAACTTGATTGGACAAAAATTAGTTTTCCAAGTACAAATGGCAGAGTTGCCTTATTTTTTTTTTTTGAAGTAATGCCAGAATAAATTGATTACTTTGTTGGCCTTTACAAAAAAAAAATCTGGCCCAATCGGTGAGGAAGACAAGAAAACCTCATATTTTTGTAAATGAAACTCTCTTAATATGTTGGGTATTAAATTGACCATTTAAAGGGGAATTTTTTTTTTTAAATTGGTTTTCTTGGACCTTAAAATGTTAAAGAAAAAAAAGTAAATCGAGAAAGATGAAAACACCGGTAATGTTTGAAGGAAGCCATATGTCACCAGTTAATTTTTTTTTTGAACTTGGTTTAATGAAAAATGTTTTTCTTTTTGGTACATGAACAGAATATTAAAAACTTAATTCAGCCCAATCAATGAGTAAAATAGCCCAATCGCAGTTTCTTTTAATGACTCAAGGATGGGTAATTTATTGTAGTTGGGCTTGGATCTCAGCTGGGTTCCAGGTCTAGCGTGGAGTGTGTACTTTTTTTTTTATTTCTTAAGGTCCTTAAGCAGATGTAATCAGAGGGTGATCCAGAATCATAAACAAAGTAGGTAACTGCATACTTTGATATCATCATACTATCACCTCAGCCATATCATGTTTGTGGTGGCTTCTACCTTTAAGGCGTTCAACCCTATATCTTCATCGTAAGAACTCCTTCGTTTTTCCTTCGATTAACATGTTTGACTTTGTACATTATAAGTTATAAGGATCTGTGTGTTTCTCATTTGCTTTTTTTTTTTAATCACCTTGAAATCAGATGGACAGGTGTTGAAACATTGGAAACTATACGGAGAAGGTTGTGTCCAATGCGAAAAGAAATTGATGAAGAACCTAATACCCAAAGACTACAGGATTCGTAGCAGTTTGGTGGATCTCTTTATTTTCGGGTATGTGAATATTTGATTTCTTTGCTTCAATGAATACGAAATTTTTGTATATGTTATTTTTGGCGTCGTTGTTTGTGCAACTAGGTTGATTTTTAAGTCATTTTTTAGGCCACCTAATTATATCCAGAAACACTAACGGATGAGGTACATGCGAACAATAGTGAAGATGATGGTCAATAACCTTTGCTGCTGCATGAAGGATGTATGAAGTCTCGATATACCCATACTGGAACACATGTAAGCTTAAGATCCAGCTATTATACAATGCTCGGACCCGTTTTCCTTCCGACCACTACAGATGAATCGGTACGTAATATTGTATTTAGCTTTGTCTATGCTGTTAGAAAATAAGCTATTAAAATTTTGTCTGACGCAAACCTAATAAAAGGGGATCTGTTTTATACTATGAAATTTGAATTCGTTGGAATTACCAAGCGGAAATGAAATAAACGCAAAGGAGAGTAAGAATGAAGAGGTTAGCGTTTGGTTAAATGAATGTTTGGTATAGAGTTCTCAAGTTACAGGGACTAAAGTCTGAGTATTTTTGTGGTATGTACGTGTTAAGGTCAATCCTAAGTTAAAATTCGTGTGTGATCCATTAATGTGACTCAGAGGTCGATTATTCCAGTTTGTCGAATTTCCGTCACAATCACTGCCGTGTTGGAAATGATTTTTCGATTCGCACGTTTGCAATCGTAACAAAAAATTTCTCAAACTACAATAATCGATCGCTGAGATACTAGATTGAATCACCATTGAATTGTAATTGGATTAACTTGTACTCTTAAAAACTACAAAATATCCATGCTTCAATCCTAGTATCTCATTAATTCTGTGCCAACCTTCATTTAACCAAACAATGATATCTTCTTTCATGCTCCATTTTCCTTTTATTTTATCTCCGGTTGGTAGTTCCAACGATATCAGATTTCATGGTTGTCTATGACCTGCGTTACAAAGCACGAACTAGCAACTGATTTTGTTTTACTAGTAGTTGCTTAATATTAATTAACGCAGAATATCATTTTGGAAATTATTCTAACACATTCTCAACTACATGCATGAGGGGTGATCCATAATCGTAAACGAAGTAGGCCACCGCATACTTTAATATCATCATCCTATCTCCTCAGCCCTATCATGTTCGTGGTGGTGAGTACCTTTCGGGCGTTCAAGTGCAAATCTTCATCGTAATAACTCATTCATCTCCCCTTGGATTAACATGTTTGACTTTGTACATTATAAGGTATTAGGATCTGTGTGTTTCTCGTTTGGTGTTTTTTTTAAATCAATTTGAAATTAGATTCAAATGTATGAAACATTGGAAACACCACGGAGTAGGTTGTGTCCACTGGGAAAGGAAATTGATGAAGAACCTAAAATCCAAAGGCTAAAGAGTAAGTAGCAGTTTTGTGGATCCTTTTTTTAGATTTATTGAATTAATTGATTTTTTTGATTCATCTATTGTGTATAGTTGTCGTGCTGAGTTTTCTTAATATCAGGTCATAATAGTCAACAATGTTACGGGTGCTAGATGACTACATTTTGGAAATATTCAAGCTCTCAATCCCAGGAAGCAAAACCCTGCCTATCAAAGTAAAGTCATGCTGTAGTCAAATAGCTGATAACATAGAAAGATTCGCTATTGTTCAACTTAAAGGAAATGTCCGCAGTGTTTCAAACATTTATTATTCCTAATGTTAAATTCTGTCAGTATGTAAGACTCTAACAACTTCAAAATGTTATTGAACCTAATAATCGAAACTATGATATGAGCGAATAAAAATGTGTTTGTGTTTACGAATTTTCTGCTTCATATATCTATATATATTTCAAACTGCTTTCATACACAGTGTGTCATTTCCCCTTAAATAAAATTTTCAATGAATATAGAAAATCCATAATAACAAAGTAGATTCACAACCTCAACGTTACAAAAGAGATTTAAAACCATCTATGAACAATTCAACCTTGGAGACTACAACCCATTCAATCTAATAATTTGGTTGGTAAATCAAATGCACTAAGAAAGGAAAAAAATCAATTAACACAGCTCTATTTTTTCAACTGTATTGCATAACCACAATGGTAGGAAGTCCTTACCCCAAATGCAACCACAATAAACTACAACTAAAATACAGCAATGTAAGCAAAACACATGCATATTATTCAACATTATTGTCATCATAATGGACTAAGTAGGGAAAAAAAATCAATTTACACAACTCTAATTGATCAACTGAATTGGATAATCATAATGGTAGCAACTCGTTACCCAAAAGTCAACCACAATTTACTGCAACGAGAATACAACAATGTAAGCAAATCACATACATATTATTGAACATAATTATCACCCTAATGGACATATTCATAGTTAACGTAAATAACTACAACTTAAAACTCCTCAATACCAAGCAGTGACAAATACATTGCGGTCAGTAAATCAGGATAGATCATGCTTTTAGAACCAATTATACTTGCATTGCACTAAATTCAGAAGACTAATTCCTTCAAATGGTCAAAGTGTCCTATGCATCGACGCGAACAATGCCATGTACGATCCTTGTTTGTTGCCACAAGGCAGTGACGATGGTAACGGATCTCGGACATCGATCTGCACATGTCGTGTGTCACATTTATCATCAATGACATCATTAACGCATTCATAGTTCGTGAATGAATGTCTCTTGTCCTGCTGTGACTCCTTCACATGCTGATAACATCATAATCCCCAATCAGAAACTATAATCATGCATAAAACCATAATAGTCATTCATCGCAAAGTGGTTAAGAGGAGTTTTACACATCACACCTGTGTTAACGAGTAGAGATTTTTATTGAAAACACCATTCGTGGACGCGATGTCAATGGATTCACTGCTTTCATGGAGGCTCCGCTGTTTTATAAATTTTTTTTTAGACAAGAAGAACGAGATCTTCATTAATTTACCCAGTTTATGACACGGAAATTAGATGTTTATATTCAAAAAAATTACCTCAACAAAAGTGTTGTCTTTACCCTTTCGGTTCCTCATACCAGTCGCCGTAAGCTTCCTTGTTCCACCCTTTTTAAAAGGCTGCGCAAACAGAGGAACATTCACATAGTTTAATGGTTTTTAAAGGGACACACACCGAACAAGATTTTCACAGCAGGAGCCTATTTAGAATAAACAAATCGTACCTTGGTATTAGGTCCTGAGTGGTGTTCGAACTTAATTGAGAACGACCTCGAAGAATTAGCAAACCTTTCTGGACTAAAACCTGAGTCCTTGGCTGATGCATTGTCGTATGATCGATCGCGAGGGTTACCTTCCACACTATGCTGCATCAGATCTGGACAGCGCTTGTAGTAATGACTGTACTTGTGGCAATTAGAGCATGCTCTCTTCTTCCTCCAAGAAGACCTCTTGGAAGGGGCTCCTTTGCTTTTGACAACAAAGGGATTGTTGATGCCTTCCACGTTAACATTAGGAGTTGACTTGCCTTGTTTGCGTGACTGTAGGCGGATAACTAAATTGACAAGTTCAGACTGGACTTCATCAAAGTCTGCAAGATCCTTGCAAGCAATATCACACAGCTTGTTGCAATTCGATGCCAATGCTCCAACTCGAAACTTTAAGACCCTTTCGATGTCATCATTCACAGGCATTTCTGTACTAATAAATTCGTTCTTTGCATTCTTTGTCCACCTTTTGTATATCATCGAATCTGGAAACTCAAGTATGTTTTCGAACTTCATGGCACAGAAGATATGACTACAGGGAATACCACGTGATTCAAACAGCTTGCACGAGCACGAGAACAGATTCTTACCTCTATCGACTTCCACCCGTCGATCTTTGGCCGGGTCTCCGAGAGCAGTCACACTGAACTCTACCTTGTCCAAGGTTATGCTTAGTACCGTTATATTCAAAGCCCCTGCCCTCTGAATCTCATAACGAATTTCCTTGAAAATGTTTCGCGTGAAATAACATGATGCAGATCTTTCATATACCTCCAACGAGGTAATCATCACTGGCTCTGAGCACTGAGACTTAAAGTCAGCTATTAATTCGTTGTTTCTATACTCCTTTAAGGCCCTATCCAGGTTATGCATGAAGTCAATGAGGGTGTTCTTGCGATTAACATAAAATCTGATGAGAGAATTTATACCTTCACACTGTGATGTCGTCCTTATGTAACCGAAAAACTTATCCCGAAGGAAACAATGGGACTACATCTCACGAGTTTCGTACGTCTTTTCCATCCAGGTACTGCCAACAAGGTTGTGCTTATCCAAAATGGCTGCCCATCTTCGATCAAAGTCTCTCTGGTCGTTGTTGTCGTATATAAGACCCTTAAAATCGCGCAGGAAATTAGGATTCTTTATATTTTCACATGCATTTCTCTGTAGATGCCATCCGCATAACCGATGGGTCGCATCAGGCAGAACATTCTTGATTGCATCTCGCATGGCAAGGTCTCCGTCAGTTATTACTGCTTTTGGACTTTTCCCACCCATAGCTTCAACAAAAGTTTCCAACAACCACTTATACGTCTCTGTGGTTTCGTCGGATAGTAGGCCGGAGCCGAAGATAACAGTCTGCCCGTGATGATTGCATCCAGAGAAAATGACCAAAGGCTTGTTGTATTTATTCTTCTTGTAGGTTGAATCAAAGGCAACAATATCTCCAAAGCAGTGATAGTCGATAATTGACTGCCCATCTGCCCAAAAAATATGCTCCAGCCTTTCGTCACTAGTGAACGTATACTTTCCAAAGAACAGCGGATCGTTGTTTGACTTGCCAATCAAATAGTTTATTGCCGCATTGGCATCCCCGTTTTTAACTTTTGCCCGACGATAGCGATCGATGTGGTTGTACAAATCTTTTCGTGTGAAGCCAGCATGACGATATCCACCCTTCTGGAATGCAATATACCCCATAATATGGCAGCTCTTGACACCAAAATTATGAAGATTTTCCACTTGGACTCTATCAGTGACAGTTAGACGACAATTGGCCGGTATCAGATGCGCAAATTGGGGTGGCGTCAAATCGTGGTTGTGAGATTCCACAAAACATGATACCTTCCATCTACCGTAGCCGTAGTCAAGCTTTACCCTAAGTCGAGCTGGACACTTGGTTCGCGTTAGTGACCTTGCCTCCCTTGATCTATCATCCATATCAAGATACCTCATATTTCTCCAGCCCTCTTTGTTGCAAACAAGTTGCCTGCTAATGATTCTACCTTGATTATCCCTAACCACGTCGTCCTTCCTCATTACAAATCCATGCCAACAAGAATAAGCGTTATAAAATTGGCAAGCCTCATCCTCCGTCCTAAACTCCAGGTTCCAAATATCCTCCACCATTAAATCCGCTATTCTTTTTACACCACAAACTTCTTCACTCTTGCTAGTGGAATCCAGCGAATCCACATCGTCGTCATCAGCATCATCTTCTGCATTCGGTTGATAATCAAAATCATCACCTAAATCATTATCAGAATCATTCTTAACATCATCCTCCTTTATGGACATAATTTAACCCCTGCCATAATTTTACCCAAAAATGTCAATAAACAGAGCCAATGACAGCAACTACGGGAAGCTAAACTAAGCTGCATGTAAAATTAAATGAACCAAAACCAATTAAACTAACCCAATTATTTTTGACCCCATTATTAGGTTTTAATTTGAATTCCCCAAAGCTAGCCACAGCATAAAACTGGATAATGTAACTTAATTTCCAAATTCAAGGATAGCAACCCAACACCCTAAACAGAGAACCGTTTAAAAGGCATAGACTATCATCCAAATTAAACTAACCTGGATTAAGAAAAAAACTTAATCGGACATACCTTGATGACAACCAGAGGTTGAGCTTCAACGGATAAAAAATGCACTGTCGGAGTCGGAGGGAGGTGACCTTTACCTAATCCGACGCACCTAATTCGAAGGCAGCCGAAAAATGAATGTTGGTAAACCAGCTTCCAGCAGCCACAGCTTCGGATTTAGCAGAAGTTCTGCTACAAATTTCTTTACCGGAGCCACATCAGTTTAGCGTTCGCCCTCTCCTCAGTTGACGTCGACGCCAATCCGACGAAAGCAGAGTACCAGTTCCGGAACCTGTTACTCGAAGGAGATCATTCTTGCTAAATGGACGCTGGGTATAGAACGAAGGCGAAAAAATCAAACAGGGTTGGGTAGTGGGTTCTAGGATAACAAATTTCAGGGTTGGGTAGTGGGTATAGAACGAAGGCGAAAAGACCAGTGGGCAGTGGGTTCTATGCGTTTTCGAGGAAGTGAAACATGAATTAAAGGCTTGTGAGACATGCATGTTGAATTTCAGAAAGTGATGGAGGGTATTTTATAAAATGAAAAACAAGTCAGAGATTATAAATTATAATTATAAATGTTCCCCAATACACTATATAGTATATGTATACAATAATTAATGTAGTATTTGTTATAGTATATGTTCATTAAAGGCTTTTACTATTATCAATGAATGCAATAATGAAAGGTTGAAAATTTTTTTGATCAATGGCTGAGATGATGACACATGTGCAAGGGTAACTTACCCACAAAATTGCCATGGGTTTGGAAGAAATCACCTACTGAGAAACATATTTTCATATGGAATGGAATAATATCGGAGGAATTCTAACTGGCCAATATTTTTTTAGTTTTGTCTTATATTTAAATTAATATTAATTTTTTGGATTTTTTATAATATTTTTTAAATTGATAGGTCAATGACTAAATTATCACAAAATTTTATTTAAGAATTAATTATTGACTATTAAATTATTACAATATTATATACACAAAGTGAGATTTAAATCTCGACTCTTAATATGAATCATCTAGAATTTCTCTTTCAATAAATATTTTTTTCTATTTTAATGAAAAATCTTTCTAAAGTTTACTTGGTTGAAACTTAAAGTTAGTCGTTTATGTCTTGGTGAAAACAAAGAAAAAATATTATTGAGAAATAATAGAGCATTTTTAATAGAGTATTTTTAAAGTATCATTTTTGATATTTTAAAAAAATGAATTGATTTATAATTAAAATATACATTAAAATTGATTGATAAAATAAAATCATCATTATATTAGAAATAT